>NW_011494255.1:275142-277340 GCF_000754665.1 Bison bison bison | reverse complement strand
AGAGTCGGATATGATTGAGTGATTAACTCTTCCTTACTTATAATACATATAATAAATTTAGCAGAATACCTACATAATCGATTATATATATATATAGATAGATAGAGAGAAATATATATATATATACTCAGAGAAGGCAATGGCAACCCCACTCTAGTACTCTTGCCTGGAAAATCCCACGGGTGGAGGAGCCTGGTAGGCTGCAGTCCATGGGGTCGCAAAGAGTCGGACACGACTGAGCGACTTCACTTTTACTTTTCACTTTCATGCACTGGAGAAGGAAATGGCAACCCACTCCAGTGTTCTTGCCTGGAGAATCCCAGGGACGGCAGAGCCTGGTGGGCTGCCGTTTATGGGGTCACACAGAGTTGGACACGACTGAAGCGACCTAGCAGTAGCAGTAGCATATATATATACTGGGCTTCCCTGGTGGCTCAGTGGTAAAGAATCCACTTGCCAATGTAGAAGACATGGGTTTGATCGCTGGTCCGGGAAGATTCCACATGCTGAGGAGCAACTAAGCCCATGTGCCACAACTACGGAGCCTGTGTTTTTGAACCCAGGAACTGCAAATACTGAAGCCTCCATGCCCTAGAAACCTCCTCACAAGAGAAGCCACTGCAATGAGAAGTCTGTGCAACTAGAGAGTAGTCCCCACTGCCTAGAGAAAAGCCCACACAGCAAAGAGCAAGCACAGCCATAAATAAATAAACAATATATATATATAGTGTGTGTGTGTGCTGAAAAAAAAAAAACAACAATAAATAAATGTGTTCTTTAAAAAAAAAGAATATGTAACAGAAACAGTAGGCAGCCCGAACAGCCTGCAGTATTTGCTATCTGGTCCTTTGTAGAAGTCTGACAATCTCTTTCACACCATTCGTACTTCAGATATCTGAAATCATTCCACAACTGAGAAAGGAAAGACTGCTGACTTGACACACTAAGTGGCACAGAGGAACAGTCCTCACCCACAGACAGCAGGTTGCAATAGTTCTCCCACATCACGTCCTAGTACAGGCCCTTCTGAGCAGGGTCTAGTAGACTCCATTCCTCCCAGGTGAACTCCACAGCCACATCTTCAAATAATAACAATCCCTGTAGTAACAAATTCTTCTTTAATCTGGGGTGATTCCTTGATGGTTTGGAAGAGATGTATAGAAATCTAATCATTTCTACTGTGTAGGCTGTATCCATATATGTGATATATTATCCACTGTGGAAGAATGGAAAATCTTACACAGACATCCTGTTACTCTAATTCAGCCACCCATTCGCTCAATCATTCAGAAGGTTTTCTGAAACATGGCCTTTAAAACCTCTTTTAACCTTGACACATGTGCCAACTGTGTGCATATGTGCGTACACTGAACTATGTGCAGGTGATATCCAAATGAACACTCATGTTCTTACCCTCAAGAAGCCTTCATAGTCCACAAGTTAAACAGAAACAACAAGCACTAGAATTAAACATGAAAAACCTGATGATGCTGGAACTGTAAGACACTGAAATATAGACAATGTTTAATGCGTGCAAAGGCATAACAGTCTTAAAGATGAGAGGGCTAACTTGAAGAAACAAAGATCAATTTAAAGCAAGGAATCCAGAAACTGAAAATAGGAATTTCAATTTATAGACTGACTACCAATTAGATGAACCAGAGATCAAATTGCCAACATTTGCTGGATCAAGGGAAAAGCAAGAGAGTTCCAGAAAAACTTTCTGCTTTATTGACTATGCCAAAGCCTTTGACTGTATGGATCACAATAAACTGTGGAAAATTCTGAAAGAGATGGGAATACCAGACCACCTGACCTACCTCTTGAGAAACCTATATGCAGGTCAGGAAGCAACAGTTAGAATTGGACATGGAACAACTGACTGGTTCCAAATAGGAAAAGGAGTACGTCAAGGCCATATATGGTCACCCTGCTTATTTAACTTATATGCAGAGTACATCATGAAACATGCTGGGCTGGAAGAAGCACAAGCTGGAATCAAGATTGCTGGGAGAAATATCAATAACCTCAGATATGCAGATGACACCACCCTTATGGCAGAAAGTGAAGAGGAACTCAAAAGCCTCTTGATGAAAGTGAAAGAGGAGAGTGAAAAAGTTGGCTTAAAGCTCAACATTCAGAAAACTAAGATCATGGCATCCAGTCCCATCACTTCATGGGAAATAGATGGGGAAACA
>NW_011494255.1:263100-275042 GCF_000754665.1 Bison bison bison | reverse complement strand
GACTGCAGCCATGAAATTAAAAGACACCTACTCCTTGGAAGGAAAGTTATGACCAACCTAGATAGCATATTCAAAAGCAGAGACATTACTTTGCCAACAAATGTCTGTCTAGTCAAGGCTATGGTTTTTCCAGTGGTCATGTATGGATGTGAGAGTTGGACTGTGAAGAAAGCTGAGTGCCGAAGAATTGATGCTTTTGAACTGTGGTGTTGGAGAAGACTCTTGAGAGTCCCTTGGATTGCAAGGGACTGCAAGGAGATCCAACCAGTCCATTCTAAAAGAGATCAGCCCTGGGTGTTCATTGGAAGGACTGATGCTAAAGCTGAAACTCCAGTACTTTGGCCACCTCATGCAAAGAGTTGACTCATTGGAAAAGATCTGATGCTAGGAGGGATTGGGGGCAGGAGGAGAAGGGGATGACAGAGGATGAGATGGCTGGATGGCATCACCGACTCAATGGACATGAGTTTGAGTGAACTCCAGGAGTTGGTGATGGACAGGGAGGCCTGGCGTGCTGCAATTCATGGGGTCGCAAAGAGTCGGACACGACTGAGCAACTGAACTGAACCAATTAGATATAACACAGAAGTGAACTGGACAACAGATCTGAAGTGCAAAAGACAACAATGGAAAGTGCAAAATGAGGTTGAGAGATATGAAGGACATAATGAGAATGTTGAATTTACACCTACTCTGAATCTGAGAGAAGAAAAAAATCTGAGGGAAAGTAATAATCAAAGATATAAAGGCAGATTATATTTTAGAAGTGGTAAAAGACAAAACCTCAGAATGAGAGAACTCAAGAATGCCAAGCAGGAGGAAAAAGAGATCCACAGCTATACACACACGGAGGTAAAACTGCAGACACCAAACTCAAAGGGAAAATTCAAAAATACCCAAAGGGAAACTACATATACATAACAAAAGAATAACCAGTATGATTTATTGCCTCTAAGTTCTCAACAGCAAGGATGACTTCCCTGTTGTTCCAGTGGCTGCTACTGCTGCTAAGTCACTTCAGTCGTGTCCGACTCTGTGCAACCCCACAGACGGCAGCCCACCAGGCTCCACTGTCCCTGGGATTCTCCAGCAAGAACACTGGAGTGGGTTGCCATTTCCTTCTCCAATGCATGAAAGTGAAGAGTGAAAGTGAAGTCGCTCAGTCGTGTCCGACTCTTTGCGACCCCATGGACTGCAGCCTACCAGGCTCCTCTGTCCACGGGATTTTCCAGGCAAGAATGCTGGAATGGGGTGCCATTGCCTTCTCCAGTTCCAGTGGCAAAGGCTCCACATTTCCAATGCAGGGGGCCTGGTTCGATCCCTGGCCAGGGAACTAGGTCTCACATGCCACAACTAAAAGAGACCATACATTGCAACTAAGACCAAACACAGCCAAATAAATAAGTCATTTATTAAAACTTCAGTGCCAGGAAAGATATACTTTACTGAGGAAATGACCTACCTTCTCTGCACAAAAACACAAATCACATAATGCTTTGTATTTCTCTTGTTGGCACTGGCTTCCAAAATTATTGGAGATAATCTGGTAGAGCAACAAATGAGAATGAAAAAGCTGACTTAAAACTCAACATTCAGAAAACTAAGATCACGGCATCCAGTCCCATCACTTCATGGCAAATAGATGGGGAAACAGACTTTATTTTGGGGGGCTCCAAAATCACTGCAGATGGTGACTGCAGCCATGAAATTAAAAGACACCTACTCCTTGGAAGGAAAGTTATGACCAACCTAGACAGCATATTCAAAAGCAGAGACATTACTTGGAGAAGACTCTTGAGAGTCCCTTGGACTGCAAGGAGATCCAACCAGTCCATTCTAAAGGAGGTCAGTCCTGGGTGTTCTTTGGAAGGACTGATGCTAAAGCTGAAACTCCAATACTTTGGCCACCTGATGTGAAGAGTTAACTCATTTGAAAAGACCCTGATGCTGGGAAAGACTGAAGACAGGAGAAGGGGACAACAGAGGATGAGATGGTTGGATGGCATCACCGACTCAATGGACATGAGTTTGGGTAAACTCCAGGAGTTGGTGATGGAGAGGGAGGCCTGGCGTGCTGCAATTCATGGGGTCGCAAAGAGTCGGACATGACTGAGCAACTGAACTGAACTGAACTGAATGGTTTTTCCTAGTCATTTACAGATATGAGAGTTGGACTATAAAAAAGGCTGAGTCCTTAAGAATTGATACTTTCCAATTGTGGTGCTGCAGAAGACTCTTGAGAGTCCCTTGGATCTCCCAAGGAGATCAAACCAGTCAATCCTAAAAGAAAGCAACCTTGAATACTCGCTGGAAGGACTGATGCTGAAGTTCCAATACTTTGGCCACCACACGCAAAGAGCTGACTCATTGGGAAAGATTGAGGGCAGGAGGAGAAAGGGGCAACAGAGGATGAGATGGTTGGATAGCATCTCAATGGACATGAGTTTGAGCAAACTCTGGGAGACAGTGAAGGACAGGGAGGCCTGGGTACACTGCAGACCATGAGGTCGAAAAGAGTCAGATACGACTTAGTTACTGAATAACAACACAAATAACCCCTAGGGTCTTACAGTTTTTTAATTAATATTCTGACGTTAAAAATTCTGAGCAGATTCTCTGACGTGCATTCCCCCCTATTTCAAACTTACCTTGACATAGACATTATGGTTGATATTTTTCCTGACATTCAGGCTCTTAAAAATGTGTCATTTTCCAATAAATCAATTTTTATAAGCCTCTACAAATACAACATGAAAGAAAGGAGGGAGTAAACATGTCAAACTCACCTGGTCCATGGTCATTTTCTTCTGTTCTTCAAAAATGACTGGAACTGGGATTCTTCTGTTTTTCCAGATTGTCACTCAAATCCTGATCACAGACCTCACATCTCAAATTAACGTATCCCCGGAAGTGATCCTTTCCTGGTCCTGGAACTTCGTTCTCCTTACTTCACTTGATTCTAAGGACTTAAAAACAAACTCACTTTACTTTTCCTGGAGTATAATTGCTTTACAATGCTGTGTAAATTTCTCTTGTACAGCAAAGTGAATGAGGGACACACATACATATATCCCCATCTCCTTAGAGTGCTTTTCCATTTAGGTCACCACAGAGCACTGAGTAGATTTCCCTGTGCTATATAGTAGGTTCTCATTAGTTATCTAATCAATAGTGTATATCATAGTATTAATAGTATATACATGCCAAGCCCAGTCCAAAAGCCAATTCACTTCAATCTGTACATTCCCCTGGAAATCCCATGGACAGAAAAGCCTAGTGGGCTACAGTCCAGCTACAGTCCCTGGGGTTGCAAAGAGTCAGACAGGACTGAGGGACTAAACCACCACAACTACTGGGCCATACCCCTTGCTGGTGTTCTTAAAGGTGCTGCGACAGGCAGAGTCATGGCCCCCACACAGATATCCACATTCTAACCTCTGGAAGCTGTGAATATGTTACACCACATGGCAAAGGGGAATGGAGCTTGTTAATGAAATTACAGTTGCTAATAAGATGACCTACTAATCCAAAGATTCCCTGGATTATTCAGGTAGGCCCAATGTAACCAAATGGGCCCTTATGCGTGGAAGAAAGCAAAGGGACCAGAGAGAGATGTGATGTGATAAGAACTCAACATGCTGTTTCTGGCTTTGGAGATGGGGAGAAAGGGAACCAGGAGCCAAGGAGCATGGACAGACTTGAGAAGCTTGAAAAGACAAAGAAATAGTTTGTCCCCCACAGCCTTCAGGAAAGAACACATTCCTGCTGAGACCTTGGTTTTAGCCCCGTAAGATCCATGTTGAACTGCTAACCCATAGAACTCTAAGACAATAAATAGACTTGTGTTTACATGACTAAGTTTATGTTACTTTATCACAGATTGAAGGCAGGAGGAGAAGGGGCTGACAAAGGATGAGATGGTTGGATGGCATCACCAACTCAATGGACACAAGTTTGTATAAACTCCAGGAGATGGTGAAGGACAAGGAAGCCTGGCATGCCGCAGTCCAGGGGATTGCAAAGAGTTGGACATGACTGAGCAACTGACCAACAAAATCACAGAACCAACACAAAATCTAATATAGGTGTCCTCTAACATAAAATCCTAATTCTTGAAAGTTTCCTTTTGTTTAGAAAACCACATCTAGACCTCAAGGCAGTGCAAACACCATGAATATTAACATGCTAAGCAAATCATAAGTATTTTCTTATTTAATCCTTGCCACCAATTCAGATGTATCAAATCACTATGCTATGCTATGCTATGCTATGCTAAGTCGATTCAGTCGTGTCCGACTCTGTGCGACCCCATAGATGGCAGCCCACCAGGCTCCGTCGTCCCTGGGATTCTCCAGGCAAGAATACTGGAGTGGGTTGCCATTTCCTTCTCCAGTGCATGAAAGAGAAAAGTGAAAGTGAAGTCGCTCAGTCGTGTCCGACTCCTAGCGACCCCATGGACTGCAGCCTACCAGGCTCCTCCGCCCATGGGATTTTCCAGGCAAGAGTACTGGAGTGGGGTGCCATTGCCTTCACTAGGTTTATGTTTAAATGAAACAAGTCAAGGCTTAGAACTTAGAGATAAAGTATCTTGTCCACAGTTGCATACTTTCTCAGAGGCAGTGCTGAATTTCAAACCTGGGCTGCTTCTCTCCACAGCTCATCACCCTAACTACTTTGTATTTTCTTTACTAGACAACCTCCAAAACTTTAGTTCTCTGTAGAGCTGGCTGAAAAAGTTTACTACCCATAACATCACACTAGAAAGTAGCATACAAGCTCAGTGCATATACTAGGTGTCTGAAACAGCTCTTAGAACACTCAATGCACACACACAGAGCAACCTTCTTCCACAAAGAGAGAACTAGAACAGGAGCAAGTCCCAACACTTACTCCAAAGCAGCAAATCAAAGACAAAGACTCACGTTATAAGCTCATTGATTCATCGGGATCACCTTGAGTTTTTGTTTCCACTCCTTCTGGCCACAAATTTTTCCAAGATAATTTCCCAATAGCTTTTCTAAACCCCCAAAACCATAGACCCACCTCCATTCTACCCACCACAACTGTTCTTTGATCTCTTGTTGTTAAGTCACTAAGTCATGTCTGACTCTTTTCGACCCCATGGACTGTGGCACACCAGCCTTCCCTTACCTTCACTATCTTCCGAAGCTTGCTCAAACTCATGTCCATTGAGTCAGTGACGCCATCCAAGCAACTCATCCTCTGTCTTTGACCTCTTGGTACATGCAATTCCACTCGGTCGCCAACCTTGAATCACTTTACTCTATGCACCAGGACCAGAGATCTGGACAAGAGAAAACATATAGAACTATTTATAAGACTATCAAGGACCATCAAACTCAGGACTACTCATGGGGAGGAGAACATGAATATAACATCTCGGCCACATTCAAATTTCATAATCCCCTGTTCACGAGTCCTCCTATCCCTCCTATAATGAACGGGTAGGATTTCCTGATGATTTCTTGGCACTGCACACATTCACTTTATGGCATCACTCCTGTTTCCCTAGAAGGGCCACCTGCTTTTCCAGAAATACACACATGTACAAAGAGAAAAATATGAAGCCTTAAAGAGCAAAGTAAGCCATAGAAAGACATTTTCATAAGTTTCACAAATTAATATCAAAGAAGTTTACTTCTTGACCACAACACAACAAAACCAGAAATGCAAACCATGGTGTATGTATATGTTTAATATTTTTGTGTTACCTTTGCTTGGAAAAGGCACCTCTTCCATACCTTTGGAATGATTTGTATAAGAGATATGGCTTCCCAGGTGGCTCAGTGGTAAAGAATTGGCCTGCCAATGCAGGAGATGCAAGACAGAAATATTAATGACAAATTCAACACATACATAAAAACAGAAACCAAAACCTGCATATCCAGGGGAAAAAAATGAAAAACCTTCAAACTAAAAAGGAAATATAAATTAAAACTCTGAATTATTCAGTGGTAAATGACAACAAATCCTGTGGGTGGGTGAGAGAACCTGGATAAGCAGAGAATCGTTAACATGCTGCAGAAAAGCCTAAGTATGTAAGTCAACCCTATCCAAATTAATGTACATGTACAGTTAATGTGACTCTAGTAACCTTGCAACTGGTTCACTCACCTGACATGACACTACTGCAGCCATTAAGAAAATGTAATCATTTTATACTATGGAAATGTTTATAATTAGAAATAAAGTGATAAAACCAACATCTGTTATATGTGCATATGTGTGCGCTGAGTTGATCGGACATGTCTGACTCTTGCAACCCCATGGACTGCAGCCCACCAGGGTCTTCTGTTCCTGGGACGGGACTTTCCAGGCAAGAATACTGGAGTGGGTTGGCATTTCCTCCTCCAAGGGATCTTCCCCTGCCAAGGATCAAACACATCTCTTGCATCTCCTATGCTGCCAGGCGGATTCTTTACTACTGAGCCACCTGGGAAGCCATATTTCTTACACAAGTCATTCCAAAGGTATGGTAAAGGTGCCTTTTCCATCCAAAGGTAACACAAAAATATTAAACACATATATACACCATGGTTTGCATTTGAGATCAGCATTTAGGGTAAAAGAGATGTTTTTACTTGTATAGATTAAACCTGAAAGGGAATACACGAGAAACTGTGGAGTAGACTTGGAGGCAAGAGAAATAAAACACATCTTTTATAACACATCACTAGATTATATCTAACTATTTTTAAGAGAAGATAATGACAAGAGTGTTGTGTCATAACAAAAGTTTTCAGTTAGTGTCTTGAGGAAGGTATGGGCTTAAAGGAGTGAACTGGATTTGGATCAACTGAATGAATCTGTCATCAAATCCGTGCCCAGAAGTCCATATCTGAACCTCAAGCCTACCTACTCTCCAAAGCTCCAGCCTTATGCCTCTTAACATACACTAGTCACCCCAACAAAATAAACCAGAACAAACAAAAAACATGACTCCAAGTTAAATCTGGACCATAAATCCCCCTTCACTGGCACTCTTCCCCCACCCCAGGTTTCGCCATGTCTGAGCCCCACAGTGACAAGTTCAGTTCAGTTCACTTAGTCGCTCAGTCGTGTCTGACTCTTTGCAACCCCATGAACTGCAGCACGCCAGGCCTCCCTCTCCATCACCAACTCCCGTTGTTCACTCAAACTCACATCCAACCAGTCCGTGATACCATCCAGCCATCTCATCCTCTTTCATCCCCTTCTCCTCCTGCCCCCAATCCCTCCCAGCATCAGATCTTTTCCAATGAGTCAACTCTTCACATGAGGTGGCCAAAGTACTGGAGTTTCAGCTTTAGCATCATTCCTTCCAAAGAAATCCCAGGGCTGATCTCCTTCAGAATGGACTGGTTGGATCTCCTTGCAGTCCAGGGGATGCTCAAGCATCTTCTCCAACACCACAGTTCAAAAGCATCAATTACTTCAGCACTCAGCCTTCTTCACAGTTCAACTCTCACATCCATACATGACCACAGGAAAAACCATAGCCTTGACTAGACGAATCTTTGTTGGCAAAGTAATATCTCTGCTTTTGAATATGCTATCTAGGTTGGTCATAACTTTCCTTCCAAGGAGTAAGCATCTTTTAATTTCATGGCTGCAGTCACCATCTGCAGTGATTTTGGAGCCCAAAAAAATAAAGTCTGACATTGTTTCCACTGTTTCCCCATCTATTTCCCATGAAGTGATGGGACCGGATGCCATGATCTTCGTTTTCTGAATGTTGAGCTTTAAGCCAACTTTTTCACTCTCCACTTTCACTTTCATCGAGGCTTTTAAAGTTCCTCTTCACTTTCTGCCATAAGGACAGTGTCATCTGCATATCTGAGGTTACTGATATTTCTCCCGGCAATCCTGATTCCAGTTTGTGTTTCTTCCAGTCCAGCGTTTCTCATGATGTACTCTGCATATAAGTTAAATAAACAGGGTGACAATATACAGCCTTGACGTACTCCTTTTCCTATTTGGAACCAGTCTGTTGTTTCATGTCCAGTTCTAACTGTTGCTTCCTGACCTGCATACAGATTTCTCAAGAGGCAGGTCAGGTGGTCTGGTATTCCCATCTCTTTCAGAATTTTCCTCAGTGTATTGTGATCCACACAGTCAAAGGCTTTGGCATAGTCAATAAAGCAGAAATAGATGTTTTTCTGGAACTCTCTTGCTTTTTCCATGATCCAGTGGATGTTCGCAATTTGATCTCTGGTTCCTCTGCCTTTTCTAAAACCAGCTTGAACATCAGGAAGTTCACGGTTCACATATTGCTGAAGCCTGGCTTGGAGAATTTTGAGCATTACTTTACTAGTGTGTGAGATGAGTGCAATTGTGCGGTAGTTTGAGCATTCTTTGGCATTGCCTTTCTTTGGGATTGGAATGAAAACTGACCTTTTCCAGTCCTATGGCCACTGCTGAATTTTCCAAATTTGCTGGCATATTGAGTGCAGCACTTTCACAGCATCATCTTTCAGGATTTGAAATAAACTCAGGCTTAGAAGACCTCAACTCCGATGCCTTTCAGGGAAGGGTTGTTTAAAGCAATTATTTGTGATGAGGGATGCAGGGTTCATGACTTCCTACTGACTGGTTGGTGGTGAGGTAACAGTTTCAGGAAACTTCATCATCAACTTTCTAGTTCTAACCAGTCTGGGGTCTACAAGCTTGTGCTCAACAAATAAACATATCTTCCACCCCGGCAGGTGTCTGAGTTTCTGCAGAACAACTCAAAGGTATGCATCAGAACCTATGCATATCCCTTAAGGAGGAACTAAGATTCCGTGAACTATTGTTTCTTGCCTGATTTTCCTTGGTTTCTGCATTCCCTCACTTCCCACTTTCCTAATTAGTCTGCTCTTTGGATATCCCTGAAAGTCCAGGAGATCAAAGCGTTTTTCTACAAACAAGAAAGGGGGCTGACAGGGAGGGCCTTTTGTACCCAAGAGGGCCCTTCAGGATCCAGCTCACTTTCAATCCCCCTTTCCTTTGATAGTCCTCAATCCTGAGGGGAACCGGGTGGGACACGGAAAAGAAAAGTTTTGGTTGGAGAGGTCAATTATAAAGTCAGCAAGGGATTTTAGGAAGGCTGGGTTTCAAAATACACAGACACAAACCCTCAGTCAGCACCTCGATAGCTTCTCTGTTCAGAGATTTAATAGCACTGACTGCCCAAAGGGCGTATGACTAAAGCCAAGCCTCCCCAGTGACTGAACCCAAAAAAACCGCCTGAAGGCCTTCCACTGGCCTCGCAGGCCCCTCACTCCGGATCCACGTCCCAAACACTACCCACCTGATACTAAGATTCTCAAGGCTCCGGGCAGCTACCAAAGGCTGAATTCACTTCCAAAATGATTCCCATTACCATCTTGTCGAGCGCAAGTCCCTTCTCTGGCTGCCACTAGGGACGCTTCTGATCTGGCGCGAGCTCAGAGCCTTTTGAGGTCTTGGACTTCTGGCCTCCTGCCCAGCTCTATGACGTAACGGGACCACGCCCACCGAAGCGATGCGAGAGGAATCGCTCATCGCAGACGCTAGGGTTCAGAGCGGGAACTGAAATCACCTTAGGACACTTCCTTCCCTTTCCCTCCTCGTTGTCGGTCAAACGCACCATGCTGAACAAGTTTTGAGAGACTGGACCCTATCCAAGACCGTGGCGGCGCGGGCTGGATTCTATTTTGCCTTCTGGAGCATACGGAGAGATGGCGGCGCCCGCCAACACCAGGGAGAAGCACTATGGGGGCGGCCATCTTGAAGGAAGTGCAGTTCCGTACGGCGGAAAGACGCGAGAAGCTAGCCTTAGGGGCCGCCTTCGGAAGGTCAATGAAGTTTGTAGGAGTGAAGACAAGTTATAAACGCGGCTGTCAAAGACAAGGTGAAATCTGGAAAGGAGGTGGAGGAGGATGGAGAATGAGTAAGGTCGGTCTGAGACCTGTTGAAGGGACGGAGCCGCCGATGCTGAAGAGCCCAGCACTGTAAACACATATACCTGGGGCGGGGAATGTGGCTGTTGCCAATTGCGAACCGAGAGGGGCGAGGCTTAAAAGGAATGCAAATATTTCCTTAGAAAACAAAGGGCAATTCCGAATAATTACATGGTGATATAAAGTATTACATTGTTTGGCATCATTCCCAAATAAAACACTTCAATATTAGCCATTATTTTACACAGAGGGGTAGTAGAGGATATTATCTGTACATCCTTTCTAGAGGGCAATTTAGAAATTATCTATACAATTTAAATCTCATTGATGCAGAATTTCCAATGCCAGGCATTTTTGTTTGGTAATTTTTTTTTTAACTAGGAATAACCTGAGTGTACAATCAGCAGGTGAATAGTTGGGTAAATTAAATAGATCTCTTCAACAGAACAGTCTACAGTAGCCTTTAAAAAGTCAGTTATAGGGACTTCCTTTGTGGTCCAGTGGTGATGACTATGATTCCAGTACAGCCCTGCGGGTTGATCCCTGGACCAGGAACTACAATCCCATATACCATGTGGTGTCCCCAAATTGAAAATAATATAAATAAATAAGCCAATTATGGAATTACCTGTATTTTTTAAATGACTTATTGAAAGGATGAAATATTGACCTCCAGAACAGCATTCATAATATGATCCTATGGCAAACATTACTAAGCATTTCAAAAATTGGAAGGGATTAAGAAAAACTTACAAGTTTGATTATATTTGGGGTATGGACTTGGAAATGGAATCTTCACTAAACTCAAAGATTAACATAGCATCACAACATACTGCCTGCTCCAGTCTGGAAGCTCCTCAAAGTGCACAACTCTAAAATATAAGTCCTCTCCCTTCCAGACTGAATTTTCCCTTATTTTGTTTCTCGTCTAGCAGTCACTACTACACAGTAAATCAAGAATGGAGATGTGTTACCTGGATTGTAGGTTGATGTGAAGGTCAGAGGATCAACCCAAAATATAACCTATGTGTCACCATCACACTGGCCACTGATTTCTGTTAATACCATCTCAAAAATAACCCCAGAATCACTCCCTGTGCTCGCCCTCATTGCTTTACTCCATTTATATGAATTATTATTGAATTTGCCCACCACACCAGCCTCAGAAGTGATTGCCTCTCCAACCACCTCTTTTCCCATACTGCAACCATCTTTGTTATTATACTCTCCACAAAACCCTGAATTAGTTTACTGATAACAGACTAAAGCAAGATCTCAAGAGAATGCTTTTAAGGCTATATAGAGGCACACACTGAACAGATTCTCCATTATCATCTTCATTACTCTCTGCCTCCCACTTAATTCTTCCACTACTCTGCTTACTTCCAAGACTTTGTGGTCTCATAGGCTACCAAGAATTTGTGAATACTTTCCCTCCACTGAAGTCCTTGGCACACAGGAAGCAATGAGAGAATATTAGTTACTATGGCTGTTCTCTCATGAGTCATCTTAGATGTTACTTCTTCAAATAGCAGTCAGGGACACCTTCCAGGCCAGTCTCAAAAACAATAATACGATTATTAAATATAAAATTGCAACTACATTGTGGTACTAACAATAGAAAGTACAAAAGGCATCTAATAGAGAAAAAGATAACACATCAATACAAGGGACAACTGAAGATCATTATCTTTCTAGACCATCATGCTGATTTGACTGCCCTCCAAAAGGTACTATGAATTCCTCAGACAGAAACTCTGTAATATTTTTGTATCTCCAGTTCCCAGAACAAAAACTTGAATGGGTTTCAATAATGGACTATTAAATGCTAACAGGCTTCCCAGGTGGTGCTAGTGGTAAAGAACCCACCGGCCAATGTAGGAGACCTTCAATCCCTGGGTCAGGAAGATCCCCTGGGGGAGGAAATGGCAACCCACTCCAGTATTCTTGCCTGGAGAATCCCATGGACAGAGGAGTCTGGTAGGCTACAGTCCACAGGGCTGCAAAGAGTCAGCCATG
>NW_011494255.1:256640-263000 GCF_000754665.1 Bison bison bison | reverse complement strand
CACTCATTGCTGCTGCTGCTGCTACTAAGTCGCTTTAGTCGTGTCAGACTCTGAGCAACCCCATAGACGGCAGCCCACGCTCCTCCGTCCCTGGGATTCTCCAGGCAAGACCACTGGAGTGGGTTGCCATTTCCTTCTCCAATGCATGAAAGTGAAAAGTGAAGTCGCTTGGTCTGACTCTCAGCGATGCCACAGACTACAGCCCACCAGGCTCCTCCGTCCGTGGGATTTCCCAGGCAAGAGGACTGGAGTGGGGTGCCATTGCCTTCTCCGTCCCTCATTACTACCTTATTATAAATTACTACTACTAATATTAGTCATTTCTCCTTTATTTCTCCTCATAGAATTTATCACTTCCCAACGTTTTATAATCCATTCACTCTCTGTCCTTCACTAGATTGTGTGGTCCACTGTGAAGGCTGTTCCTTTGCCCATTTTGTTCACTGATGTTTCCTCACTGTGCAAAACAGTGATTTGCAGTGATGGTGTTTAAAATGTTTCCGGAGGAGTAAATGACCCAAACCCAGGATTGCTATTGCATTCTGAGTTGGCCATAACAGGGCAGATTTCCATTGTTTTTCCTATGAGTTGGACTCACTTTGTAATTGGGATCTTCTATTCTCATGGTACTCTTGCCTGGAAAATCCCATGGGCGGAGGAGCCTGGTAGGCTGCAGTCCATGGGGTTGCTAAGAGTCAGACACGACTAAGCGACTTCACTTTGACTTTTCACTTTCATGCATTGGAGGAGGAAATGGCAGCCCACTCCAGTGTTCTTGCCTGGAGAATCCCATGGACAGAGGAGCCTGGTGGGCTGCCATCTATGGGGTCGCACAGAGTCGAACACGACTGAAGCGACTTAGCAGCAGCAGCAGCAGCATTCGCATGGTACTATAGGAAAGAACTCCAGATAAAGGAGAAAGCAAAGACCCCACTTCAATGACAGTGGGAAGGAAAGAAGGAGAAGTCACCTGTCTCAAATCAGAGGATCACAGAGGAGCTGAGACTTTTTTAAACTTAGTTTTTGGCTAAATCACGTGGCATATGGGATCTTAGTTCCCAGACCAGGCATTGAACCCATGCCCCCTACATTGGAAGCATGGAGTCTTAACCACTGGACACCCAGGGAAGTTCCAGGATATTTAAATGGCAGCTCTTCACAGGTGTCAGGCCTGTGGACAAATCTCAGGATATAGCTCCAAGTCCTTCCAGAAAGATCTTACCGACTCCCTATACACTCCACACTCTTAAAGACTAAGGCTTCTATTTCGCATTTTGTTCTATTTATTTGAGCAATCATTTTCCTTTCCTGCTTTGTCCCCTTATAATCAGTTAAGTCTCTCTGACACTTCAGACAGTCTGCTCCTTAGAACCATCTTTCCCTCCAGTGATAGAATGCATTTTGATTAGCCCATCAGTTTATTCATTCACATTCCAAATCTATATATGATAAGGGTTTTGAGTGTTTTTTCCCCCCTCTCTGCTGAGAAACAGAAAATCATGAACATCAGCACTCTACTCTCCGGTAGGAGGAAATGATGATGGAGCAGCCCACCCCGCTCTGACCATTTTGCTGTCTGTGCTGTCCAGTTTGATCTAGTGCCAGGAGTCACATGACTGTTAAGCACTTGAAATGCTGCCACTGCAACTGAGAAACTGGTTTTTTTCATCTTACTGGTCTTCCGTTTTTTTAAACATTGAAATTTAAGGAAATTCACTAAAATTAAGGAATTTATTATCTCCTTGGTAGAGGTAAGAAATAAGCATTTCAAAAATAATTTATTTGAAACAATGGTCCTCCTGTATAGGACAGGGCTCTATATTATCCTGGGATTAAACCATAATGGATAAGAATATGAAAAAGAATGTATATATTTGTATACCTGAATCACTTTACCATACAGCAAAAATGAACACAACATTGTATGTCAAGAAAATAAATTTTAAAAAAATCTACTTGTGTTCTATGGTGCTTAAATACCATTAAGTCCTTCCCCAATCCCCCAAATGAGGTGCTCCTTCAACAGTAAATTTTCTTTTTCCCTTGAGCCAATTACTCCACGTCTATTACATTTATTAGAAACACTTACAACCTCTCGCTAAATTAACTTGAGTGTAGAGATACACTGAGATAGACACTTGAAGATAATCCTACCACTTCAATGGTATCTCCAGGAGACCATGGGTTTTCTTTGTTTTGATCACCACAATCTCCTCAGCTTCTAGGATTGAACCAGGTATCAAGGAAGTATTTGCCAAATACTCTGTAAATGAACAGACTGACTCAACCTAAGGCTGTTGCTTGCCAAGTCTCCCTTGGAAAAATCAACTTTACCAGGTTTAAAGGACGACATCCTGGTTTTGAATCCACACTTCACCTTGGCTGGGGGTAACTGAATTGATACCAACACACCCCATATGCCACCAACTCAGTATTAGCCCTTTTGTGCTTTTTCCACATACACATTATATGCTTAAAAATTCACCTCATTTCTTCCATTTAGTTGAATTCAGGCTTCCTTCATTTGCTTTCCTAATGGTTCAGCAGATAAAGAATACGCCTGCAATGTAGAAAACACAGGAGACGTGGGTTCGATTCCTGGGTCAGTAAGATCCCCTGGAGAAGGAAATGGCAACCCACTCCAGTATTCTTGCCTGGGAAATCCCATGGACAGAGGAACCTGGGGGGCTACAGTCTATGGGGTCACAAAGAGTCAGACATGGCTAACAACGCACACCTTACCTTACCTTCCTTCATTTATTCAGCACAGTAGAACAACTGAAGTGTATCTGTTGGGTTAACATGATATTATTCCTCTGTACCAATGCATATATTTAACTGGATGAGAACATTATGCCCGTCCAGTCTCCACACTCATACAATTTCTTACGGTGTATACTTTCAGCCACCATCTGAGCTAGAAATTTTTGCTCAACCCTTTTCCTCAATGTGTTTTGTTTTTTCCTACTAGTTTCCGGTGACATAAAATAAAATGTAATTGACCACTGAAGGCACGACCACATTCACTGAGTTCATAAGGGTCCTCTCCTGGGCCAGGCCCCTGTTGTCTCCAGTGGGTAACCATCGGGTCACAGGCTGTCCCACTAAGACCGTGCTCCTGTTAGCCAGGAGCCCACTGATGCCGACTGGCAACTGAGGGGCCAGAGGAGGCAGGTGCATTGTCACTGTGTTCAGGTTTTTCTCCTGGAGAACGACACTGCTCTGGGGGGACTTCACTGAGGGAGGGAGTTTCTTGACTGAGTGAGTTTTCAGGTGTTTATTGAGGACCGACTTCCCTCTGAATGATTTCCCACACTTGCTGCATCTGTAGGGTTTCTCGCCCGTGTGGATCCTCTGGTGTATCACGAGCTGTGGCTTCTCGATAAAGCCCTTCCCACAGTGGCTGCATTCAAAGGGCTTCTCTCCCGTGTGAGTCCTCTGGTGCTTGATGAGACCCATTTTCTGGGAAAGCGTCTTCCCACACTCGCCACACACAAAGGGACTCGTGCCAGTGTGAATCCGCTGGTGTGCCATGAGACACGTCTTCTGGGTGAAGCCTTTCCCACACTCGGTGCACGTGTAAGGTTTCTCGCCTGTGTGGATCCGCAGATGGACCACGAGGTTTCCCTTCTGGATGAAGCCCTTGCCACACTCACTGCAAATAAATGGTTTCTCTCCCGTGTGGGTTCTCTGGTGCACATTGAGCCCTGATTTCTTGAGGAAGGTTTTGCCACAGTCGGTGCACTCATAAGGTTTGTCCCCCATGTGCATCCTCTGGTGCTCAGTGAGCTGGAACTTTCTGAAGAAGGCTTTCCCACAGAGGTTACATCGATGGGGCTTCTCTCCTGTGTGAAGATTCTGATGATCAGCGAGCCAAGACTTCTTGACGAATGCTTTCCCACATTCACTGCACACATGAGACTTCTTCATTTGTTTAGTGTGCTGATGCTCCATGAGTTGGGACTTAGTGCTGAGGAGTTCAGGATGAAATGGTTCCCTGTCAGCATAGGGGCAGGATTTCCCATCTGCAGGAGGCTCAGCAGCTCTCTTTATTTCACAGTTCAGACTCTCAGAGAGTAAACTTGAATTTGATGTCACGCTTCTTCCATGTAAGTCAAACACATCATGATTGTGCCTGAACAGAGCTCTGCTCTGATGACCAGAATTGTCCAGTGGGTTCTGTTCAAGCCATTGTTCTAGTCTTTTCTCAACTCTCTTCTTTTGTAAGTGTTCCAGCAGGTGGCCATCAACTTTCCAGACTTCTAGGAAAGAAAAGAAGAATGAATTCCTCTATCTTTTAGATCTGGAATAAAAGGTGTTTTTTTTTTTCCTTGTGGCATGTGAGATCTTGGGGCTTCCCTGATGGCTCAGTGGTAGAGAGCTTGCCTGCAATGCAGGAGACGCCAGTGTGATCCCTGGGTTGGGAATATCTGGAAAAGCAAATGGCAGCTAACTCCAGTATTCTTGCCAGGAGAATCCCATGGACAGAGAGGCCTGGCAGGCTGCAGTCCATGGGGTCGCCAAGAGTCAGTCAGGACTGAGCAACTAATACACACGTGGGATCTTAGTTCCCTAACCAGAGATCAAACCTGCACCTCTGCAGTGGAAGTGCACAGTCCCAACCCATGGACCACCAGGGGAGTCCCAGAATAGAGGTATTTTTTACAATACTTCGATGTGAGATGTCTTTTTAGTGATGAGCCTACAGTATGAGTGTAAATAAAGCTCTGTGTTTAATATTCTTCATATGCTGGGGGGGAAAAAGAGTCATAATGAATAAAGACAGATTTGATAACTGTCTAAATACTGTAAAATACAAGCAATCTCCTGTGAGCAGGAGACTGCAGGCTGCAGGGCCACCTCATCTACATTGTGACGGATGGACTCATTCAGTCCACAGGTCTTGACTGATGTCCACAGTGGACCAGGAATGCTGCTAGTGTTGGGGAGTCACAAACGTACTCCTCAGGTGCACAGAGCCTATGCTGTAGTGGGGTCAAACCACTTCACAGGGCAGAGACAGGACACGAAGAAGACAGCTGTAAGTTGTGAAAACTGGTGGGAAGGAGCAATGAAGAGGGAGAGGGGTGGAGGAAATCTAGGCTCAATTTGGAGGAAGATAGGCCTCCCTGTGGATCCAGCACTGGGGTTGCTGGGAGGGGGAATGAAGAAAATGATACAGCGACTTCCCTGGTGGTTTAGCAGTTAAGACACTGCGCCTCCAGTACAGGGGGCTCGGGTTCAATCCACCGTGTGTGAGTTGCTCAGTCATGTCCATGACTCTTTGCGACCCCGTGGACTATAGCCCACCAGGTTTCTCTGTCCATAGAATTCTCCAGGCAAGAATACAGGAGTAGGTAGCCATTTCCTTCTCCAGGGGATCATTCCAGCATCACAAGCAGATTCCTTACCATCTGAGTAAGATCCCATATGTCATATGGCCAAAAAAAAATTTTTTAAGGAAAAAAAAAAAAAGAGAGAAAATGACACAGCAGAGAACTGCAACCACATCTAAGTTACATCCTACATCCCAGAAAGCTGCTCCCTTTCCTAAAAGAGGAGCCCCAGCTCACAGTGGTCCATGACACAATTTAATTCCATCACAGCTGTTTTCACCCCCTGGTCATATTATTTATTTTAGATTTTGATTAAACTTATGTCTCATCCTCTTAGAATGAAAGCTCTCAGGCTATTAGTTTTCTCAGCTGCTATAACATCCCAGTTTACAATAGATTATCAAAAAAATTCATAGAGGAAGGAATCAAGGAAGCAGTCCCACATATGAAACAGACTGGGAGGTTTAGGAATAAGACAGAAATCTCTGGGAATAAGATGATATGTCATGATGATCACAGAAAGGAGAATTTTTATGTCATAACAGGGAACATGGTTACCTGGGACTTAATGTTATCAGGATATGAGGGGAAAGAAATGAAAGCCTTCAGGAATACAATGTTAAGGTCTACAACAAATGAGAAGAAAGTTCAAAACTAGTACATACACAAAGGAATTAACTGGAAGTAGGCAACAGTTAGGGCTTCCCAGGTGGCTTTAGCATTAAAGAATCCACCTGCCAATTCAGAAGATATAAGTGACGCAGGTTCAATCCTTGGGTTGGGGAGAACCCTGGAGAAGTGAATGGCTAACTCCATCCAGTATCTTGCCTGGGGGAGCATAACATCAGGAGACAGATGGACAGAGCCTCCAATCCCCTCGCAGCTGTGGCTCTTCTCTGACAAGGTCATTTCCACAGCCTGTCCCCCTGCTGGTCTCTCACTCACCTGAACGGGTTTGACAGTGGGTTTCATCATCCATCATCCATGGTTCTCCTTGATCCAATTTGGAGACTACCTCTGGTGT
>NW_011494255.1:245576-256480 GCF_000754665.1 Bison bison bison | reverse complement strand
GAAAGGAAAGGCCACTGACTGGGGACCTGGTCAGTGACCCAAGGGAGCCATCCTCACCGGCAGACACCAGGTTGCTATAGTTCTCCAGCATCACATCCCTGTACAGGGCCTTCTGAGCAGGGGCCAGGAGCTGCCACTCCTCCCACGTGAAGTCCACGGCCACATCGTCAAATGTGAGGGTTTCCTGTAAGAAGAGAGGTGTGTAATGATGATGTCATCTTGATGATAGGGAAGAAATGTTAAAGGTGTTCTGCTCATTTCCACTTTACAGGCTGCACTGAAATATCCAGTAGGGTTTTTATTTTCATGTATCATTAAAGAAGCAAATGCTGAATACAATATTCTCTAATATATGTGTATGTATATACACACACATATATATATGACATGAAAAGATACACAAATTTATACTTTATGGAATAATGAAAGTGATTTTTTACAGGCCTCTAAAAATCCATTAGGGAACAAAGGAAAGAATAAAACAAATCAAAAGTCACCTGGGCCTGGATCATTTTCTTCTGTTCTCTGAAAACACCTGGTACCGTTGATGTGTCTCGTGGATCTGCTCTCAATTTCTGTTCTGAAACTTGTCTTCAACCAAGCATATCCCAAGAAAATGCTGCCACCAAATCTGTAACTTCTTCCTCCTTCAACTGATTATTTCACTCCTGGGGACTCAGGACCTTGGGTGGAGGAGAAAATTCAAGCTGAGGGTACATTTTCTCTGGGCTCGGATGCTATCGCTGCTCCTGGGTGCTCACCTTAGCCCAAGACCCACAGCATTGCTGAGTGTCCCTTCGTTTGCTGGCCCAGAAGAGTTTATTCCTCTGGCCAAGAAGTCTAAGCTTCTCACTGTGCTGGTGATATATTCTTTTATTCTGTGAACTTGAAGTGGTGTGACAGTCAAAGGAGATGAGGGAATCGAGATCCATCACAGCAGCAGGCCTCAGGGGCATGAGAATCACAAGTGGCTCTGTATACAAAAGGGACCACATGGCAGGAGAGGTCCTGAGCACTGTTTCCTTTAAACCATGTGTACTCAGGGACCTCGTCAAATGTTCTTATATGCCCCGTGAGCACGTGCACTCATTTTGAAAACCAATGCACTGGTCAAACCAGAAACGCTTTCTTATAAGCGATAATGGTAATATCTTAGGAGGTTTCAAATACATAAAAATTAAAATACAAAATAATCATACATAATTAAATTTGAAGTGCTCTAAAACTACTATATTGTCCAGAAGAAAGCACAAAAGTACAAATTAACAAGAATTTGACAAACAAAAATTATATGTGGTACATACTCTTCAGTGTCATAATGCACACTAACAATTCTCTTAAAGCACATAGACTGTGGCGCTATCAGAAGAGGGAAATGTAATAACAGAAACTAGATGCTAGAATACCTCATAAAACTCAGATAAATATTTTAGGTTCTATATTTATTTAAAAAAAACATAAATAACTTTATAACTGAGGAACAGGTAGATGGAAGAGGTTCCCAAGACAGGGTATGTGTGGAAGGGTGAGGCGTGCCCCCTACAGGAGGGTCACTCTTCCTGCATCTCCACATGTTCAAGCCAGAAGCAACTTCACTCTGAGGAACACATCTAAGAAATAACATCCCTCCAAAAATCTGGGTTGAACAAGAGAACACTGTCATGAATTTCCATAGTAACATTATTCATAATAAACCAAAATGTAAACAACACACATTTCATAAATAGTTGGAAAATCATATATTCAAACAACAGAATAATATTGGAAAAGTACAGTCTTTGCTCAGCTTCAAGCTAAAAATGCCTTTTACATTTCTCAAGGGCTATAAAACAAAAATAAAGAAGTATATGTGAGAGAATGGTGGCATGGAAACCCCAAAATATTTACTATGTGGATATTTAATATTTGCCTGACCCTGTTACACAGGGGGGGAAAAAAGTATACCTATGTGCAAAAACATGAATGATTCTCACAAATATTGACCCTGACATTTAAAAAAAAAAAAAAAGAAAAAAAGCATGATGTGGAGAAAACTCTAATTTGAAAAGATACAGGCATCCCAATGTTCACAGCAGAACTAAAATATAATAGCCAAGACACAGATGCAACCCAAGTGTCCTTCAAGAGATGAACAGATAAAGAAGATGTGCTGTATAAATATACACAGTTGAAAATAGAAAAAACTAAATAAACTATAATGAGGAATAAATAATTATAACACCATAAAGAAAAATGCGAAAGAATAAGTTAACATTAGAAAATTGGGCTGATATTTTTCAGCAATATCATTATCAACATGAAATGATACTTATTTGAAAGAAAAAATGCTCCCCTAGAAACCCCAAAGGACATCTACATACATAGCTGGTTAGAAATGCCCAAGCTCATTTCTTAGTACTAACTCAATCACTGGCAATGGGAACTTGAAATACACGATTGACTAAGACCAGCCAGGACTTCCTAGTAAACTGGGATATGGGTGGCCTTGCCAAAGGTCACCTTGCCAGATGATTAAACAAAAAGAAGATTCTGTTACCAAATAATGTATGCTAACGTTCACGTATGTCAGGGAGGTAAGTAATGGTGCTGTTGCAATATACCGATATTAGGAGGTGAGTGCAGGTGTTGACAAATATTTTCTGCAAAAAAGAACAGACAGATTTTCAAATTTGCAGGCCAGAATATCCGTCACGACTATATTCTGCCTTTGCTATGTGAAAGCAGCACAGGCGGTACAAAAACAGATTGGCTTTGCTGGTTCAGCCTCTCGTCCTGTAGTCAACTCCTCGATTAAAAGCTAAACCAGGTCCTACAGTACAGCACAAGGAACTATATTCAATGTCCTGTCATAAATCATAATGGAAATTAATATCAAGGAGAATGTATATATATGTGTGTAACTGAATCACCTTGCTGTACAGTAGAAATTAACCTATCATTGTAAATCAACTATACTTCAGCAAATTTAAAAAGAAAAACACACACAAAAAAAGCTAAAATACAGATGGTTTGGAACTACTGCCCTGGGATGTACAGTCTTCTGTCGCACCAGCAGAAACTGGAACCTCAACTCAACTACCAACACAACCATCCTTGGCGTCCAACTCTTCAACCATCACACACCTCTCTGTACCGGATACTGACTACACTACACACTTCCTTATTAACCCAAAACCTGGGCCAGACACCCTCATGTGATGACCCAGTCCCCGCCCACCACTGAGCCCCGAATTAAATCCCTAACCTGAATCCAATACTGCGATCGTTGTCACCGAAGAGGAAAAGTTAAAATTTTACATAACCTCCTGCTTGTTCTGCCTCTGCTTGCTCCTTGCAAAGTTTGGATCACAGGTCACGTAGTCTCAGGAAGTGGGGATTTACAATACTAGGAACTGGAGCTTATCTCACTTACCCTTGTCCTGCTCTTTGCAATTGCCCGGCCCCTGCAATCCTGCTTAATCATGCCTGTCCCTGTAAAGGTCAGGCATCCCCCTCCCCGTCTTGACCGCTGTTCCCGCGCGCGCGAAACCCCTTAGTTTAAACCACCCTATTAGCAGCTGAAGTGACTTAGCAGCTTAGCATTAGCAGCTAATGTTGCCTACTATAGTCTGTCTATAAAAACTCTATAAACCCCTTGTTTATGGCTCAGAGCTTGAAGTGTTAACTCCTCTGGGCCCACCTGCTTAGTAAACCTGAGTTCTCCAACTCAGAGTGCGGTGCTTGGTTTCTCCATTACTGGTTTCTTCAACACATGTACACCTTGCAAGCCAAGTAATCTACAAAACCCCAAGGTCTGACAACTGGAAGAGTATTGATCTCTACACAATCTAATTACACTGATTCACAGGACACGCTCCCAATCCAAACCACAGACAAACTCCACTTCTGGTTCTCCACAAATCCGGTACCCACCTGGTTCCCCTTAAATATAACCACCTCGGCATTTCTACCCTCCCCCTCTGCCCTCTGGCAATAATCTCATGGGTCCAGACGGCACGAAGTCCTCTATCACCCTGGAAGAAAAAATACCACCACTGTAACAACAACAACAAATTCCAGTGACAAAAATTGCATGCTAACCTGATATTCCTCAGACTGACCATCCGCCTAAACAGCGTCGTGCTTCCGCGAACTGCTTTGACCTCCAGAACTGTCTACGGAAGCCGAGGTGGATCTGGGGCGTGGAGGCGCTGAGGCCCGACTTCCGGTACGTCCTAGAGAAGCAATGTCTGCGCCCAGCTCACCGCGGCCCCTTGGGAGCAGCCATGTTGGCACACCTGACGTACAGAATACCAAGGGACGCGTTTGTGCCCCAGAAGCTGGGGATGCCTGGAGGGGGAGAAGCCACTGAACTTCTCTCATTTCCTGGCACTTCGATTCTTGCAGAAAATAGGTACATTTTCAGTCTCAGGCTTCCCAAGACAAAACTGATGCAGACTAAGGTGCTTTCAAGCCTGCTAGGGAGGGAAGTAAAAGGCCACGGTGTGTATTATCCACTTTGTATTTAAAAAAAAAAAAAAATCCAAACAGAAAGGTAAGAGTTCAATCGTCCAATTGGCAGCGGAGATGCACTCCCAGAAAGGGAAAACAATACATCTGGTAAACGGACACCACGGAGGGAAATAGTTTGCAGGAAGCTGTTTTTTTAGAACAGAAAACAATTTCCAGGAGCTGTACAGTATGGGGCTGGCCATTAACAGGGCAAAGAGCAGCAGGGACTACCCAAGTTGTGACTGGGGGTGGGGGCTGGGGAAAAGGCCGCCAGAAGTGAGGCCATTAATGGTGTGGAGTCGATGGAAAAAGCTCGACTTGAATCCATCCCACCATAATGTGAGCGTGGTGATGGGGACAGTAACCCAAAATTTAGGGCAAAGAACATCAAAATTAAGTATGCCTCTGGCCGTTGTTAAAAATGAGGGGTCCTCAATTGTAGCCCCAAAGATTCTGGTTTCAGAGCTGGGGGACATGGCTAGGATATTTGCATTAAGTTTCTCAGAGAATCTGAGGCAGGAAGGCTGTCAAATACAATCACTAGAAACAGTCCTGGAATATTCTCTAGTTACCTATATTAAGTACTAACTCCCGTTAGTACTTAAGTCTTAGTTCAAATTATATCCAGAAAAGCTTGGGATGGGGAACCTCCCTCATTATTACCAAGGCATCCACGCATGTGTGCCATCTCGCTTCAGTTGTGTCTGAGTCTGTGCCACCCCGGTGGACTGTACTGTAGCCCACCAGGCTCCTCTGTCCATGGGATACTCCAGGCAAGAATACTAGAGTGGGTTGCTGCTCTCCTCCAAGGGAAATTCCCGATTCAGGGATTGAACCTGGGCCTCCTGCATAGCAGTAGATTTTTTACTGTCTGAGCCACCAGGGAATCGTGTATATGTATAACTGAATCCTTTGCTGTACACTTGAAACTAACACAGCATTGTAAATCAACCATATTCCAATAAAATTAAAATATTAAAAACAAAATAGAATGGTATTAAGAAGTGGGCATTTAAGAGGCAACTGGGTCCAAAGAGTGGAGCCCTCATGATTGGGAATAGTGCCTTTATAGAAGAGAACCCACCCCCGCTTTGCCCTTTCCCCAACATGAGGATACAATGGGATGACCATCTTCTATGAACCAGGAGCCCTCATTAGATACCAAGTCTGTCTATAGCTGTAATACCCTGAATGTGCTGATCTCATTTGAGCTGAAAACCTCAGAGGATCAGGCCTGCTTAGTACTTGGATGGGAGATACTAAATCTGCAGGCCCCTTAATCTGGGACTTTGTAGCTTCCAGAACTGTGAGAAATGAATTTCTGTTTCTATATGCTATGCAAGTGATGGTCTTCTATTATGTTAACTGGAAGGAACTATGAAAATATCTATTTCGTTTAGTGTATGTATTTACATCCTCTTACTATTAACAGATTAGCTGATGTACTACTTAAAAATAATAGTTACCTCAAAGCTCTCTCTAGGAGACCACGGGTTTTTTCATGGGCTTAATCACCACTGTATCCTCAGCTACTAGGACGGGACCCAATAAAAAAGGAAGTACTCAACAAATACTCAGTAAATGAATAAAATGACTCAATCTAAGACTCAAGCAAACTGGCTCGATCTAAATCCCTCTGCATAATATAAAATTTCTTAGAGTTTAAGGTAGACATCCCAGTTTTCAGTCAATCCTTCACCTTGCCCTGGAGAAACAGAACTGATATATATATACACACACACATATACATATCCCATAGCCCACCAAACCAGTATTAGCCCTGTTTGTTCACAGGAACCTTCCACATACAAATTGTATGCTTAAAAACTTCACCTACTTATTTCTTCCACTTAGTTGGACTCAGGCTTCCTTCCTTCATTCAACTGACACAACAGAACAATTGATGTGTTTGTGTTTGGATTAACATCAGATTATGCCTCAGTATCAATGCATATATTTAACTGGATGAGTATATCATGGGTTCCTGGTCTCAGCATTTATACAGTTTCTCTCAGTATAAACTTTTCAGCCACCATTTGACCTAGAAATTTTTGCTCAATGATTTCTAACTTTTACACATAGTATGTCTCGAGTTTTTTTCCTAGGGGTTTTCTGTGACACAAAATAAAACATAATTGACCACCGAAGGCACAACCATGCTCACTGTGTTCTTAAGGGTTCTGTCTTCTGCAGACCCTCTGTCATCTCCTGCGGGTGCACACCTGCCCACGGGTGGTCCCGTTATGAGGACGTTCCTATTTGCTAGGAGTCCACTAATGTTGACTGACGGCTGAAGGGCCATGGAAGGCACCTGCACAGCCACCAGGTTAACAAGGCTCTTCTCCCGCATGGCATCACTTGTCTGTGAGGCAGGATTCTCCCCCTTGATTGCATCTCCAGGTTTCTCTCTTGTGTGTATTTTCTTATGTTTACCAAGGCAAGACATGTAGGCAAAAGCTTTCCCACACTCATTGCAGGTATAAGGTCTCTCTCCCGTGTGAGTCCTTTGATGGACAATGAGCTTTTGCTTCGTAGTGAAGGCTTTCCCACAGTCACTGCATTCAAAGGGTTTCTCTCCTGTGTGAATTCTTTGATGTTTAATGAGACCTGACTTCTGGGAACAGGATTTTCCACACTCACTACACACAAAAGGAGTCTTTCCCGTGTGAAATCTCTGATGGGCAATGAGGCAGGTCTTCTGGATGAAGCCTTTTCCACATTCATTGCATGTGTAAGGTTTCTCACCTGTGTGAATTCGCTGATGGACAATGAGATTTCCCTTCTGGATGAAGCCCTTTCCACAGTCACTGCAGATATACCGTTTCTCTCCGGTGTGGGTTTTCTGATGTATATTGAGCCGTGATTTCTTGAGGAAGGCTTTGCCACAATCAGTGCACTGGTAAGGTTTCTCTCCTGTGTGTGTTCTCTGATGTTCAGTGAGCATGAATTTTCTAGAGAATGCTTTGTCACAAAGATTACATCGATGGGGCTTCTCTCCTGTGTGAATTATCTGATGATCAGTGAGCCAAGACTTTTTGATGAAAGCTTTCCCACATTCACCACATACATGAGGCTTCTCTGTTTTTTTAGTTTTCTGATGCTCATTGAGTGGGGATTTGGAGCTGATGAGTTTTTGGCTTTGGGGGAATTTAATTTCAGGATGAAACTGTTCACTGTCAGCATGGCGACAGGATTTCTCATCTCCAATAAGCTCATTGGAGCTCTTTATTTCATAGCTGAGGTTTTGAGAAAGTAAAGTTAAATTTGATTTCATACATTTATCATGTAAGTCAAACACATCATGATGCTGCCTGAGCAGAAAATGAGTTATGCTCTGATGAACAGCATTTTCTAGTGGGTTCTGTTCATGCCATTGTTCTAGTCTCTTCTCCATGCTCTCATTTTGTAAGTACTCCAGCAGGTGGTCATCAAATTTCCAGACTTCTAGGAAAGAGAAGAAAAATGAATTTCCTAAAAATACCTTGATGTGAGGAATCTTTATGGGGATGTTTTTATAAGTGTAAATAAAATTCTATGTTTAATGTTCCCTGCACACTGGAACAGTGCCACATACCAGTCAAAAGGAAAAAGTAGTTAGTGTAAAACACAGGGCTGGATAATTCACAATGAAAAAGTACAGATTTGAATACCTTCTAAACAATAGCCTTGCAGACATGCAGAGACTGTAAAATACAAGAATGTTCTGTGAGAAGGAGCCCAGAGGTTGCAGGGCACCTTATCCACATTGTGATATGGACTCATCCAGTCCACAGATCCTGACTGCTGACCATGGTGGACCAGGAATGGTGCTAGTGTTGGGGAGTCACAAACACATTCACAGGTGTACAGAGCCCATGCTGTAGCGGGATAAAACCACTTCGTGGGGCAGAGACAGAACATGAGGAAAACAGCTACAGGCTGTGAAAACTGGTGGGAAGGAGTGATGGAGAGGGAGAGAGGTGGAGGAAATCTGGCTCAATTTGGAGGAAGACAGGCCTCCCTATGGATCCAGTGTTGTTGTTGGCATGAGGGGAATGAAGAGAATGACACAGGGACTTCCCTAGCAGTTTAGCCATTAAGCCTCTTTGCTTCCAGTACAGGAGACTTAGGTTCAATCCCCGGTATGTTAGTTGCTCAGCTGTGTTCAACTCTTTTGCGACCACATGGACTGGAGCCTGCCAGGTTCCTCTGACCATAGAGTTCTCTAGGCCAGAATTCTGGAATGGGTTGCCATTCCCTTCTCCAGGGCATCTTCCCAACCCAGGGATCAAACCCAGGTCTCCCGCATTGCAGGCAGATTCTTTAGCATCTGAGTAAGATTCCACATGTCTTTCGGCAAAAAATTTTTAAAAAGAAGGGGAAAAAAGAAAGAAAATTATACAGCAGACAACTGCAAGCACATCTAAGTTACAATCTGCATCTCAGAGAGCTGCTCCCTTTCCTAAAGGAGGAGCCCTGGCTCACACTTGTCCATTAGGCAACTTAATTTCATCACAGCACTTTTCACCACCTAGACATATTATTTATTATAAATTTTGATTAAATTCATGTCTCATCCTCTTAGAACAAAAGCTCTAGGTCTGTTTTTTCAACTGCTGTGTTTGTGTATGTGTTAGTTGCTCAGTTGTATCCAACTCTTTGCAATCTCACAGACTGCAGCCCAGCAAGCTCCTCTGTCCATGGAATTTCCCAGTGGGTTGGAGTGGGTTGCCATTTCCTTCTCCAGGGCTCTTTCCAACCCAGGGATTGAACCTGGGTCTACTACCTTACAGGTGAATTCTTTCCTGTCTGAGTGGCTCAGACTGCTGTAATGTTCCAGTTTACACTTCACTATCAAAAAATTCATAGAGGAAGGAATCAAGAAAGCTAGCTATTCCATGTATAGAACAGACTGGGCGGTTTAGGAAGATGAAAATCTCTGTGTGAATAAGATGATCTGTCATAACGATCACAGAAAAGAGAATTTTTTTGTCCTGAAAGGGAATGTGGTTACCTGGTACTTAATTTTATCAGGATACCAGGGGAAAGAAATTAAAGCTTTCAGGAAGTGAATGTGATGGTAAGGTCTACAACAAATGAGAAGAAATTTCAAAACTAGTAAATATACAAAGGAATTAACTGGAAGTAGGCAAGAATTATGATCAAGTTGAGGCTGGAACTAAGAATGCAGGATGTTAAAAATTTTTCTAGTTAAAAATTCATCCTGAACAGCTGAGCCCTTTACAGAGGAGAGCTCTGCAAGGGGCCACAGTGGAGGTAAAGTCTGACTAGCCAGGACGGAGGCTGCACAGGAGTAAGGGAGAAGCTAACTTGTAGGGTTTCCTGGGAAGGAAGATGATCCACAACCAGATAGTTACTAGGAACTAAGGAGAGCTGCCATTGAGATGAGGAAATTGTACAGAACCAAGTCTGTGCTGGATCACAGTGGGGAGGTATCAACTTGGGAGTTTTCTCCAGTGAGCCAAAGGAATTTGTTAGCTTATTAGAAAGAAGAAAACTTGGAAGGTCAAGAGATCACTGAGTAAAAGGGAAAGCAAAACATTAGTAAAACCTCAGGGCGGAGAGAAGGCCCAGTGAAGACCAGTCTACTTTGGGGCCGGCATCCAATGGGATGGTTGTGAGAAAGGAAATCAATATGAACAGTGGAGCAGGAAGGGGCAGTAGACGGCAGCAGACAGAGAGGAATTCAAAGTTTTCTCTGTGGAGGGCTTCACTGGTAGCTCAGTGGTAAAGAAACTGCCTGCCAATGCAGGAGACACAAGTTTGATCCCTGATCCGGGAAAACCCGACATGCTGGGGAGCAACAAAGCCCGTGGGCCACAACTATCAAGCCTGTCCTCTAGCACCTGGGAACTGCAACAACTGAAGCTCTTGAGCTCTGGAGCCCGTGCTCCACAAGAGAAGCCACTGCAATGAGAAGCCTCTGCACCAAAACTAGGGAGTAGCGCCCCTCGCCGCAAGTAGAGAAAAGCCAGCATGCAGCAACGAAGACAAAGCGCAGCCAAAAACAAACATTTTTAGAAAAAGTCTTCTCTGTGGCGAGAGGTCCTGGAAGGGGGAATTTCATAGAAAATGAGGTGGGAGAGTATGGAGACGGAAAAGATATGAAAATGGTAGGAAAAAGAACACTAGGCAAACAAAAATCAAGATGGCAGTAAAATAAAGAAACAGATCCCAGAACACACAGAATATTTCCTAAAAAGGGATACATTCTTCTCTAAACTCCTACAATACTTTGGCCACCTGATGCAAAGAACTGACTCATTTAAAAAGACCCTGATGCTGGGAAAGATTGAAGGTGGGAGGAGAAGGGGATGACAGAGGATGAGATGGTTGGATGGCATCACCAACTCAATGGACATGAGTTTGAGTGAACTCCGGGAGTTGGTGATGGAGAGGGAGGCCTGGCGTGC
>NW_011494255.1:240814-245110 GCF_000754665.1 Bison bison bison | reverse complement strand
GGCAGACACCAGGTTGCTATAGTTCTCCAGCATCACATCCCTGTACAGGGCCTTCTGAGCAGGGGCCAGGAGCTGCCACTCCTCCCACGTGAAGTCCACGGCCACAACGTCAAATGTGAGGGTTTCCTGTAATAAGAGAGGTGTGTAATGATGATGTCATCTTGATGATAGGGAAGAAATGTTAAAGGTGTTCTGCTCATTTCCACTTTACAGGCTGCACTGAGGTATCCAGTAGGGCTTTTATTTTAATGTATCATTAAAGAAGCAAATGCCTAATACAACATTCTCTAATTGTGTAGTTAGTCATCCATTCATTTATCCAATTGGAACTTGGAACTCCAGTACTTTGGCCACCTCATGCAAAGAGTTGACTCATTGGAAAAGACTCTGATGCTGGGAGGGATTGAGGGCAAGAGGAGAAGGGGACGACAGAGGATGAGATGGCTGGATGGCATCACTGACTGAATGGACGTGAGTCTGAGTGAACTCCGAGAGTTGGTGATGGACAGGGAGGCCTGGCGTGCTTCGATTCATGGGGTCACAAAGAGTCGGACACGACTGAGCGACTGATCTGATCTGATAGTATGTAGAACTAAATCTTCTTGTTAAACTAGAAACACTACATTCTCACATATATATGTGTGTATATATATAACAGGAAAAGATATACAAATTTATACTTTATAGAATAACGAAAATGATTTTTTACAGGTTTCTACAAACCCACTGGGGAACAAAGGAAAGAATAAAACAAACCAGAAGTTACCTGGGCTTGGATCATTTTCCTCTGTTCTCTGAAAACACTGTCAATGTATCACGTGGATCTGCTCTCAATTTCTGTTCTGAAACTTGTCTTCAACCAAGCATATCCCCAGAAAATGCTGCTACCAAATCCTATAACTTCTTCCTCTTTTGACTGATTCTTTTGCTCCTGGGGACTCAGGACCTTGGGTGGAAGAGAAAATTCAAGCTGAGGGTACATTTCCTCTGGGCCCAGAGGATATTGCTAATCCTGGGTGCTCATCTTAACCCAATGCCCACAGCATTGCCGAGTGTCCCTTTACTGGTAGCCCCAGAATATTTTATGCTTCTGGCCAAAAAAGCCTAAGCTTCTGACTGTGACGGAGGTAGTGTTCCTTTGTTCCACAAACTTTAAGTGGGATGACTGTCAAATGAGACGAGGGACAAGAGATTCACCCAGCAACAGGCCTTGGGAGCAGGAGAATCGCAGGCACTTCAGTTATACAGAAGGGACCACATGGGGGGATAGGCGCTGCTTATCCTCTAAACCATGTGCGGTCAGGGACCTACTCAAAAATTTGTATACATCCCGTGACTACATGCACTTAATTTTGAAAACTACCATACTGCTCAAAGCAGAAATGCTTTGTTATAAAAAATACTGGTAATATCTTAGAAGGTTTTAAATACATAAGAAATTAAAATACAAAATAATCGTATATAAATGAAGTTGAAGTGCTCTAAGACTACGTTGTCAGAAGAACGTATAAAAGTACTAATTAACATAAGAATTTAACAAACAAAAATTATATGTCATACGTACTCTCCAGTGTCATAATGAACACTAACAACTCTCTTAAAATACAGTTTGTGGTGCTATCAGAAGAGGGAAGTGTAATAACAAGAAACTCATCCACAACAAGGTGGGATTCTGACACCAATTTGATACGTAGTTCTTTTTCTAACACATCAGGAAACAATTCTACACCACCAGCTGGATGTCCTACACTTCAACTCAATTCCGCCACTATGTACCTGGAGATAATGTCATATTTCATGAGTTAAAGGCTCCGTCCTGTGAGACTGGCCTCTACCCTCTGCTTCAAGTGCAAACACAAGTCCAGTCTGTCACCTGTGCTTCCAAGCAACTGGCCACAGAGCGCAGGGTCCAATGACCCCTCCTTGGGTTGATTCATTTGCTAGAGGAGGGAATTTTGTGGAGGTCCAGTGGCTAGGACTCCGTGCTTCTACTGCAGGGGGTGTGGGTTCCATCCCTGGTCAGGAAACTAATATCCCACATGCTGTGTGGCACAGCCAAAAACGAAACAAACAAAAATATGCTAGAACGGCTCCCGGAACTCAGAGAAACATTTTAGGTATTATATTTACTTACAAAAAGATGTAACTCAGGAACAGGCAGATGGAAGAGGTGCCTGCCCAGGACAGGGTAAGTGTGGAAGGGTGAGAAGTGCCCCCTACAGGAGGGTCACTCTCCCTGCATCTCCACATGTTCACCAAGCCAGAAGCAACTTCACTCTGAAGAATACATCTAAGAAATACATCCCTCCAAAAATCTGGGGCCTCCCTCCAAAAATATGGGTTAAACCGGAGGACACTGTCATGAATCTCCATAGTAACATTATTCATAACAAACCGAAATGCAAGCAACACAAATTTCACAAGTAGTCGGAAAATCATATAGTCAAACAATAGAATGCTATGGAAAAACAACAGTCTTTGCTCAGCTTTCATGCTAAGAATACCTTTTACATCTTTCAAGGATAATAAAACAAAAATAAAGACTTATACATGAGAGAACGGTGGCATGCAAACCACAAAATATTTGCTATGTGGATATTTATATATTTGCATAATCCTGTTACACGGTGGGGGCGGGGGGGGGGGGGGGGGGGGAGTACATCTATGTGCAAGAACATAACTGAGTCTCACAAATATTGAGCCTGACATTAAAAAAAAGTGCATGATGTGGAGAAAACTCTAATTTGAAAAGCTTTAGGCATCCCAATGTTCATAGCAGAACTACTTACAATAGCCAAGACACAGATGCAACCCAAGTGTCCATCAATAGATGAACAGATAAGGAAGATGTGGTATAAAAATATATACAGTTGAAGACAGGCAAAACTATAATAATGATGAGGAATGAATAATTACAACACCATAAAGAAAACCTGAAAGAATAAGTTAACATTAGAAAACAGGGCCAAAATTTTTCAACAATATCATTATCAATATGAGAAAAGAGATCCAAGGCCTTACTTCTTTAAAAGAAAAAAATGCTTCTCTAGAAACCCCAAAGCACATTTCTACATACATAGCTGGTTAGAACCGCCCCATATACATAAGCTCTTTTCTTAGTACTAACTCAATCACTAGCAATAGGAACTCAAACCACATGATTGACTAAGACCAGTCAGGACTTCCCAATAAATTGGAATATGGATGACCTTGCCAGAAGGCATCTTTCCAGATAATTAAGCAAAATGAAGATTCTGTTAGCAAAGAACAAAGTTTTCACGTATGTCAGGGAGGTAAGTAACGGTGTGTGTTAGTTGCTCAGTCGTGTCCTACTTTTTGCATCCCAGGGACTGTAGCCTGCAAGGCTCCTCTGTCCATGGAATTCTCCTGGCAAGAATACTGGAGCGGGTTGCCATTTCCTTCTCCAAAGTAATGGTGCTGTTGCAATATATCGTTATTAGGAGGTGAGTGCAAGTGTTGACAAATATTTTCTGCAAAAAGTACACACGGATTTTCAAATTTGCAAGCCAAAATGTCTCTGTCATGATATACTCTATCTTTGCAGTGCAAAAGCCGCACAGACAATATAAGACAGATTGGCATTGCTGGCTCAGTCTCTCCTTCTATAGTCAACTTCTCGATTAAAAGCTAAACAACTAGGCTAACCAAGGTCCTACAGTACATCACAGGGAGCTATATTCAATGTCCTGTCATAAATCATAATGAAAAAGAATATTAAAGAGAATGTGTATATATATCTGAATCACCTTGCTATACAGTAGAAATTCACAATGTTGTAAACCAATTATACTTCAATGAATTTAAAAAGAAAACACACGTACACAAAAGATAAAATATAGATGGTTTGGAACTATTGCCCTGGGATGTACGGTCTTCTGTCGCTTCTTTATGAACCCGAAACCTGGTACTGACACCCTTATGAGATGACCCAGGCACACCCCGCCATCACTGAGCCCCGAATTAAATCCCCAATCTGAATCAGACACTGCGATCGTCGTCAATGCCACCTGTACACCCTGCAATCGGAGTGATCCACAGAACCCCAAGCCTTGAAAACTGGAAGAAGAGCACTGATCTCTACAGAATCTAATCATACTGACCCCCAGGACACCCCCAACGCAAACCACAGACAAACTCCGCGTCTGGTTCCCAAATCCAGTACCCACCTGGTTCCCCTTACATATAACCACCTCGGCACTTCTGCCGTATGCCTCTGCCCTGTGGAGATAATCCCAGGGGTCCAGACAGCACCAAGTCCACGTATCACCCTGGGCG
>NW_011494255.1:235774-240714 GCF_000754665.1 Bison bison bison | reverse complement strand
GGGGGGGGGGTGGGGGGAAATCCAGGCACAAAAATCACACACTAAACAGATTTTCCCCAGACCGACGGGAAGCTAAACGCCCTCCTACTTCGGTGAACTGCTTTGAAGTCTAGACCTGTCTACGGATGCCGAGGTGGATCTGAGCTGTCACTGGAGCCAATGAACCAACTTCCGTTACGTCCTAGACAGGCAATATGTCTGCGCCCAGATCACAACGGCCCCCAAGGGGACGGCCATGTTGGCACATCTGACGTACGTTAAGTCCAGGGATGGATTTGGAGGCCAGGAGCTGGGATGGCCTGGAGGGTGAGGAGCCACTGAAATTCTCTCATTTCCTCACATTTCGACTCTTGCAGAAAATAGGTACGTTTTCAGTCTCAAGCTTCATGAGGCAAAAATAATGCCGGCTAAGGTGCTTTCAGAAGGCTAGTCATGGAAGTAAATATGGCTTCGGCATGTATTATCCGTATTTTGTATAAATTGTATATAATTTTTGTAAAAATTATATACAATTATATACAATATACAATTTGTATAAATTATATACGTAAATTGTATAAATTTTTGTATAAATCCGTATTTTTATACTTTGTATGAAAAAAAAAAAAATTCCAGAGAGGTAGGAGTTCACTGGTTGGCTTGGCAGCGAAGAACACACTCCCAGAAAGGGAAAAGAAAATACATTGGGTAAACGGACTCCAAGGAGAGCTTCCAGAGGGAAAATAGCTTGCAGGAAGCTGATTTTAAGAAGAGAAAAAAGATTTCCAGACACTGCTACAGTATGGGGCTGACCATTAAGGAGGGAAAAGAGTGGCAGGGGCTACCCACGTTGTGACTGGGGGTTGGGGCTCAGGAAAAGGCCACCAGAAGTAAGGCCATTAATGGTGTGGAGTCAATGGGAAAAGCTCAACCTGAATGCATCCTGCCATAACAGAAGGGTGGTGATGGGGACAGTAACCCAAGATTTACGGCAAAGAATGTGAAAATTAAGTGTGAATCAGGCTGTTGTGAAACCAGGCCATGGTTAAAAGAAACAGTCCTAGAATATTCTCTAGTTACCAATATTATGATGGGGGACTTCCTTTAGTATTTCAGTGTTGGCTCAAATAGTATCCAGAAAAGCTTGGGGTGGAGAGCCTTCCCTATTATTACTAAAGCACGCATATGTGTGCTAAGTCGCTTCAGTGGAGTTCCACTCCTTGCTTTGCTCTCCTCCAGGAGATTTTCCCCACCCATGGATTTAACTGGAGTTTCATGTCTCCTGCCGGAGAAGGCAATGGCAACCCACTCCAGTACTCTTGCCTGGAACATCCCATGGACAGAGGAGCCTGGTAGGCTGCTGTCCATGGGGTCGCTAAGAGTCAGACACGACTGAGCGACTTCACTTTCACTTTTCACTTTCATGCATTGGAGAAGGAAATGGCAACCCACTCCAGTGTTCTTGCTTGGAGAATCCCAGGGACGGGGGAGCCTGCTGGGCTGCAGTCTATGGGGTCGCACAGAATAGGACACAACTGAAGTGACTTAGCAGCAGCAGCAGCAGCATGTCTCCTGTATTGGCAGGTGGGTTCTTTACCACTAGCTCAACCTGGAGCTTCCCTGATAGCTCAGTTGGTTAAGCATCCACCTGCAATGCAAGAGACTCCAGTTCCATTCCTGGGTCGGGAAGATCCCCTGGAGAAGGGAAAGGCTACCCACTCCAGCAACATCAGACATGACTGAGTGACTTTCACTTTCCCCCGGGACACCCAATAAATTATTATTACTAGGCTTTTTCTTCAAAGGACTTATCACTTGGTGACATCGTATCTATTGATTGTCTCTTCTTCACTATTCTGTAAGATCCATAAGGGGTATTCCCTTGCCCGTGTTGGTCTCTGATTTATCTTCAGTGTGGAGTACAGTGTCTTGCACAGTGTTGTTGCTTTAAAATATATCTGAAAGAGTGAATTATCCAATAACCCAACATTTCAGATTGAATTCCAAGACAGCCACAGTATGGAAAATTTCCATTTCCTTTCCTGTGAATAAGACCCAAATGTTTATAACTTGGATAGGTGGATAACTACAGGATAGTTAGGAAATTAAGGGAAAGTAGGGCTTCCCTGGTCGCTCAGACAGTAAAGAATCCGCCTGCAATGTGGAAGTCCTGGGTTCAATCCCTGGGTCTGGAAAATCCCCTGAGGAGGGCATGGCAACCCACTCCAGTATTCTTGCCTGGAAAATTCCATGGACAGAGGAGCCTAGTGAGCTATAGTCCGTAGGATCACAAAAAATCGGACACGACTGAATCGACTTAGCATGCATGCACTCAGGATAGTGAGAGGCCAAGAGCCCTACTCTCAGAAGAGGGAGAAAGAAGAGAAAGCACGTCTCAGTTCAGCAGGTAACAGTGAAGCTGGAATTTTTGAAATGGCAGCAGCTTTCAAGAGTTTTGAGAGCTTTGCCCTTTAGACAAAGTTTTTTCACCACATCCTTTAAGAATGTCACCTCCCATCTCTTATGTTTTCCTCCATTCTTAGACATGAAACCAGTCAATCATAAAGGAAATCAACCCTGAATATTCATTAGAAGGACTGACACTGATCCTCCAATACTTTGGCCACCCAATGCAGAGAGACGACTCATTGGAAAAGACCCTGATGCTGGGAAAGATTGAGGGTAAGAGAAGGGGGAGGCAGAGGATGAGATAGTTAGATAGCATCACTGACTCGACAGGAATTTGAGCAAACTCTGGGAGATAGTGAAGGACAGGGAAGCCTGGCGTGCTACAATCCATGGGGTCACAAAGAGGTGACATGACTCAATGACTGAACAACTTAGAAACTGCAATTCCTGTCCTTTCTGAGGGTCCTCTTTCATTTTGCTTTTCCCTGTTTATATTGAGTCTCTAATCACACACAATTTAGAAGACAGCTATGTTCTTTAGAACTGCCTTCCAGTGGCTTACTCCCTTCAGTGACAAAAAACTGATTAGTCCATTAGCTTGTTCATTCAAGTCCCAAATAAATAATTGCTTATTTTTCTGCACTGGGAAATATAACTTTCTAGGGTGATGGAAATGATGACAGATTTCTCTCAGTATGTACTTTTCAGCCATATCACTCAGAGGATGCCATGATCTTCATTTTCTGAGTGTTGAGCTTTAAGCCAACTTTTTCACTCTCCACTTTCACTTTCATCGAGGCTTTTTAGTTCCTCTTCACTTTCTGCCATAAGGGTGGTGTCATCTGCATATCTGAGGTTATTGATATTTCTCCCGGCAATCCTGATTCCAGCTTGTGTTTCTTCCAGTCCAGCGTTTCTCATGATGTACTCTGCATATAAGTTAAATAAACAGGGTGACAATATACAGCCTTGACGTACTCCTTTTCCTATTTGGAACCAGTCTGTTGTTCCATGTCCAGTTATTATACCTATTTTAGCTATGACAAACCTAGACATTGTTTTGAAAAGCAACGACATTACTCTGCTGACAAAGGTCCATATAGGCAAGGTTGTGGTCTTCCCAGTGGTCACATATGGGTGTGAGAGCTTGCCCATAGAGAAGGCAGATCACCAAAAATTTGATCGCTTCGAACTATGGTGCTAGAGAAGACTCCTGGAAGCCCCTTGGACTGCAAGGAGAACAAATCAGTCAATATTAAGGGAAATTCAACCCTGAATACACTTTGGAAGGACTGATGCTGAAGCTGAAGCTCCAGTATTATGGTCGTCTGATGTGAACAGCAGACTCACTGGAAAAGTCCCTGATGCTGGGAAATATTGAGGACAGGAGAAGAGAGTGCCAGAGGATGAGATGGCCGGATGGCATCACCGATGCAATGGACATGAACTGGGGCAAACTCTGGGAGATGGTGAGAGATAGGGAGGCCTGATGTGCTGCAGTCTATGGGGTCGCAAAGAGTCAGACGTGACTGGGCAACTGAACAACTACAAATACCTATTTTAAATTTTTATTTGGAGAAAACTTTAGATTTACACAAAAGCCACAAAGTACTACAAAGAATGCATATATACCTTCATTTGACTTCCTCTCGTGTGAATATTTCATATAACCTTGGTGTGTGTGTGCTCAGTTGCATCTGACTCTTCACGGCCCTATGAACTGCATCCTGCTAGGCTCCTCTGTCCATGGGATTCTCCAGGCAAGAATACTGGGGTGGGTTGTCATGTCCTCCTCCAGGGGAGCTTCCTGACTCAAGGATCAGACTCAAGCCTCCTGCATCTCTTCCATTGCAGACAGATTCTTTACCCAGTGAGCCACCTGGGTAGCCCCTATGTAACCATGATACGTTTGTCAAATTGAGATATTAACATTGCTATGACACTCAGCTAAATTAGTTTCTATTTGGATTTCACAACTTTTTCCACTACTGTCCTCTTTCTGTCTCAGGATTCAACCCAGGGAATACTGCCTTTAAACATCATGTTTTCCTGAATTCCCTTGTTCTGTGACCCTTCCTCACCCTTTTCTCTTTTTCCTGTCTTCATTTTGAGGAGTACTGATTAGGTATTTGAGATATTGACCTTCTTTTAGGTCAGTCTGTTTTCCTCATTAAACAAGGGCTATCCATATTGGAAAAGACACCTCTGAATCGAAGTCCCTTTCTAATAACATCATGTCTAGGCTATCAAAGGGACAACAAAGGTAATATTTGCCAGATTTTTCCACTGAAAATAGCAAAAAAATTTGACTAAAAAGAACCAACATATAGAGCTCACATCAACAGATTTCAAGATTTATAAACCTTCAGTAGTATTGGTGAAAGGATAAAACACAGGACAAAGGAATACAATAGAGATCCCAAAAGACCCACATAAGTCAATTACACTCAAGTGTTTCACAGAGGTAAAAAGTTTATTCAAAATGAAGAAAGATAGACTTTTCAGCAAATAATGCTGGAACACTTAGAGGTCCATAGGCCAAAAAAAAAAAA
>NW_011494255.1:233092-235674 GCF_000754665.1 Bison bison bison | reverse complement strand
AGCCAGTGGGGGGTGGGGGGGACAGTGGGGGGGCAGGGACTCTCAAAAGTATCTCAACATATTCATCCCATAAGCCCTATACTGATAAAGAACTGATATCCAGAACAGAGTTCTTAAAAGTCAATAAGAGCCTGCTGAGCAGTGGGCTGATTTCCTTTAGGAGTCACTGGTTTGATCTCCTTGCTGTCCAAGAACAGGAGCTGGATATTAAATTGCTAACCTAGGGGAGAAACCGTGCTCGTTAGTTTCACACCTTCCATCCAGTTTTCAATTACTGAGTCTTGCAGAGCTTAACACATGTACCCTAAACCCTGACCAACAGAACCACTGATCATTAAACACTTCGGCTTAAGCCTTAATCAAAGGCCCCACTACTAACACCCAGATTCCTCAGTGACTCAACCCAAAGGAAATCCCCTATATGGACACTGGCATGCATTCCCTCTTCACTGACCCTCCACAGACCCCTCACTGGGGATTCTCACCCAGAATCAGGCTCACCAGCTTGAGCCCCCGAAGAGTCCTTCCGTAGCTACCAAAGCCTGAACCTGGTCCAAAACCAGTTCTCCTTCTAATGTGTTCTCCCCATAGTGCATCTGTGGCTGTTGCTAGGGACTTGCAGGGCCCAGGAGGAGGTGTAAGTAGCAGGTCTCCAAGTTACCTACAACTTGTCTGACTTGGCTACAAATCTGAGATTTCCACAACCTCTGCTTTGGGTTCAATTAGTTTGCTAAAAGGGCTTCTCAGGCAGCACTATTGGTGAAGAACCCACCTGCCAATGCAGGAGACGTAAGAGACAAGAGTTCAATCCCTGGGTCAGGAAGATTTCCCTGGAGGAGGGCACGGCAACCCACTCCAGAATCCTTGCCTGGAGAATCCCACAGACAGCCTGTCAGTGGAGTCCACGAACTTTGCGACACTCCAGGGGGTTGCAAAGAGTCAGACATGACTGAAGCGACTTAGCATGGCACAGCTTGCTGAAAAGCTTATGAATGACCAAATGAAGAGAAAAACAGGACTGGGAGGGTCTCGAGCACAGGAGCTTCTGCTCCTACACTGTGGCGTGTTCCTCTCCCCAGGCCTGTATGTGTTCATCCATCTAGAAGCTCTCCAAAGCACACACTATTGGGACTTTACGGAGGCTTCCTTGGAGAAGGCAATGGCACCCCGCTCCAGTACTCTTGCCTGGAAAATCCCATGGACAGAGGAGCCTGGTAGGCTGCAGTCCATGGGGTCGCTAAGAGTTGGACATGACTGAGCGACTTCACTTTGACTTTTCACTTTCATGCTTTGGAGAAGGAAATGGCAACCCACTCCAGTATTCTTGCTAGAGAATCCCAGGGATGGGGGAGCCCGGTGGGCTGCCATCTATGGGGTCGCACAGAGTTGGACATGACTGAAGCGACTTAGCAGCAGCAGCAGCAGCAGGAGTCTTCCTTACATAGGCATGATCAATTAGTAACTCCGTTTTTAGTCCTTCTCTGCTCTCTGGAGGATGGGAAGTGGGCTGAAAATTCCAAACTTCTAATCATGGCTGATCTTTCTGGTGACCAGCCCCCATCCAGGAGCCCACCCACAGCCACATCAATAGCATAAGAGACATTCCAGATGCTCTCATTATGTAGAATTTACAAGGGTTCCGGAGCTCTGTGCCAGGAACTGGTAGCACAGACCAGCAAGTCAATTTTCTATTATTTCACAAGGTCAAACTCAAAAGGATATATGCTAAACAATTCTATTTTTCTAATATTCTCTGTTGGGGGCCAGAGTGAGGTACTCCGCCCGTGACAAAGGTCATGAGGAAGGAGGCTCGACATACGCAAAGGCGGGATTGAGCCTCAGGAGACCCCTGGAACTCCTCGAGCGTCTACCCCCATAACCAGAGCCTGCCTACTTTACTACTTTGTGCTCTTACCTACACCTCTGACTTTACGGGGGGCTGTCCCTCACCACCTCTTTCGGAGAAGGAGTTAACCTAGAGCTCCAGTTAATAATAATTCCTGGGCGTGATAAGAGTGTTTTAACCTACAAACTCCTCTGAAGGTTCTCTAGCCTGCCTGACAGGCTCGTCCAGCCACATGTGATTGCTCACAGCCTCCCAACCGTGAGAGGCACAAGATGCTTTAAACCCTCTAAAAACAGGTTCTTTAGAGAAGTTAGAAAACTATAAGTATAAGTATAGTGGGCTGATTAGAAATTGTATTGGTGAAGAATATATAGAATTAACCTTTGATATTAATCATGTTAGACCTTAGGCTAAGTAAATTCTTTCCTTAACTAAAACCCACTACACCCTCACCCTGTAGGAATGTAACTTTACTTGGGTGGCGTCTGTTTTGAGAATAATCAGCCCTGGAGAAATAAGTGTCCTGATTGACTGACCGCTGTCACAAGGAGAGGGTCGTAAATTGTCAGCAGGCCCCCCTGGCCAGAAGATGATGTAACACCCCTAAGACCTCTGTATACATTTGTGTGAAGCACCTGACTTTAATAAAAGTCAGGACTGCTGACCCCGCGTGACTTTTGCATAATATCTCAGTGTATAAAAGTAGACCATGGAAAATAAAGAATTGGGATCAGTT
>NW_011494255.1:230742-232992 GCF_000754665.1 Bison bison bison | reverse complement strand
GGTTGAGTCTCCATCTGGAGCGCGGAACCCACCATGCTTACTAATTATGCCTGGGCTTCTAAGATCTGACCGGGGAGGCCTCAGTGTCTCCTCTCCTTCGGGAGAACGGAAGGACGCCTGCGGCCTACGTAAGTGGTGCAAACTTCTTGTCTTGAAGTTTTATTGGTCTCCCGCGTAAACCAAGCTACTCAGCCTCTTTTCTCCACTGAATTTTCCTACTGAGCTATCCTTATTCTATTACTCTTTATATCTTTAATTAATATTTAATTAAGCTATTGTATCCTGATCCTCGCCTATGCCGTCTCTCCTTCGAATACCCTGGATCAGCCGGGGCTGGTCCCCGGCAATTCTCTAAGTGAAAAAACATAGCCGCAAAAAGATCTGTGATGCCAAGGGTTAGGGTCAGGGAAAGGTTGTGACTATGAGCATGTAAAATGAGGGAGTTTGTGTTGACAAAGCATTCTGAATTTTTACTGTTGGTTATATGAACCTACATATATGACTGTTTCTTGAAGTGATATATAAAAATCAAACAAAACTGAGTGCATGGTAAAACTGGCGTGATCAACCCAATTGTAGTTAATAGAACTGTAACAATTTCAGTTTCCTCTGTTTATGGTTAACTGTGTGCTTATATAACATTTTAGCTTTGGGAAGAGTGGGCTGAAAAGCATTTAGAAAATCTCTGGAATATTTCAGTTTTTGTAATTCTAAACTTATTTCAAAATTCAAAATTATAAAAATATCACGTTTATATTAATTTTATAACCCCCCAAATGCTACATATAAATTTAGCTAAGTACATCCAAATACATGGAGTAGTACTTATGAAATTAATACAGTGTTTCATTTTGAAGTACTTCAAATACTTTGAAATAACACAAACTTAGAACCAAAGAAATGCAAAAGTTAAATAATAAAATGGTCATTGAACATTCCTGCACTGTATACATTAAAATTCAATCTGGGACACGACTGAGCGACTTCACTTTGACTTTTCACTTCCATGCATTGGAGAAGGAAATGGCGCCCCACTCCAGTGTTCTTGCCTGGAGAATCCCAGGGACGGGGAAGCCTGGTGGGCTGCCGTCTATGGGGTCGCACAGAGTCGGACACGACTGAAGCGACTTAGCAGCGGCAGCAGTGACAACACTACTACTACTTAAAATGTATAAGATCAGTGACAAGGCAACTAGAAATATGGTTGAAATTATCCTTTCTCTCGGGGCTTGTGAGGTGTATCATCCCTTAAGTTTAGACTTATGACATAATGCTCTTCTTTATCCTTTCCCCATGGCTACTTTCCTTCACTGTTACCAGATATTTTGTTAAAGCCCACGATATTGAATGGGTTTCTGCCCAGATTTCCTGACAAAGTATGCGGTAATATTACTCAAATCTTGCCATATTTATCGCCATAGTAAAGTATTTCTCCAGAGTTAACTGACATCTGTTGAAATGTTATTTCTGGGCAAAGGCTTCCCCACAGTTGTATTTCTATTAATTTCTAATTATAGAAATATTCACTCACCTGTGATTCATAATGACCACATATGATCTGGTCTATTCCCACTGAAGGCTTTCCTAGACTTTCACACTACATAGGTTTTATCTCAGTATATTTTTTGGACATAAAATGTCCTAAAATATTTTCACCAAGGCTGGTTTTCAGTTCAGTTCAGTCACTAAGCCGTGTCCAACTCTTTGCAACCCCATGAACCGCAGCACGCCAGGCCTCCCTGTCCATCACAAACTCCTGGAGTCGACCCAAACCCATGTCCATTGAGTCAGTGATGCCATCCAACCATCTCATCCTCTGTCATCCCCTTCTCCTTCTGCCCTCAATCTTTCCCAGCATCGGGGTCTTTTCCAATGAGTCAGCTCTTCGCATCAGATGGCCAAAGTATTGGAGTTTCAGCTTCAACATCAGTCCTTCCAATGAACACCCAGGACTGATCTCCTTTAGGATGGACTGGTTGGCTCTCCTTGCAGTCCAAGAGACTCTCAAGAGTCTTCTCCAACACCACAGTTCAAAAGCATCAATTCTTCGGCGCTCAGCTTTCTTCACAGTCCAACTCTCACATCCATACATGACCACTGGAAAAACCACACCCTTCACTAGATGGACCTTTGTTGACAAACTAATGTCTCTGCTTTTGAATATGCTGTCTAGGTTGATCATAACTTTCCTTCCAAGGAGTAAGCATCTTTTAATTTCGTGGCTGGAATCACCATCTGCAGTGATTTTGG
>NW_011494255.1:229760-230463 GCF_000754665.1 Bison bison bison | reverse complement strand
GCGTGTCTCATGATGTACTCTGCATAGAAGTTAAATAAGCAGGGTGACAATATACAGCCTTGACATACTCCTTTTCCTATTTGGAACCAGTCTGTTGTTCCATGTCCAGTTCTAACTGTTGCTTCCTGACCTGCATATAGGTTTCTCAAGAGGCAGGTCAGGTGATCTGGTATGCCCATCTCTTTCAGAATTTTCCACAGTTTATTGTGACCCACACATCAAAGGCTTTGGCATAGTCAATTAAGCAGAAATAGATGTTTTTCTGGAACTCTCTTGCTTTTTCAATGATACAGCGGATGTTGGCAATTTGATCTCTGGTTCCTCTGCCTTTCCCAAAACCAGCTTGAACATCAGGAAGTTCACGGTTCACGTATTGCTGAAGTCTGGCTTGGAGAATTTTAAGAATCACTTTACTAGCGTGTGAGATGCGTGCAATTGTGCAGTAGTTTGAGCATTCTTTGGCATTGCTTTTCTTTGGGATTGGACTGACCTTTTCCAGTCCTGTGGCCACTGCTGAGTTTTCCAAATTTGCTGGTATATTGAGTGCAGCACTTTCACAGCATCATCTTTCAGGATTTGAAATAGCTCAACTGGAATTCCATCACCTCCACTAGTTTTGTTCGTAGTGATGCTTTCTAAGGCGCACTTGACTTCACATTCCAGGATGTCTGGCTCTAGGTCAGTCATCACACCATCGTGATTA
>NW_011494255.1:211070-229660 GCF_000754665.1 Bison bison bison | reverse complement strand
CTCCTTTGCTTTTCACAGCTATTTGTAAGGCCTCCTCAGACAGCCATTTTGCTTTTTTGCATTTCTTTTTCTTGGGGATGGTCTTGATTCCTGTCTCCTGTACAGTGTCATGTACCTCCGTCCATAGTTCATCAGGCACCCTATCAGATCTAGTCCCTTGAATCTATTTCTCACTTCCACTGTATAGTCATAAGAGATTTGATTTAGGTCATACCTGAATGGTCTAGTGGTTTTCTCCACTTTCTTCAATTTCAGTCTGGATTTGGCAATAAGGAGTTCATGATCTGAGCCACAGATCTTGGTCTTGTTTTTGCTGACTGTATAGATCTTCTCCATCTTTGGCTGCAAAGAATATAATCAATCTGATTTCGGTGTCGACCATCTGGTGATGTCCATGTGTAGAGTCTTCTCTTGTGTTGTTGAAAGAGGGTGTTTGCTATGACAAGTGCCTTCTCTTGGCAGAACTCTGTTAGCCTTTGCCCTGCTTTATTCCATACTCCAAGGCCAAATTTGCCTGTTACTCCAGGTGTTTCTTGACTTCCTACTTTTGCATTCTAGTCCCCTAAAATGAAAAGGACATCTTTTTGGGGTGTTAGTTCTAGAAAGGTTTGTAGGTCTTCATAGAACTGTTCAACTTAAGTGCAGCCGAGAGGAGCTATCCCACATCCAAGGTCAGGGGCAGCGTCCGAGAGGAGATACCCCATGTCCAAGTAAGGAGCAGAGGCTGCGCTTTGCTGGAGCAGTCATAAAGAGATATCCCACATCCAAGATAAGAGAAACCCAAGTAAGACGGTAGGCACTGAAAGAGGGCATCAGAGGGCAGACAGACCGAAACCACAATCACAGAAAACTAGCTAATCTGATCACATGGACCACGGCCTTGTCTAACTCAATGAAACTAAGCCATGCTGTTTTGGGCCACCCAAGACGGACAGGTCATGGTGGAGAGGTCTGACAGAATGTGGTCCACTGGAGAAGGGAATGGCAAACCACTTCAGTATTCTTGCTTTGAGAACCCCATGAACAGTAAGAAAAGGTAAAAAGATAGGACACTGAAAGATGCACTCCCCAGGTCAGTAGGTGCCCAATATGCTACTGGTGATCAGTAGGTATGCTACTCCAGAAAGAATGCAGGGATGGAGCCAAAGCAAAAACAATACCCAATATCCACAATGTGGATGTGACTGGTGATAGAAGCAAGGTCTGATGCTGTAAAGAGCAATATTGCATAGGAACCTGGAATGTTAGGTCCATGAATCAAGGCAAATTGGAAGTGGTCAAACAGGAGATGGCAAGAGTGAACGTCGACATTCTAGGAATCAGCGAACTAAGATGGACTGGAATGGGTGAATTTAACTCAGATGACCATTATATCTACTACTGTGAGCAGGAATCCCTTAGAAGAAATGGAGTAGCCATCATGGTCAACAAAAGAGTCCGAAATGCAGTATTTGGATGCAATCTCAAAAAAGACAGAATGATCTCTGTTCGTTTCCAAGGCAAGCCATTCACTATCATGGTAATCCAAGTCTATGCCCCAACCAGTAACGCTGAAGAAGGCTGGTTTTACCTGAGTTGTTTCGTACATTTTTCCATCAATATAAAATATGCTGTAATCACTAAAGATAATACCACATTCTTTGCATTGCAATTCTTCTCTGCATACTATTTCTTGAGGGTCTGCAACTTGTTACACACTTCCCCAAAGAGACTACCTGTGATTTCACTTATGTTTAACATGGATTAACAAGTGGGCAAAAGCCTTCCCACATTTGCTGCATCCACAGGGCCCCTCTCTGGTATGTTTCATTGATAAACCTTGAGTCCTGACTTTGTGGTAAAGACTTTCCCATATTCACAGCATTCATATGGCCTCTTTCCCATGTGAATTCTCTAACAGGTGATGAGATCATTTTTGTGTAAAGAGAATTTTCCACATTCAGTACATGCAAAGAAGCATTTCCTGAGTAAAATCTCTGATGTTCTATCCGGCATGTCTTCTTCCAAAATGCTTTACCACACTCGCTGCATTTGTATAGTTTCTGTCCAGTGCAAATCTGCTGATACATATCTAGAGTACTCCTTACAGAAAGTGAAGTCGCTCAGTCGTGTCCGACTCTTTGTGACCCCATGGACTGTAGCCTACCAGGCTCCTCCGTCCATGGGATTGTCCAGGCAAGATATTGGAGTGGGTTGCCATTTCCTTCTCCAGGAGATCTTCCCAACCCAGGAATTGAACCCGGGTCTCCTGCATTGTAGGCAGACGCTTTACTTTCTGAGCCACCAGGGAAATCTAAGCCTTTGCCATGTTCATTACATATATATGGTTTCTCTCCAGTATGAGTTCGCAGGTGTGCATTAAGCTTCCTTTTTGAGAATAAGCCTTTGCCACACATTTACTGCATATATTGGGTTTCTCTACAGTGAGTTCGTTCATGCACAATGAGACTGCCTTTCTGAACAAAGCCTTTTCCACAATCACTGCATATATAGGGTTCCTCTCCAGTGTGAGTTCATTGATGTCTGATGAGGTGGGCCTTGGCTGGAGAAGCATTTCTGCATTCACTACATACGTAGGATTTCTCCCCTGTATGAGTTCACTCATGTACAATCAGTTGGCTCTTCACAGTAAAGCCTTTCCCACAATCACTGCATGTAAATGGTTTCTCAGTAGTATGAGTGCACTGATGTACAAGATCACCCTTCGTAGTGAAGCCTTTTCCACAGACACTACACACATAGGGTTTCTCTCCTGTATGAGTTGGCTGATGTATGATGAGGCAGTGCTTCGTTGAAAAGCCTTTCCCACATTGACTGCACATATATAGTTTCTCTTCTCTGTGAGTTTGCTGATGTGTGCTCAGACTGTTCTTCAAGGTGAACCTTTCCCACATTCACTGCATATGAAGGGTTTCTCGTGTATGAGTTCAACGGCGTGCAATAAGACATCTCACTGAAGCCTTTTCCACATTCACTGAATATGTAAGGTTTCTCTTCTGTGAGATCCAACCAGTCTATCCTAAAGGAAATCAGTCCTGGATCCTCATTGGAAAGACTGATGTCGAAACTCAAACTGCTAAGCTTTGACCACCTGATGCGAAGAGCTGACTCATTTGTAAAGACCCTGATGCTGGGAAAGATTGAAGGCAGGAGAAGAGGATGTTAGAGGATGAGATGGTTGGATAGCATCACCGACTCAATGGACATGGGTTTGAGTAAATTCTGGGAGTTGGTGATGGACAGGGAGGCCTGGGGTGCTGCAGTCCATGGGGTCACAGAATCAAACACGACTGAGCAACTGAACTGAACTGATTCTCCTTAGCCTCTCATTTTTCTCATTAGCATAGTAATTAACAGAGGTGTCCAACATCCACAGCCTTGAATGAATTGAGATGATATCAAGTTTGTCATAGTTCTAGTTCAAAAAATGCTTACCAGGGACTTACCTGATGGTCCAGTGTTTAAGACTCTGTTCTCCCAATGCAGGTACCCATGATTCAATCCCTGGACAGGGAACTCAATACCACATAATGCAACTAAAGAGTTGGCATGCTACAACTAAAAGACCTCATGTGCCACAACTAAGACCCCACGCTACCAAAAAAAACCCACTCCAATAAATTTTAGGTATCATGTTCAGTGTGCTTTTCAGGGGGGCAGGACTGAATCTAGAGTGTAAAAATTAATAAAATGTTTTTGGAGTACAACTTGCAATTGCTCAGTTTAAATCTTTCATTCTTCTAAAGGCACCAATCAACAGAAATTCAGAAATTATAGTTGTGAGAACAAACATGCACAAGGATATTTATGGCATCAATTTTGACAATTTTAAGGAAGTAAGAAATCTTGTGATCATTACATAAACTTACTCTTGTATCTCTGCATTCATACCTTTGGATAGTGCCCCAGCATGACTCTGATGAATATGTCCGATGGGACAATAGCAAGCTTGATGCAGAGGGAAGAAAGACTTGCTCACTGAAGCATGTTCTACTCTGTTGGAGCTCTCCTAACACATTGTAATAGAGCCCAGGCTAGGCACAGGATGAGATACTATGTGAAAAGTCACCCCACCCATTCCAGGGATGATATTTCCAGATATGTGGAAAAAAGCCATCTAGATCATGTAGCCACCAGTCAGGACAGCCCACACTAGACAATTTAACTCTCAATCCACGTACTAGAGAATTAATAATTAATGTTTGCTGTCTTTAGATATTTTTAGGGAGGTAGATTTGCAATGCAGTCAAAGGTAACTAAAACCAATAGGAGTGTACATTAGTAGGTGATGGGTTAAATAAATCATGGGATGGATCTTCATAAACACTATAGACATAAAAAGAATGAAGAAGCTCGTGATTGGTACAGATACTAAGGAAAACAGTACACAGGTTCCTCAAAAAATGAAAAATAGGAGTACCATAAGATTTAGCAATTTGGGTATATATCTGGAAAAAAATAAGAACTCTAACTTGAAAAGATATGTTGTTACAATCAGTGTTCAGGGCAGTGTTATTTACAACAGCCATGACATGGAAACAGTCTTAAGTGTTCATTGTCAGATGAATGGATAAAGAAATTCAACCATAAAAAGAAGGAAATCTTTCCATTTGCAACCATGAGGGATATTAAGTGAAATAAATCAAGCTAAGAAAGCTGAATATTCTATGATCTCTTTTATTTGTAGAAACCTCCCCCCAAAAACCCAAACTTATAAATAATAACAGACTGTGTGCCAGAAGCTGAAAGAAGGGTGGGAGGGCAGAAATGGTGAAGGTCGTCAAACGGTACAAACGTCGTTATAAGTCCAATAATAATAACAGGATTGAAAATCATTAGCTATGAGGGAAATGCAAGCTCAAGATCAGATATGACTACAAACCTAATAGAATGGGTAATGTAACATATCACAATACCAAGTGCTGGTAAGGATGAACAATTGAATCATGTGTTGCTAGCAGAATGACTAAAATACACTTAAAATACCAAATGCCAGAGAGGATGTGGAACAAGTGGATATCATACACTGCTGGTGAGAATGTAAAACGGTAAAGTCACTCTGGAAGCGAGTCTGGTAGTTTCTTTTAAAGCTAAACACAACTTTCTTTATGTCCCAATAATCATACACCTGAATATATATTACAGAGGAATGAAAATTTATGTCCATCCAAAACCCTGGATGCAGATGTATAGCACCTTTCTTTATAAAAGTTGAAACCAGGAAACAATACAAACTTATCTGAAGAGTGAATGGATAAACAAACTGGTACATCCAATAATGTATACTACTCAGTAATAAAAATAAAGCAATTCAACTCAAAAAAGTCTTAAGAGCAATTTCCTGAGGGACAAAAACAGATTACATGGCCCTTATTAATAAAAAATTATAAATTTGTATCAATAAATACAACATAATGTTTAAAATCCGGTTATAAAAATTAATTTCATAAATGACAAAATTAATATTGATGGAAAACTGACACATAGTTGCCAGAGGTAGGTTTGGATAGAAGGAGTGACCATAAAAAGGTAGCTTGAGGGTGTCTGTGTTGATTAAAGTTTTACATTCTGGAGATAGCAGTTACACAAAATCTATGAATGTAATAAAGCAGCTTAGAATTCCAAAAAAAACTATTTAAAAATTCATGTAAAAAATCTAGGGAAATCTAAATTCCAAAGGTTAAGAGTTAATGGTTACATAAAATGTTTTTACGGGGATAAGTTATATAAGGGATACAAGGGAATTTTCTGGACTACTTTTGCATTTTCTTATAAGTTAAAAATGATCTCAAGTTATCCATTTTATAAAAACAACTTTGAAGGTGGTTTTATAAAATATTTGGTTTTATTTATAAACTTAGTTAAGCAAGCTGCAAATGTGTGTACCTATTCCATTTCCTTTTTAAAACACTTGCAGTAACAATGATAAAAGCAAACAACTTTTATTTAAAACTATGGAATTACTGGAACTTCCCTGGTGGTTCAGTGGTTAAGACTTTGCCTTCCAATGCAGGGGGTGTGGGTTTGATACCTGATTTGGGAGCTAAGATCTCACATCCCTTGCAAAAAAACAAGCAATACTGTAGCAAATTCAACTAGAGTTGGGAGATGGTCCACATTTAAAAAAACACACACAAAATTATGGAATTATTCACAAGGAAATCAGAAACAAGACTCAGGTGCATCATCTGATGTCTGATGAGGTTACATTTGTAACAAAAAGCACTCAAACATTTATTATTTTCATAAAAATTCATTCCTTTGTAAACCCACTGATATTTAACTAAAGGTACTCTACCTTTAGCATGTTCCTAAAAGTTTTAATTTCTATGTGATTCCCTGACAAATGATGAGGCAGAATGCTTCACTGAAATCTTGCCATATATACTGTCCTCTTAAAAATATTTCTCCAGTGTGACCTCTGACACTCACTGAGGTCTTCTTTCTGGGTAAAGACATTCCCATGGTCATCGTATTTCTTTTTTCTTTTCTAAATCATACTTCTACAATGAGTTCACTGATGATCAACAACAATCCCTGATAATAAAGTCTATCTTCCCACTGATGACTTTTCTAGTCTCTGCATTCACAAAATTTGTCCAAGTGTATATGGAATATATACTTTTCAGACATATAATGAAGCCAGAAAGTTTTCCCCAAGGCATCTCCACCCTGAACGTATCAAGGGCTTTTCCAACACGTTTTCACTAACAGAAAATGTGAGGTAGGATCATTAAGGCACTATTGCATTCACGATATTCACTGGATTTATCTCTGGGGCAAACCCTTTCATCTCCTCATGGTCCCCCATCTGATAACAACAGGTCATCCCATGACTACATTCTGCTCTGCTAGAAGCACTGATGCTTAAAGTCTTAGCTGTCACAGAAGGCATTTCCCCAATCATTGCATTAACGGGGCTTTGGTTCACTCATAAAAAATGATCTGGGACTCTGTTAAAGGCATTTCCAACTTGACTGGATCTACCCATTTCTCTGATGTGCATTTTCTTATGTTTCACAAGATTTGACAAGTGGGAGAAGGCTTTCTCACAATCACTGCACCCATATGGTCTCTCTCCTGTGTGAGTCCTTTGATGGACATTGAGTACTGACTTTGTGGTGAAGGCTTTTCCACATTCATCACACTCATAGGGTTTCTCTCCTATGTGAATTCTCTGATGGGTAATGAGACCATACTTGTGGGAATAGGATTTTCCACACTCAGTACATACAAAGGGAGTCTTTCCCGTGTGACACCTCTCATGTTGTATGAGGCATATCTTCTGACTGAAGGCTTTACCACACTCATTGCACTCATAGGGTTTCTCTCCTGTGTGAGTTCGTTGGTGTATAATGAGAGTGAGCTTTGTGGTGAAGCCTTTCCCACATTCGTTACACCGGTAAGATTTCTCTCCCGTGTGAGTTCGCTGGTGTACCATGAGATTACTCTTTACAGTGAAGCCTTTCCCACATTCACCACATATGTAAGATTTCTCCCCTGTGTGAGATCGCAGGTGTACCGTGAGATTACTCTTCACAGCGAAATCTTTCCCACATTCACTGCACAAATATGGCCTCTCTCCAGTATGAGTTCGCTGGTGTACAGCAAGATAGCGCTTCATGGTGAAGCCTTTCCCACACTCACTGCATACATAGGGTTTCTCCCCCGTGTGGGTGCGCTGATGCACAGTGAGATTACTCTTCCCGGAGAAGCCTTTTCCACATTCACCACATACGTAAGGTTTCTCTCCACTATGAGTTTGCTGATGTGCAATCAGATAGCGCTTCATGGTGAAGCCTTTTCCACACTCACTGCATACATAGGCTTTCTCTCCTGTGCAGGTTTGGTGATGTACAGGGGAGCTGCTCTTCACAGTACAGCCTTTTCTGGGCTCACTGGTTAAGTGGGGTGTGTCTCGTGTTTGAGTTTTCTGATGTTTAGTTAATGTGACATTTCTGAAGAAAGATTTCTCACATGGATTACCCCCACTGGGTTTCTCTCCAGTATGAACACTCTCATGAGAAATAAGCTGAGATTTCCTGCTGCATGGCTTCTCACTTTCAACACAGGCTAGAGATTTCTCTATTTTGTGAGTCCTCTGATGCTTAAGGAATTGGAATTGAGCGCTAATGTGTTCTGTACTTTCAGGAAATATAATTCCAGAATACAACTGTCCACAATCACTATGTAGAAAGGATTTCTCATCTCCATTAAACTCCACAGGGTTCTTTATTCCATAGCTGCTCTTCTGGTTAATTAAACTTAAGCTTGATTCCAAAGCTTTTCTATGTAAGTTAAATATACGATCTTGAATTAGGGTGAAATGTGTTTTGCTCAGATGAACACTCTTTCTAAATGCATTCTGTTCACTGCACTGTTGCATGCTCTTCAGAAATCTTTGGTTTCGAGAGTGCTCTGGCAAATAACTGTCACCTTTCCGGATTCCTAAGAAAAAAGGAAATGATAAATTATTTCATGAGACTGGTATGGGATGAAAGGCTTAAAAAATGACATGGTGTGTGGGGGTGCTCTTTATTATCTACCATGTAATCCCAGTATAAAAGTATAAAGATGTATGAGGAAGTGAATGAATATCAGATCCAAAAAGAGACAAGGAATATATTTAAAGCTAAATACCCAGAAAGAGTTCTCATCTGGATAGATGAATATGGGGAACAGCTGTTGAGCATCAGTCACCCTCACAGCTGTGACTCCTTCTCTAGAAAAAACTGGAATATGACTTCCTTGGTCACTCCCATTGCTGATTCTAACTCACTCACCTGGAAAAATTCTATTCCGCATTTCATTTTCTATTATGCATGGTTCTCTTCCATGTTCCAACTTGGAAAGCATATCTGGTTTGGTACCTTGATATCCTGATCATGAGAAATGATAAAAGACTTAGATGCAAGAACTGGGTTATGGTATGTCAAGATGGGAAAATACTGCATTTTATTTATTTAACATTTACTGAATTTTTAACTTTACTGGATTCCTATTAAGCATATCACATTTTATTGGATTCTACTTTTTTAATTGGAGTATAATTGCTTTACAATGTTGTGTTAGTTTCTGCAGTACAACGTGAAATCACCTATGTGGATACATATATACCCCCTTTCTCTTAAGCCTCCCTCTCCTCTTACCTCCACCTGTGCCGAATACTGCATTTTAGAAACAAAATTTCTTGTATGCAAAGCAAATGTTCTCTTTCAGGGTACAGGAGATTACACCTCTTTGGAGCCAGACAGGGAACAAAAACATCTAACTCTTTGGAAGACCACAGGGACTGCAAAGCTTTCATCAGGTGATGGAGAAAAGTCCAGTGACTCGACACTCATAAATGACACTGGGAGTCATCCTTACCCAGTGACACCAAATTGTTATAGTTCTCCAACATCACATCCCAGTATAGGTCTCTCTGAGCAGAATCCAGGAGCTGCCACTCCTCCCAGTTGAACTCCACAGCCACATCTTCCAGTGTCAGCAATTCCTGTAATAATAAAGTCCTGTATGATGTGAATTCCTTTCATCAATATGGAAGAAACATGAGAGAAGTTATTCTGATTTTCACCATACCTCCTGCATCAATATACTTTTCTCAAATACATTTCAGTTAAAAACAAAATCCTATCTTTCTATGTATACATTTTAGCACCTACCTATTTGCATAATATCCAAATGACATCAGGACAAATAAAACAGTCCTACATTACCATGAAACTTCACAGCCAATATAAGAATCAACTCTGAACAGACTCCACATCTGAAATTTACAAGATAATGTTTTTAATACATGTAAAAAATAGCAGAAACTATACAAGATACATCTGCAGCAAAGAAAAAAAATAAGTTGATTAGGAAGATTTGAAAACAAAAACAAAGAAAAAATATAGTAATGAATCAGTATCTCAACATCTAAAGGTGAAAATTTTCAAAACTGATTAAACTCTCCAAACCCCAAGCTCAGGAATCCCAACAAATTCCAAGCAGGAAATCTCTAGGTAGGGACATCAGACTAAAACTATAATACACAAATACAAAAGGGAACTATAAAAGCAACCAGACACAAAAGATAGATGACCTACAACAGAACTCAAAAAACATAGAATATTATCTTCAAAGTTCTGATTTTTGTGCCAAAAAGTCAGACATGAAGTCACTTGGTACCGAAACACAGGACTCCATAGAGTCCTGGGCAGCATTCTCTCCTTCCAGCCACACTGTATGACAGTACTCAGGAGTACTGCTAACCAAGAAAGCTCACCTAAAGTCCAGTGTCCAGAATTTTTATTGAGGCTCCCTTATATATGTATGATTTACTGAATCACTGACCACATGGCTGAACCCCACAACCCTCTATTCACACAGCTGGTCTTTGGGGCATGGACAGCCCTCGCCTTGAATTGTCTTATTAGCACAAATCCTCTAGGGCCCACATGAGTCACCTCATACATAAACTATAAAGTGTGGTTGCAGTGGTCTGGGATGAAAAACAAGACACTCCTAACACACGGGTAATTCCAAGGCTTTAGAGATTACCTCCCAGAAATTAGGGACAAAAGTTAGTCAAATTCCTTACTACACACTAGGTATTCACGCCCCTACGAGGTACCCTTCCCTTGAGCATGGGCTGAAATGCTTCTAAAAAACAAAATGCAGCAAAAATGCTGTGATACCAATTTTAATATATATATTTTTTTGGTCTGCATGGTATGTGGGATTTAGTTCCCTGACCAGGGCTTGAACCCATGCCCCCCGACAATGGAAGTGTGGAGTCTTAACCTCTGAACCACCAGGAAAATCAAGACATGCATTTTTAAATTAGGCTATATATATGATTTCCATCTTGCTCACAGAATCTGTCTGTTGATGACTTTGATGAAACAAGATGGCACGTTGGGAGGCCCATGTGAAAAGGAACTCATAGTGGTCTTACATGAGCAGACAGATAGAATCTAAGGCTCTCATTTGATTTCTGGAAATGAATTCTGCCAGTAACTATGTAAGTGAACTCAAAGTGTATCCATCCCCAGCTGAGTCTTGGATCATGGTCAAGGAGTACTGAGCTATTATCAGTGAAGCTTGCATATTTCACGCTGAATCTATTTCTCAAACTCAGAATCTCCACCACTGTTCACCAAAACATAGGTTGGATTATGTTATTTTCTCATTTCAAAGGTTAAATATTTCACTTCTATCAAACTCCAATGACTGTTTTATTGAGAAATAACTGACATATATCACCATATAAATTTAAGATGTAAAGCATGATGATATGATTTACATATATTGTGAAATCACTATCACAACAGGTTCAGTCAACATCTATCTTCTCGCGTAGATACAACAAAAAGAAAAGGAAAAAGCTTTTCTCCCTGTGATGAGAACTCAGGATTTGCTCTTAACCACTTTCCTATATATCATACAGCAGTGTTAGCTATAGCCATCATGTTGTTCACTACATCCATAGTACTTATCTTACAACTTGCTTTCTTGAGTATGATTATGAAACTCACGGAATTTTATATACCTATATAGGTAATGCTCTTCAGTAAATTGCATTCATCTTTCTTTTACATGCATGATTGGTACCAGGCCAGGGAGGAGCCCCTCAGAGTCAGCAATGTTGTTAGGAGTATCACTCCATATACTTAAGTGACATAAACCATTGAATCCCCCAGAGAGCTGATCTGCTCTCTCCTCATAGTCAACACATATCATGGAGCTTTTCATGTTTTTCTGGTTGTGATGTCTGCTAAGATAATAAAAAGTGACAGCTGATGCAATCCACAGGCTCCACCACAGTCACACATTCTCTTCTAATACTAGTCATCTGATGTGATCCCTATGAACAATACATTCCTGATTCACTTTGTCCTGATTCTGAATTCAGAGTCCAAATTAATTTCTCCCCAGAATCCAATCATCCCCAATTAATACTTTGTTTAGCTGAGCTATTATTTTTTTCAGCTTACCACAAATCTATTAGACAATAAAGGAAAGATATAACAAAAAATCACCTGGGCCTTGATCATCTTCTGTGCTCAGGAAATAGTAACATGGATTCTGACTTCTGTCTCTTCTGCATTTACTGTGTCATTCTTAAAGACAGAAATCTTGGCATTCACTTAAAGATGTCCCCTGGAACGATGATATCCAACTCCAAGAACCTCCTCTTTCTTCCCTAATTCCTTGACTTGATCACTCTTTCTCCTGGAGAGCCTGGACCTGTGGGCCGAAAAGCAAACTGACTTTGAGTGTACATTTCCTCTTGGCCCAAACACTGTCACTGTGGATATGCACTTATCCTTAAAGGGACCTCAGTATTTCCAGCTGTTCCTTTATTTGCTACCTAGAGGCTTTCATACTCTGATACAATAAGACAAGGTTAGGAATGGGTGAAAGGTGTGGCTTTCTTATGGAAAGAGGAAGTGGCATGAATATTAAAGGGGAAGAGGGAAAGCATAGGCAGAGCATGATGCCTCAGAGCCTGATGAAAGCTCAGGGCAGATCAAGTTTATGGAAGAGAACACACAGAAGGTTCCAAGAATCTGGATACTCCATCTGTGAAATGCACGTGTACCCTTGCACCACTTCAAAAAGTTTTATATGCTCAGTGGGTACACACACCTCAGTTTCAAGAGGATACCATGAAGTTGATCTTTAAGGTTGTCTTACTTCTCTTTGTGTATTAAAAGGATTAACCTTGCCCAACAGAGGTTGAGCTTTGCCCTTAGTTCCTGGGAGGAAACCTCTAAGCCTTCAGAATGTCAGGCCTGATTAAGAATGGCTTTGTTTACCTGAGAGGCTAGGGCCATACAGTCTATGTTAATCATGTGGTGAATGCTTATGGTGTGAATTAGAATATACTATGCTAATTATGGTGAATGCTTATACTAATCTAGTTCAATGTTTACTTTAAAGCCATGGTAATAATTCCAGAAAAACATCTATTTCTGCTTTATTGACTATGCCAAAGCCTTTGACAGTGTGGATCACAATAAACTGGAAAATTCTGAAAGAGATGGGAATACCAGACCACCTGACCTGCCTCTTAAGAAACCTGCACGCAGGTCAGGAAGCAACAGTTAGAACTGGACATGGAACAACAGACTGGTTCCAAATCCGGAAAGGAGTACATCAAGGCTGTATATTGTCACCCTGCTATTTAACTTCTTTGCAGCGTACATCATGAGAAATGCTGGGCTGGAGGAAGCACAAGCTAGAATCAAGATTGCCGGGAGAAATATCAGTAACCTCAGATATGCAGATGACACCAACCTTATTATGGTAGAAAGTGAAGAAGAACCAGAGCCTCTTGATGAAAGTGAAAGATGAGAGTGAAAAGTTGCCTTAAAGCTCAACATTCAGAAAACTAAGATCATGGCATCCAGTGCCATCACTTCATGGGAAATAGATGGGGCAACAGTGGAAACAGTGTCAGACTTTATTTTTCTGGGCTCCAAAATCACTGCAGATGGTGACTGCAGCCATGAAATTAAAAGACGCTTACTCCTTGGAAGGAAAATTATGACCAACCTAGACAGCATATTAAAAAGCAGAGACATTACTTTGCCAACAAAGGTCCGTCTAATCAAGGCTATGGTTTTACCAGTTGTCATGTATGGATGTGAGTTGGACTATAAGGAAAGCTGAGAGCAGAACTGATGCTTTTGAACTGTGGTGTTGGAGAAGACTCTTGAGAGTCCCTTGGACTGTAAGGAGGTCCAACAATCCATCCTAAAGGAGATCAGCCCTGGATGTTCATTGGAAGGACGGATGCTGAAGCTGAAACTCCAATACTTTGGCCACCTGATGCAAAGAGCTGACTCACTGGAAAAGACCCTGATGCTGGGAAAAATCGAGGGCAGGAGGAGAAGGGGGCAACAGAGGATGAGATGGTTGGATGGCATCACCGACTCGATGGGTGTGGGTTTGGGTAGACTCCGGGAGTTAGTGATGGACAGGGAGGCCTGGCGTGCCACAGTTCATGGGGTCGCAAAGAGTCAGACACGACTGAGCGACTGAACTGAACTGAACTGAATGAATGCCAGGCTGGATGAACCACAAGCTGGAATCAAGATTACTAAGAGATATATCAACAACCTCAGATATGCAGATATCACTCTAATGGCAGAAAGGGAAGAGGAACTAAAAAGCCTCTTGATGAGGGTGAAAGAGAAGAGTGAAAAAGCTGGCTTGAAACTCAAAATTAAAAAAACTAAGATCATGGCACCCACTCCCATCGCTTTACTACAAATAGAAGGGGGAAAAGTGGAAGTGGTGACAGATTTTCTTTTCTTGGGCTCCAAAATCACTGCAGGTGCTGACTGCAGCCAGGAAATGATGCGAGAGTTAGCCTATATAAATTAAAGAACGCTGAGTGCCAAAGAACTGATACTTATGAATTGTGATGCTGGAAAAGACTGTTTTGAGAGTCCCTTGGACAGCAAGGAGATCAAACCAGTCAATCCTAAAGGAAATCGACCCTGAATATTTATTGGAAGGACTGTTGCTGAAGCTCCAATACTTTGGCCACCTGATGTGAAGAGCTGACTCATTGGAAAAGACCCTGATGCCAGGAAAGATTGAAGGCAAAAGGAGTAGGGGGTGACAGAGGATAAGATGTTTAGACAGCATCACCAACTCAATGGACATGAATATGAGCAAACTCCAGGAGACACTGGAGGACAGAGGAATCTGGTGGGCTATAGCCCATGGGGTTGCAAAGATTTGGACACTTCTTAGCCTCTGAATGATAACAACAACACAGTCAGATGATCTTCAACGAAGGTGCAAGATTAGAGCAATGAGGGAAAAGATGGTCTTTCCAACAAATATACTGAAACAACTGAATATCCAACTCCAGTTAAATAATAATAGATAATAAGTTTAAATGTAATCGCTAAAAATACAAACTACTTCCAGAAATTGAGAAATAAGCCACAGGCTTGGAGAAAACATTTGCAAGAGATATATCTGATAAAGGACTGCTATCCAAAATATACAAAGAACTCTTAAAAACTCAACAATAAGGAAACACAAATACAGGCAAAAGACCTGAACTGACACCTTACCAAAGAAGATACACAGATAGCAAATAAGCAAATGAAAATGTGTAATTGGGAAACTACATCATATGTAATTAGGAAATAACAAATTAAAGAACAATGAGATACCATTACCTACCTATCGGAATAACCAAAATTCAAAATAATGACTACACCAAATGCTGAAGAGTACATGAAGCAACAGATTTATTGCTTATGGGAAGGCAAAATGTTACAGCCACTCTGGTAGACAGTTTGGCAGTTTCCTACAAAACTGTACATATACTCTGAAAATGTATGTCTGGACAGAAACCTGATCATAGGTATATATCGCAAACTTATCCATCCAATGAGTGAACATTATTCAGCACTAAGAAGAAATCAGCTATCAAACCATGAAAAAACAAGGAGGAGCCTAAAATACCTATTATTAAGTGAAAGAAGCCAATGTAAAAAGGCTATTCACTATACAATTCCAACTACTGCAAATGACATTCTGGAAAAGGCAAAGCTAAGGAGACAGTAAAAAGATCAGTAGTTGCCAAGAGTTGGAGGGAAGGTAGGATGAACAAGCAGAATCCAGAGGGCTTTTTTAGAGCAGTACAACTATTCTGTATAACACTAAAGGGTGGACACGTGTCATTTTACATTTGCCAAGACACAAACACATATAACACCAAGAGTGAACCCTAATGCGAGTTATTTATTTTGAGTGATAATGAGTCAGTACATAAACTGACTGTAACAAATTCACCACTCTGTGCCGGGAGCCGGCATATTGCATATTGAGTGCAGCACTTTCCACAGCATCATCTTTCAGGATCTGGAATAGCTCAACTGGAATTCTATCACTGCCGGGAGCCAGCCTGAGGAGCTCCACCCATGACAAAGGTCATGAGGAAGGCGGCTTGGCATACGCAAAGGCGGGATCGAGCTTCAGGAGTCCCCCTGGAAATTCTCGAGCATCTACCCCCAAAACCAGAGTCTGCCTACTTTCTGCTTTGTGCTTTCACCTACACCTCTGACTTTACGGGGGGCTGTCCCCCACTACCTCTCTCTGAAAAAAGAGTTAGCTTACAGCTCCAGTTAATAATTCCTGGGTGTGACAGTGTTTAACCTACTAACTCCTTTGGAAATCCTCTAGCCTGGCTGAATAGGTTTTTCCAGCCACATGTGTTTGTTCAGAGCCTCCCAACTGTGAGAGGCAGGAGATGTTCTAAACTGTCTAAACACAGATTCCTTTGAGTAGTTCAAAGATTGATTAGAAATTCTACTGTGTCCTTGGCAGTGTATTGATTGATATAATGGGTGTATAGAAATGTAAATAGTGGCCTCAATGTTTGTAACCTTGGACCCTTGAGTGAATTCTTTTCTTGATTGAGCCCACCTCACCTTTGCCCTATAGGAATGCAGCTTTGTCCAATGCTTTTTTAGAGGCTGGTGCCTGACTTTGGAATAATCACCTTCGGAGAAAGGGAAGTTTCTTAAAATGTTAACAGGCCTCCTGGCCAGAAGATGATGTAATTCACCTGAACTTTTGCATATGATAAGTTTGAAAGCCTGGCTTCGATTAGGACCAGGAACTGCTGTCCCTGCATGACTCCACCCCTTCCCCCATTATCCTCTATGCACAACTTAAGGTATAAAAACTACTTTGGAAAATAAAGTGCGGGCCTTGTTCACCGAAACTTGGTCTCCCCATGTCGCTCTCTCTCCCACATTCTGGCTGAGTCTCCATCTGGAGCACGGAACCCGCCATGCTTGCTAATTATGCCTGGGCTTCTAAGATCGACCCGGGAGGCCTCACTGTCTCCTCTCCTTCGGGAGAACGGAAGGATGCCTGCGGCCTACGTAAGTGGTGCAAACTTCTCGTCTTGAAGTTTTATTGGTCTCCCGCGTAAACCAAGCTACTCAGCCTCTTTTCTCCACTGAATTTCCTCACTGAGCTATCCTCATTCTATTACTCTTTATATCTTTGATAAATATTTAAGTAAATAGGTCGCCTATGCCGTCTCTCCTTCGAATACCCTGGATCAGCCGGGGCTGGACCCCGGCAACTCTGGGGCAGGATGCTGACAGTGGGGAAGGTTGCATATGTTGGGGCACAGAGGTATGGTATTCATAGCTTATGGTGAACGATGTCAGATTCATGATCTCTGAAGATTTAGCTTCAGGATCAGGGACCAGGCTTGATCACTCAAGAGCTTTTGTGTAGCAGTTTTATTCAAGTCTGAAAAGGGAGAGACATAGACACCCCGAAGGGGGATGCAGAGTGCCCCCTAGCTAGTCTTATTAAGGCCTTATATACTTTCACCAGACCCACTCCCACAACATACATCTTACATTAACAAGATTAGAACAATAGAAAGATCTCACCAGACCTACTCCCACAATATACATCTTAAGATAACAAGATTAGTCAGAAGGTTCTTTTAAGGAGAAACATACCCTCAAGATACATTGTTATATTGACTAAGACAAAGCAATGTAGAAAATAACATTTGTCCTTTACTCCTTGAGAGCTCCAGACCCCTTTCTCCTCCTCAGGGTCAGTGGGTGTGTGTGGGGGGGAACCCTGGACTTCTTATCAACCTGCCTAGGAATTGACTCTCAGTATCCCTACTGCACTTCCCACTCAATGTTACTGTGAATCTAAAACTGCTCTTAAAATATAAAGTCATATCCTTATCTATTTATATCTATATACACACAGTTTTCAGAAAACACATGAGGAATTTCTCGTGACCTTGGGTTAGGCAGAGAAGTCATACACAACACCGTATCAGCAAACCATAAAAGAAGACAACTGATAAACTGGACTTGTATTACCTTTTGCACATCAAAAGACACTGTAAAGCTAAAGGAAAAGGTAGGCTACAAGTTGAGAAAGAAAATTTGCAAACCATTTATCTGATAAAGGACTTCTATGCACAATAGCCAAACAACTCAAAAAACTCAGTTTGTTAACCAAACAACCCATTTTTAGAAAAGGGGAAAGACTTGGATAGTTTCCTTGAAAGAAGGAAACTACACAACTAAGGAAACTATAAGCAAAGTGAAAAGACAGCCTTCAGAATGGGAGAAAAAATAGCAAATGAAGCAACTGACAAAGAATCCCAAAAATATACAAACAGCTCATGCAGCTCAATACTAGAAAAATAAATGACCCAATCAAAAAACAGGTCAAAGAACTAAACAGACATTTCTCCAAAGAAGACATACAGATGGCTAACAAACACTTGAAAAGATGCTCAACATCACTCATTATCAGAGAAATGCAAATCAAAACCACAATGAAGTACCATCTCACACCAGTCAGAATGGCTGCTATCAAAAAGTCTACAAACAATAAATGCTGGAGAGGGTGTGGAGAAAAGGGAACCCTCTTACACTATTGGTGGGAACGCAAACTAGTATAGCCACTATGGAGAACAGTGTGCAGATTCCTTAAAAAACTGGAAATAGAACTGCCTTATGACCCAGCAATCCCACTGCTGGGCATACACACCAAGGAAACCAGAATTGAAAGAGACA
>NW_011494255.1:208410-210970 GCF_000754665.1 Bison bison bison | reverse complement strand
TACATACAAATACATAATGGAATATTACTCAGCTATTAAAAAGAACGCATTTGAATCAGTTCTAATGAGGTGGATGAAACTGGAGCCTATTATACAGAGCGAAGTCAGTCAGAAAGAAAAACACCAATACAGTATATTAACACATATATATGAAATTTAGAAAGATGGTAATGACGACCCTATATGCGAAACAGCAAAAGAGATACAGATATAAAGAACAGACTTTTGGACTCTGTGGGAGAAGGCGAGGGTGGGATATTTGAGAGAATAGCATTGAAACATGTATATTACCATATGTGAAATAGATCACCAGTCCAAGTTTGATGCATGAAACAGGGCGCTCAGGGCCGGTGCACTGGGACAACCCAGACATGGGATGGGGAGGGAGGTGGGTTCAGGATGGGGGACACATGTACACCCATGGCTGATTCCTATCAATGTATGGCAAAACCCACCACAACATTGTAATTAGCCTCCAATTAAAATAAATAATTTTTTTAAAAAAACATTTCAGATAAAAATGCTCAAAAGAATAGGAATAGGCAGATACTTCACATGAAAAAATAATACATTTGAATCAGACATTCCCACTGAAGTCAGGAACAAGACCAGATGCCCACTGTCAGTACTGTTACTGAGCATTATACTGGAGTTCATTTAATTCAAATATTTAGTGGGCATATACTCTGTGACAAGCACTATTTCATTTTCTTCTTTGTAACAAAGCAGATAACAAAGTAACAAAAGTCTCTGAATTTATGGGATTGATATTCTGGGACCCATAGACTATGTTAGATAAAAAAGAAATAATTGGGGTATAATAAATATTGCTATTGGTAGATGATATAATTGTATATATGGAAAACCTAAGAAAATCAACTGAGTAACTACTATCAGTTCAATTCAGTCACTCAGTCGTGTCTGACTCTTTGCGACCCCATGAATCGCAGCACGCCAGGCCTCCCTGTCCATCACCAACTCCCAGAGTTCACTCAAACTCACGTCCATCGAGTTGGTGATGCCATCCAGCCATCTCATCCTCTGTCGTCCCCTTCTCCTCCTGCCCCCAATCCCTGCCAGCATCAGATCTTTTCCAATGAGTCGAATCTTCCCATTAGGTGGCCAAAGTAAAAGTACTGGAGTTTCAGCTTTAGCATCATTCCTTCTAAGAACACCCAGGGCTGATCTTCTTTAGAATGGACTGGTTGGATCCCCTTGCAGTCCAAGGGACTCTCAAGAGTCTTCTCCAACACCACAGTTCAAAAGCATCAATTCTTTGGTGCTCAGCTTTCTTCACAGTCCAACTTTCACATCCATACATGACTACAGGAAAAACCATAGCCTTGACTAGACGGACCTTTGTTGGAAAAGTAATGTCTCTGCTTTTGAATATGCTATCTAGGTTGGTCATAACTTTTCTTCCAAGGAGTAAACATCTTTTAATTTCATGGCTGCAGTCACCATTTGCAGTGATTTTATAATTTAGTAAGGCACTGGAATTAAAAACTTAATATGCAGAAATCATTAGATGTTGTTATGTATATGATTTGAATCATTAAGAGTGGAAAGTAGATAATATGTCACTTAAAAATATCTAACACTAACCAATACTAAGTAATAAATGTGGAAAAATAGGAACAAAACTTTAGAATACATACTAATGAAGAACACAAAAGAAGATTTGGCCAAATGGAAAAATTAAATCATTTTCTTGGATGCAAAAAAAAGGGAAAAGACTTGGATATTACACTAAAGAAGACCTATGAATGTCTATAAACACATGAAAAGATGATCAACGTTACTTGTCACTAGGGAAACTAAGACGATGGTGAAATTCTACTACATGCCAACTAGAAAGATGATAATAGAAAGACTAATAATTGTAAATGCTGATGAGAATGAGGAGAAATTAGAACTCATACAATAATGGTAAACTGGTATAGGCACGTTTGAAACTCTGTAAAACACATACTTAGGAACCAGTCATTCCACTCAGAGGAATCTAACAGAAATGAAAACATTTCCAACTTGTACCTGAATGTATGTAGCAACATTATTCATCATGGTCTCAAACGGAAAATAATTCCAATAATTGATTTTACATATGAAATGCATTATATACATTCAATAGATCATTCGTGAATAGAATTGAAGAGAATATTTCCCAATTCATTATATGAGGCCATTTAGTTTTTAAAAATGCAATTCCATCTAGTCATAATTTCAGAAGTTTTTCTGTAGAAACTGACAGCCTGATCTTTAAATACAAATAGCAGTGTAAAAGGTCTAGAACAGAAAAAAAAAAAAAAAAAAACCTGTGAAAAAGAACAAAGTTGGTGGGTTGACACTACCTGACTTCAAGAATTTATATCAAGCTACAGTAATCATGGAAAAAGCAAGGGAGTTCCAGAAAAACATCTCTTTCTGCTTTATTGACTATGCCAAAGCCTTTGACTGTGTGGGTCACAATAAACTGTGGAAAATTCTGAAAGAGATGGGAATACCAGACCACCTGATCTTCCTCTTGAGAAATCTGTATGTAAGTCAGGAAGCAACAGTT
>NW_011494255.1:172778-208033 GCF_000754665.1 Bison bison bison | reverse complement strand
AGTGTCAGACTTTATTTTTTGGGGCTCCAAAATCACTGCAGATGGTGACTGGAGCCATGAAATTAAAAGACGCTTACTCCTTGGAAGGAAAGTTATGACCAACCTAGATAGCATATTCAAAAGCAGAGACATTATTTTGCCAACAAAGGTTCATCTAGTCAAGGCTATGGTTTTTCCTGTGGTCATGTATGGATGTGAAAGTTGGACTGTGAAGAAGGCTGAGCGCTGAAGTAATTGATGCTTTTGAACTGTGGTGTTGGAGAAGACCCTTGAGAGTCCCTAGGACTGCAAGGAGATCCAACCAGTCCATTCTGAAGGAGATCAGCCCTGGGATTTCTTTGGAAGGAATGATGCTAAAGCTGAACTCCAGTACTTTGGCCACCTCATGTGAAGAGTTGACTCATTGGAAAAGACTCTGATGCTGGCAGGGATTGGGGGCAAGAGGAGAAGGGGGCGACAGAGGATGAGATGGCTGGATGGCATCACCGACTCGATGGACGTGAGTCTGGGTGAACTCTGGGAGTTGGTGATGGACAGGGAGGCCTGGCGTGCTGCGATTCATGGGGTCACAAAGAGTCGGACACGACTGAGCGACTGAACTGAACTGAACAGTAGTCAAGACAGGGTGATATCCATGTCAATGTAGACAAATGAGTGGAGCAGAATAGAGTTCAGAAAAGACCTACATATATATGGCCAACTGACATTTTTAAAAAGGAGCAAAGACAATAGAGTGGAGAAAAGCCTTTTCAACAAATGTTTTCTGGAACAAACATACATTTATATCAAAAAGAAAGGAATTTGGATCCATATGAGAGTCAATTCCTAGGTAGGTTGATAAGAAGTCTGGGGTCCCAGAGGAAGAGACAGGGGTCTGGAGTTGTGAAGGAGGAGAAAAGGACAAAGGCTTTTTTTCTATATTGCTTTGTCTTAGTCAACATAACAATGTATCCTGCTTGAGGACATGTTTCTCCTTCTTGAGAATCTTCTGACTAATCCTGTCATCTTAAAATGTATATGATGGCAGAGTCTGGTAAGACCTTTCTATTGTTAGTTCTAATCCCATTATCTTAACATGGAAATTGTGGGAGTGGGTCTGATAAGATCTTTACAATCTTGAGACATTCTTTTGATTTACTATAATAACCAATTGAAAAAAGTATGTAACTCCCTTGCCAAGACTAGCAAGGGGGGCACTCTCCGCCCCCTTCTGATATCTATGTCAGAGGCTTTCTCTGTCCTCTTGCTTTAATAAAACTCTGCTACACAAAAACTCTTGAGTGATCAAGCCTGGTCTCTGGTCCCAAAGCTAAATCTTCTTTTCTGGAGATCACAAATCTGACATCGTTCACCGTAAGTTATCGCATACATTACACCAGATACATAACTCAAAATGTATAATAAGCCTAATGGAATAATAGGTTCATATTTCATAATGAAATAACAGTAAACCTAAATGAACATGCCCAAAAAACTCCAAAACTTCTAGAAGAAAAAAACTGGTGAAAATCCTCTGAATTTGTAGTTAGGTGTAGCTGTACCTAGATTCTTAGGTACAACATCAAAAGAATAAGTCCTTAAAAAAAGTTTAGACACTGGACCACATAAAAACTAAATCCTTCTGCTGTTCAAAACATACTGTTAAAGAGAATATTGAAAGTCAAGTCAAAGACCAGGAGAAAATCTTTGAAAAGCAAGTAACTGGTAAAGGAAGAATCTGTATTCAGAATATACAGAGAATTCTCAAAAATCAAAAAGAAAACACAAGAAAATTGCAAAAGACTTGAACAGATACTCCAAGGAAGATATATGGATGGCCACTAAGCACATGAAACAATGCTCAGGATTATTAGCCATCACTAGCTAAATAAACTTTAAAACCACAAGTTACTGTTCCATACCTATTAGAATTAAAAAGAAAAACTATACAAAATGTGGAGACACCCAACAGCCACCCATCTGTTTCTCCTGGATATAAAGTACAGCCATTTCAGAGAACAGTTTAGCAGTTTCTTGAAAAGTTAGATATACACCTACCACAGGATTTAGCCATTCAACCCCTGGGAATTTACTCAGGAGAAAGACAAACATATTATATAGACTTGAACATGAGTGTTCACAGAAGCTTTATCTGTAATAGCTAAAAACTGGAAACACAACTAGCCACCAACAGGTGAATTAATGAATGAACTAATCATTCCTTTCCACAATGGAATACAAACCAACAAAAAGGAACTGTGGATACACATAAGGATGAATTTCAAAATATTCAAGAAAATTAGAGATATCAAGGGAACATTTCATGCAAAGACAGGCTCAATAAAGGACAGAAATGGTATGGACCTAACAGAAGCAGAAGATATTAAGAAGAGCTGGCAAAAATACACAGAAGAACTATACAAAAAAGATCTTCACGACCCAGATAATCACGATGGTGTGATCATTCACCTAGAGCCAGACATCCTGAAATGCGAAGTCAAGTGGGCCTTAGGAAGCTAGTGGAGGTGATGGAATTCCAGTTGAGCTATTTCAAATCCTAAAAGATATTGCTGTGAAAGTGCTGCACTCAGTATGTCAGAAAATTTGGAAAACTCAGCAGTGGCCACAGGATTGGAAAAGATCAGTTTTCATTCCAATCCCAAAGAAAGGCAATGCCAAAGAATGCTCAAACTACCACACAATTGCACTCATCTCACACGCTAGTAAAGTGATGCTTAAAATTCTCCAAGCCAGGCATCAGCAATACGTGAACCATGAACTTCCAGATGTTCAAGCTAGTTTTAGAAAAGGCAGAGGAACCAGAGATCAAATTCCCAACATCCGTGGGATCACTGAAACAGCAAGAGAGTTCCAGAAAAATATCCATTTCTGCTTTATTGACTATGCCAAAGCTTTTGACTGCGTGGATCACAATAAACTGCGGAAAATTCTAAAAGAAATGGGAATACCAGACCACCTGACCTGCCTCTTGAGAAACCTATATGCAGGTCAGGAAGCAACAGTTAGAACTGGACATGGCCAGGTTCGATGCATGATATAGGATGCTTGGGGCTGGTGCACTGGGATGACCCAGAGGGATGGTGTGGGGAGGGAGGTGGGAGGGGGGGTCAGGATGGGGAACACGTGTACATGCGCGGCGGATTCATGTTGATGTATGGCAAAACCAATACAATATTGTAAAGTAATTAACCTTCAATTAAAATAAATTTATAATTAAAAAAAAAAAAACTGGACATGGAACAACGGACTGGTTCCAAATAAGAAAAGGAGTACATCAAGGTTGTATATTGTCACTCTGCTTATAACTTATATGCAAAGTACATCATGAGAAACGCTGGGCTGGAAGAAGCACAAGCTGGAATCAAGATTGCCGGGAGAAATATCAATAACCTCAGATATGCAGATGACACCACCCTTATGGCAGAAAGTGAAGAGGAACTCAAAAGCCTCTTGATGAAGGTGAAAGAGGAGAGTGAAAAAGTTGGCTTAAAGCTCAACATTCAGAAAACTAAGATCATGGCATCCAGTGCCATCACTTCATGGCAAATAAATGGGGAAACAGTGGTTAACTTTATTTGGGGGGGGCTCCAAAATCACTGCAGATGGTGACTGCAGCCATGAAATTAAAAGATGTTTACTCCTTGGAAGAAAAGTTATGACCAACCTAGACAGCATATTAAAAGAGACATTACTTTGCCAACAAAGGTCCGTCTAGTCAAGGCTATGGTGTTTCCAGTAGTCATGCATGGATGTGAGTTGGACTATAAAGAAAGCTGAGCACCAAAGAATTGATGCTTTTGAACTGTGGTGTTGGAGAAGACTCTTGAGAGTCCCTTGGACTGCAAGGAGATCCAACCTGTTCATCCTAGAGGAAATCAGTCCTGAATATTCATTGGAAAGACTGATACTAAAACTGAAACTCCAATGCTTTGGCCACCTGATGCGAAGAACTGAATCATTGGGAAAAACTCTGATGCTGGGAAAGATTGAAGGCAGGAGAAGAAGGGGACGACAGAGGATGAGATGGTTGGATGGCATCACCGGCTCAATGGACATGAGTCTGAGTAAACTCCAGGAGTTGGTGATGGACAGGAAGGCCTGGCATGCTGCAGTCCATGGGGTCACAAAGAGTCGGACTCAACTGAGCGACTGAACTGAACTGAATGCTGATGAAACAAGTCAGTATGAAAATGAATGTACACTGTATGATTCAATTTACATAAACTTTTAAAAAATATAAAGTAACCTATTGTAATGTAGAATAGATTGGTGGTTGAATAGATCAGTGGTTGCTTGGGGAGGTGTGCGGAATATGACAGGCAGAGATTAAAAGAAACACAATGAAACTTCTCAAGAAGACAGGTTATGTTCACTGTCTTCATGGTGTTGATACTTTCATAAGTATATGGGAGTGGAAATTTGAGTGCACAGAGGATCAAGGAAAATTTCTGGGGTGAGAAATGTTTTAAAATTGAACTGTGTAACTCTAGAAATTCAAAGTACTGAAGTGTATATATGTACTTAGTGACTTTTCAGCAAATAAAACTACAATTAAAAAAAGACTTCCTTTTCTACAGTAAAAAAAAAACCAAACCAACCAAAGAAAGAACCCATCAACTGAAATTTCCAAAAAAGGTCAAGGAAAAGAGTTCACCAAGAAATAAACGTAGCCAGAAATCTCGGGGAGAGAAAAAAAAGGCGCCATAAATTTTTAAGTGAAGTGGTAGAATCAGAAAGTAATCAGAAAGTCAAAATGGATTAATGAAATTATAATCGAATACTTTTGAATACTGTATGTCAACACTACCTCCATTAATGAATACATTTGATTCCAGACACCATGCCAGTGGTTCACCAACCTGAGTTGATACTACTGGAAATATTTTTTAAAAGTATAAATATCTCAGATGTAAATATGTTGAGAACAGAGAAATTAAGTGATACAGTCACCTATCATGCTTACACAGATAATCCAAAATGTTAAAAAAAAAATCTCCTTTGATATAAAACCGCCTATTAAAAAAATTCGCACTGCAGAACAGAATATAGGGTAAGGGAGAAGCTTTTACTTGAGTAAGAATGACCCTAAGCGGAAATATCCAGAAGTATAATAAACCTGGAGGCAAGAGGAATGGAAACTATATTAGATTACATTAAAAACAGTAAATTTATAACTACATCAACCACACTGAAATTGGTGAGGACGGTGAGAACAGTGGTGATGCGGGGAGCCAAAGTTTTTAGTAGGGTCCTTGAGGACAGACTACAAGGAGAGAATTGTACTCGGACTAACTGGGGAAATGCAGTCTTCAAGTCTGTTTACGGCATTTGACCCTGAGCCTACGGATTCTCCAGGGACCCGGGCCTCCTCAAATACTGAAAGCCCCCACCAGGCCATCTAAATGCCAGATTAAACTCCAAACATGACCAGGAAACCAAGCGACAGCCCCTAACCCAGGTGTCTCTAACAGAGTCGCAGGTTAACCAGGACGAGACATCGCGTTCACCGATACAAACTTTCATCACAGTTCGCAATCACGGAGCCCCACAAGCAAAGCGATCCAAACCCTGACTGAGTCGGACCTTCGGTCAATGATTTCTTCAGACTCTTAATCACAGATTGCCAAAGGCCTCATCATTAACTCCGAGAAGTCTCTGAGGCCGAATCTAAATAAAATCCCAATTACGGTCCTTCACACATGCTCCGGTTTCACAGACCCCACAGGCCGTGAATACAAGCCCAGAACCCGACTCACCTGATCCCAAACCCGTCCAGACACCACTGGCAGCAACAGAATGCTGGAGCCCACTTTCTCTACCGACGCTTTCACAGTCCCTTGGGACGCCTACCTGCTGGTTCAGGTTATCAGCCGACGACCTTGGAGCGCTGCCGGGATTTCCGGATTCCGTCAGCAGGCTCCGCTTTATGACGTAACATGGCCCCACCCACCTCGGCGTTTTTGACGAGACTGGCCGTGGGAAGAAATTGAAATCATTCCTGGCACCCTAAATGCTTTTACCTCCTGGTTGCAAGGAATAACCAACCATTCTGTACTAACTGCGTTAAGATTTCAGAGGTCAATGTCGTTCCAAGGCCAACGTGGCGAGTTCAGCCGCCTGAGGAAAAAAGAAAACTTTAGAGCTGGAGTCCGACGGGCGCGGCCATCTTAGAAGGCAGGTGTCCGTACGAAGGAAAGGGCTCAGGCGCCCGGTGACTTGGGAAGATTAAAGGTAGAAGCCGATACCTTTCTGGAGAAGCAGCGGCCACTGAGTTGACAAAAGTAGTGGTCACTTATAATCTTAGGTTTGTGGAGAGAGCAGTTAAATGTGGGGTGGGTAAAGGCTTATGTAGTTTATTAGAATTAACAGCTTTTGTAGAGGTGTGCATGCAGAGTCACTTCAGTCGTGTCCGACTCTTTGCGATCCCATGGGCTGTAGCCCGCCAGGTTCTTTTGTCCATGGGATTCTCCAAGCAAGAATACAGGAGTGGCTTCCCATGCCCTTCTGCGGGGGACTGTCCAGACCCAGGGATCGAACCTTGGGCATCTGCATTTCAAGCAGATTGTTTACCTCTAGTTCAGTCGCTCAGTTGTGTCCGCTTCTTTGCCACCGGCTAAACCAGGGGTAATAGCTAAGGGTACATCTCGATTTAAAATAAAAAAAAAAAAAAGCTAAGGGACACATAGCGACATCTAGTGGGTAAGGGGATGAGGTGAAAATGTGTGAACTACGTGTTTTAAAAAGTAAATGGTGACAGTGGGGCATTTGAGAATGTAAAATTATAAGATAATGCAATTATCATACTTGGCATAGTTCACAAATGAAAAAAAAACAATGCTTTAAAATGTTATTTTTATGTAGGCATGGGAAGTTTAATTCTAGAGGGTTTAAAGATTTTTAGAAGGCAACCTAGATCCAATTTAAATTTTTCATTCTTTGACCAAGCAATTCTAATTCCAACAATTTATTTGGTAAAAAGTTTTATTAACCACAGAGGCTTTTGTAGTAAACAAAGGAAAAGCCTAAGTGTACTGTAAAGATGCTTTGGTAAATTATGGGCTATCCACTCAGTATAACAGTATGTAACATTTAAAGATTGTTAGTATAAATAAGGAAAATGTTTTTTCCAGTAGTCATGTATGGATATGAGAGTTGGACTATAAAGAAAGCTGAGCACTAAAGAATTGATGCTTTTGAACTGTGGCGTTGCAGAAGACTCTCGAGAGTCCCTTGGACTGCAAGGAGATCCAACCAGATGATCCTAAAGGAAATCAGTCCTGAATATTCATTGGAATGACTAATGCTGAAGCTGAAACTCCAATACTTTGGCCACCTGATGCAAAGAACTGACCCATTTGAAAAGACCCTGATGCTAGGAAAGATTGAAGGCAGGAGGAGAAGGGGACGACAGAGAATGAGATGATTAGATGGCATTACTGACTCAATGGACATGAGTTTGAGTAAACTCTGGGAGTTGGTGATGGAAAGGAGGCCTGGCTTGCTGCAGTCCATGGGGTTGCAAAGAGTTGGACACAACTGAGCAACTGAACTGTTTTTGAAAATTCTGATTGGTTAAATATTTAGCTTGCATTATTTTAGGGTTTGTGCTTATGAGTAGAGAATATCATAAATTTTCACATTCCCAGTTTTTGCAATTCTTCATTGTTAGTATCTTTGTATAGTAATTATGTTTTACTTTATTATAAAAACAGACCCATTTTAGAAAAGTTTTAGAATACTGAATGATGTAGCTGTTCATAATAAATAGACTTGTCTCATTTTTCTTTTGTAAAAAATATACTTACCCGCATTTAAAATTTGGAGAGTATATCGTTAACAGTGTTTTGCTCTTAGGTACAATATGGGTGACAAAATTTGTTTACATATGCTTTTTAATTTTTAGATATTAAGAACTTGTTTTCATAATTTCTTAATAGTATTACATTCCCTTCAGGGATTAAATTTCAGCCCTATTCACCTGAGATGTCAAACTCTGAAAGGTGAGTTGAACATGTGGTCCAGAGAACTCGGGGCAGCCCATTCTGTGACTCTGACTGATCAGTTTCAGGAATGAGTGGCTGTGACCCTGCCATGGCAGCATGTGTAGGTTCACAGAAGGACAAGTAGTAGAAAGGATCTGAGGACCTGGTAGGTGGGGCCCTCATGTCTGATTCCTTGTTGTAGAATATCTGCCCAGAATCCATCCTGTGACAGTGTGGGGTGGGAGTGGCTGCACTAATCCGGGATTTAGGGCAGAGCTGTTCAAATTTAAGTATAGATCGGAAAGGTCATTTTATAAACCCAGAGTCTGGGGTCCCCAGTCTCACAGGTTCTGGTTTGGGTCTGCAGTGTGACTGAAGAGCCTGCATCTTTTACAAGCCTCTCAGAGAATCCTGAGGCAGGAAGCCCAGAGAAAACACTTAGAAAAACATCTAGAGTGTTCTTGGCTCACAACAGATCTTGTTGGCTCCCCCTGGTACATTTAGGTGTTGATTCAAATTACATTTGCCCAGAAGAGCCTTCGTTGGAAACACTTTCTAAAATAGCTTCCCCATGACAGCATATGTACTAGCCTTAATATTTCTCCAAAACATTTATCAGAACTGATATTCTGATGTGTATTTACTCAGTCACCTTCACTAGACTGTATGCTCCACGAAGGCCGTGGCTTTGCCTGTTTTGTTCTGATGAGTCTCCAGTGACTAAAATAGTGTCTGGCCAAATGTAGATGCTTAACAAATATTTTTAAAGGAATGAATTACTCACCATGCAGTTGGATATTGAATACTGCCACAATACTGTATGGCAAATGTCCTTTTCTTTTTCCCCTAAAAGCAAGACTCATCATTTATAAACTGAGTTAAATATCCTTATTATATCAAAGAAAATAACTGGATAGAGACAAGAGAATAGATCTATTGCTTGGAAAACTAAGAATTTATTGCAAGCAGACCTGCCCAAAAAGAATTGATAAAGGAGACTGACAAAAAGAAAATAACAGAAGGAAACATGTGACATCAGGAATGAAGAAAAAGGAATGGAAAGGGTAAATAGGTCATCAAATATAATAGGCTAGTCTCCTTTCGAGTTTTTTAAAGTTACATTGGGTGGTTGAAAGCAGACATGACAACTTTACCTGATACGGTTCTCAATGTAGGTAGAAGTGTTGAGATATCATTCACTGTTAGGGAACTGTAAATTAAGGCCATCATTATCTACTACCACGTACGTGACAGGATGGCTGGAATCAAGTATGACAGTGCCAACTGCTAGAAAAGACATGGAACATCCAGGGTGTTCATACACTACTGGTGAGAATGTTAATTAGTACAGCCACTAAAGAAAAATTTGGCAGTTTCTTATAAAGTTAAACACAAATGTAACATATGACAGCTGGGTATTTACTCCAAAGGAACAAATACTTACTTTCCCATAAAGTTGGGTCCATAAATGTTCATAGGGTTTTATTCAAAACAATGAAACACTGGAAAACAACCCAGACATCTGTCAATAGTAAATAGATAGTCATTGTACATCCATACAAAAGAATACTATTAACAAGTAAAACTATTTATACACCAAAAAAATTGGATGGATCTTAACAGCAATTTGCTGAGTGAAACGAAACCTATCTCAAAGGCTACACACAGTATGATTCCATTTTAACAGCATTGTTGAAATAACCAAGTTGGAGTGATGGAATTTGACCAGTGGTCACCATGGTCAGGGTTGGGGGAAGAGTGTGACCACAGAGGGGTAACATGAGGATGTTTCTTTGTGTGGGCACAATTCTGCATCCCAATTGTGGTGGGGTTTACAGAAATCTTATGTATAAGATAAAATTTCTTAAAACTATATACTAAAAACAAAAAACTTCATAAAATTAGTGCATGCAAAAACCTACTAAAATCCAAATAAGATCCAGTTTACTTAACAGCACTGCACCAATGTCATTTTTTGGGGTTTGATGATGTATTATGGTTATGTAAGATAACACCACTGAAGAAACTGAGTAAGGGTATGTGGGAACTTGCTATATTTTGTAATTACTTGGGAGTCTAAAACTATTTCAAAACGAATTTTAGAAAAATCATTTTTAAAATCTTTGTAAACTACCTAATCCTACTTATAAACTTAGATAAATACATCGTTATGTTGGATTACATTTATGAATATATTCCTTTTTACTTTGAAGTACATTGTAGACAGCTGAATTTAGAACCTAAGAAATGCAAGAGTGAAACATATAATAATACAAAGTGGGCACAGAACACTCCTGTATTGTATATAACAATACCAATTAGTGTCGAGACTAGCCCACTTTAAAATTATGGAATCATTGATATGGTTCAAGGTATTCTGCCCCAAAATGGACATCAGGTGTATAATAAATTTAGAAATGTGATAGAAAGTTCAAGTATATGTCATTTTCATGAGGTTTCTTTCCTTCAAAATTCTGATATTTTGCTAAAGTTACTCCATATTTAGTGGGTCCATAACCATTTTATTTCTGTGTGAATTCATGAAAAGCAATGAGGCAGAATGTATCACTGAAATCCTGCCATATTCATTGCCATCTGAAAATTTTTCTCCAGCATGCGTATCAGGCAACTTACTGAGGTTTTATTTCCAGGCAAAGGCTTTCCCACGATCATCATATTGTTACTATGTATGAGCTCATTGGTGATCTATTATGATCACTGATGAGATAGGGTTTTTTATTTCCATAGAAGGCTTTCCTAGCCTCTCCATTCATAGGATTTATCTTAGCATACACTTTTCATATAATTAGTACCTAAAAATGCTTCCTTGAGCTTTTTCTGCATTGAATGTATCAGAGCTTTTCCTACATGTTAATTTAGACATACAATGTTAGGTAACTGATCACTGAAGGCACTAGCACATTCTCTTCATTAAATTTCACCCCTATGCAAATTTCATATTTCCTAAGGGTGAAATCTAGCAGCAGGCTAATCTACACTGACGATAGTCAAGTATGCTAGGAGCACACTTATGTTTAAAGAGTTCACTGAACTATCATCTTTTTTATCCTAAAAAATTCACTTGTATATAATGAGTTCAGAGTTTCTACAAAGAATTATATACTTTGACCTATATGTTTCTCATGTGTATTAACAAGGGTTGACAAAAGATTACCCCCAATCACTGGATTCATAGTCTGTCTCTTTTATGAGTTCTTTGAGGTACAATGAGTGTTGAATTTGTGTTGAAGGCTTTCTCACATCAATTGCATACATACAGTTTGTCTCCTGGGTAAATTTTCTGGTGGGTAATGAGACCAATACCAATGCTGAATAGGATTTTCCACAGTCAGTATATATAAAGGTTAGAAATCTCTGATGTTGGACAAACCTATTTTCTTCCTGTAAGTGTAATCATAGTCATCGCTTTAATGGTTTGTTTCCATTATGAGTTCTCTGATGTACAAGGAGATTCCTTTTTGAGGAGAAGCCTTTTCCACAATCACTGCATACAAAAGGTTTCTCTCCTGTATGAGTCCGCTGATGAACCACTAGACGGCTTTTCACAAAGAAGCCTTTGCCACATTCACTGCAGGCATAAGGTTTCTCTCCAGTATGAATCTGCTGATGTAAAATGAGCTCTGTTTCCATGACAAAACCTTTTCCACATTCACTGCATATATAGGACTTCTCTCCCATATGAATTTGTTGATGTACAATGAGATAGCGTTTCATGGTGAAACCTTTTCCACACTCACTGCATGTAAAGGGTTTCTCTCCAGTATGAGTTCGCTGATGTACCACAAGATTGCTCTTAAAGGCAAACTCTTTTCCACATTCATTGCATGTATAGGGTTTCTCTCCAGTGTGAGTTCGCTGATGTATCATTAGTGCACTGTTCACAACGAAGCCTTTCCCACATTCACTGCATCGGTAAGGTTTTTCACCAGTATGTGTTCGCTGATGCACGACCAGCCGACTCTTTAATGGGAAGCCTTTCCCACACTCACTGCAGATGTAGGGTTTCTCTCCAGTGTGAGTTCGTTGATGTACGGTAAGCATGCTCTTCAAGGTGAAGCCTTTTCCACATTCACTACATACATAGGATTTCTCTATTGTATGAGTCTTCTGATGTACAATCAGATTACCCTTCCTGGAAAAGCCTTTTCCACATTCATTGCACATATACGGCTTCTCTCCTGTATGAATTCGCTGATGTTCGGTCAGACGGCTCTTCATAATGAAACCTTTCCCACATTCATTGCATATGTAGGGTTTCTCTCCTGTATGATTCCGTTGGTGGATGATGACATAGTGCTTTGTGGTAAAGCCTTTCCCACATTCACTGCAGATGTATGGTTTCTCTCCGGTGTGAGTTCGCTGGTGTATAGTGAGCATGCTCTTTGCAGTGAAGCCTTTTCCACATTCACTACATACATAGGATTTCTCTCCAGTATGATTTCGCTGATGTAAGATGAGATTACGCTTCCCTGGGAAGCCTTTTCCACAGTCACTGCATACATAAGGTTTCTCTCCTGTGTGAGTTCGCTGGTGTTCAATCAGACGGCTCTTCGTGATGAAGACTTTTCCACAATCACTGCATATAAAAGATTTCTCTCTCTCATGAATTCTCTGATGTTCATTGAGCCTGGACTTCCGGGAGAATACTTTTGCACACAGATTGCATCCATAAGGTTTCTCTCCTGTATGAACTCTCTGATGATCAGTGAGCTGAGACTTCTTAACAAAGGCTTTCCCACATTCACTGCATATATGGGCTTTCTCTATGTTGTGAGTTATTTGGTGCTTAATGACTTGGGACTTAGTGCTGATGGGTTTTGCACTTACAGGGCATTTAACTGGAGAATGACATTTTTCATGTTTACCAAACAGAAATGATTTCCCATCTCCATTACATTTAGTAGAGTTTTTAATTTCATAGCTTTGGCTCTGAATGACTAAACTTGAATTTGACTTCAAAGTTTTTATATAGAACTCAAACATATCATGATTTTGCCTGAAACAGAAATAACTTTGGCTTTGAAGAACAGGATTTCCAAATGTATTACGTTCCTGGTATTGTTCAATACCTTTCAGCATTTTTTTATTTTCCCAGTCAACCTGCAGATGATTACCAATGTTGCCAGTTTCTAGGAAAGAAGAGAATAATGAATCCTTTTTATTCCTGTTTGGAATAAAATTGGTTAAAAAATTCCTTGGTGTTTTTTTAAAAATGGTACTTTAGTGGCAACCTTATAACAACAGTATGAAACAAACACTCCCTGTATAAATGTTCCTTATTTCTTACACATTGGTAAAACCAAAGTAATACAGGGACTTCCCTGGTGGGCCAGTGGTCAAGACTCTGTACTTCCACTGTAGGGCACATGGGTTTGATCCCACATGCCAAAATTAAAAAAAAAAAAAAAAATTTAAAGTGTGGCCAAAAATTTAAAAAAACAAACAAACAAAAAAAAACCACAAAGATTTCTTCTTGAGCTGAGGCCTGGAAGGTGGAATTCCACAGCCAGAGAAGTGAAACAGATTTGTGACAGGGTTCAAAGGAGTTATAAAATCCAAGGAAGGCAAAAACAAGGCAAACAAAAATCAAGATGTAAAATAAAATCAAGGATCAGATCTCAGAAGCAAAAACGGGTATATTTCCCTCTCAAGGCCTAAAAGTTCTTTTATGGGAAGAGCTATGCAGAGGCACAATTTCTGCATTTTCAGACACTCCCCAGCCTCTTCTCCCTGTCTAGCTCAGGACATCTGCAATTACCAACCATTTCTCACTCACCTGGCCAGGTATGACTGTGTATTTCATCTTCTGTCATCCATCGTTCTTCCCCTTGTTCCAACTTGAACAGCACATCTGATTTGCTGACTCGATACCCTGTTTATGGGAAATGATAGAAGACTTAGTCCCACTGAATTGGGCTGGGGCTGGTCAAGACAGGAGAATTTTACATTTGAGGGATTGGTTTTCACATCTGCCAAGCAGAGGCTTTGCACTCAGGAGAGACTCATGGGATGTTATGATATGATGATATCGCTTTGGTCTCCACCCATGGTTTCTGGCAGAGAGCTTCTGCAGCCCTCATAGGGACTTCCCTGGTGGTCCAGTGGCTAAGACTCCAAGCTCCCAATGCAGAGGGCCTGGGTTTGATCCATGGTCATGGAACTAGATCCCATATGCTGTAACTAAAGATCCCATATGCCACAACAGAGCTTGAAGATCCTTTTTGCCACAACTAAGACCTGGTGTGTGTACTAAGTCACTTCAGTTGTGTCTGACTCTTTGTGACCCTACAGACTCTAACCCGCTAGGTTCTCTGTCCATGGGATTCTTCAGCATGAATACTGGAGTGGGTTGCCATGACCTTCTCCAGGGGATCTTCCTGACCCAGGGATCAAACCATAGTCTCTTGTATCTCCTACACTGGCAGGCGGGTTCTTTACCACTAGCGCCACCTGGGAAGACCTGGCACAGCCAAATAAATATTTTTAAAATTAAAATAAAAATGAAGCCCTTGTAATTTCCTATGTGAGAGGCATGGCAGAAACCTTTTTTGTTACAGCATTTGGTCAAATTCCAGTTGCTGGCACAAGAACTTCCAACACCCTTGGTCTCCAAGAGTCATGGGTGTCTTCTGTGTGCTGATAAGATGACTGGTGACTAGGGGCCCTAGGGAGTTTAAGAGTGGAGACTGGCTGCCAGAAAAACCAAGGCATGAACAGAAGGTTAGAAATTTCAGCTCCTCCTACCCCTGCCATGAGCTTTCCTGATAGCTCAGTTGGTAAAGAATCCACCTGCAATGCAGGAGACCCCCATTCGATTCCTGGGTCAGGAAGATCCGCTGGAGAAGCGATAGGCTAACCACTCCAGTATTCTGGCCTGGAAAATTCTGTGGACTGTATAGCCCATGAGGTTGCAAAGAGTCGGACATGACTGAGAGACTTTCACTTTCTTTCACTTTTCACCCCCGCCACAGAGAAAGAGAGGACTGGAGACTGAGTTAACCACCCACAGCCAGTGACTTAAAAAAACATGCCTTCACAATGAAATCAGCATAAAACCCCTTACACAACCAGGCTGGGGGAGCTTCTGGGTTGATGACCACATCAAGGTGACACACTTGGAGCACTCGTGGAAGGACCATGATCCCTCCCCCTTAACTCTGCCCCAACATCTCTTCCATTTGACTTTTCCTGAGTTTTATCCTTTATAATAAACTGGTAATGGTAAGTTAAGTGCTTTCCTGAGTTCTGTCAGCCATTCTAACAAACTGTCAAATGCTGAGGGGTGGAGAATGGGAATACTTGATATTTTTTTTTAATGTAATTTTTTTTTTTTTTGGCCATGCCCCGTGGCATGTGGGACCTTAGTTTCCCAACCAGGGATCAAACTTGTGCTCCCTGCATTTGAAGTGCGAAGTCTCAACCACTGGACCACTAGGGAAGTCCCAAAGGCTCAGTTTATAGTCAAGTCAAACAGAAGTGTGGGTACCCTGGACACCTAATATGTTCAACTAACATCTGAAGTGAGCCTGTAAGCCTCTGGAGTATGATGCTGAATTTGGGTGGTTACTGTCAAAAGAGGATTGAATTGCGGGACACCCAGGCTGTACATGGAGAGTAGGAGAATTGGTTACTAGTATAGAAAAAACCCAGACATTTGGTGTCAGTCATGTTGGGCATAAAAACAGTTCATAGCACATTGTATATATCCTTTCAACAGGAGCTAGAAGAGGCAATAAGAATCTGCCATAGGGCACTGCAGTATTTCAAAGTTTAAGCAGCTGAGAAAATAAAAGCCACTGATTGGGGACCCTCTGAAGGACCCAAGGGAGCTGTCCTCACCCACGGACACCAGGTTGCTATAGTTCTCCAGCATCACATCCCGGTACAGGGTCTTCTGAGCAGGGGTCAGGAGCTGCCACTCTTCCCATGTGAAGTCCACAGCCACATCCTTGAATGACAAGATTTCCTGGAGTAATAGATTCCTGGTTTAATATGAGTGTTTCTCTTCAATTCATTCATAAAGAATATAAAGGAAGCTGTCCTGTTCATATTAAGTACGATTTTGACACAAATTTTCATGTTTTTTTTAAACACACCACCAAGCACCTGTCTGACACCAGCTGTGTGTCCTACCATTCAATTCTGACACAATCAACCTGAAGAGAGCACCATGTGGCATACGGTAAAGGCTCAGTCCCATGTCTAAAATATGACACAAAGGAACCTAGTTACAAAATAGAGACAGACTCACACAGAGAATAGACTTATGGTTGCCAAAGTGGGAGTTGGAGGAGAAATGGGTTGGGAGTTTGGGATTAGCAGATGCAAACTATTATATATATAGAATGGATAAATAAAGTTCTAATGTTCTGCACAGAGAATATACTGTGACAAGCCATAACGGAAAATCGTATGAAAAAAGAATGTATATACATGTATAACAGAATCACTTTGGTATACAGCAGAAATTAACATAACATTGTAAATCAACTATACTTCAATTTAAAAAAGATTTTAAAGAAGATATCATGAGCAAAGCTGAAAGAAAAGTGACAAGCCAGGAAAATATTTTTTATAAACAAAGAGGACTTCCCCAGGAGTCCAGTGCTTAAGAATCCATGCTTCCACTGCAGGGAGTGCATGTTCAATCTCTGGTCAAGGAAATAAGGTCCCACATGCCACGTTGTGAGGTTAAAATAAAAGAGAAAGAATCAATATATAGTACATAGGAATGATTCATTAATCAGAAGAAAAAGATAATCTTGTTAATGTAAAAATGATAAGGACAGACATTTCTCAAGAGAAAAAATGCAGCTGATCAATTAATATACAAGACCGATTTCAACCTCATCTGTGATGAGGTAAATGCAAAATATGGCCAAAAAAAAAAATTGATTACTGAAAATCATACAATTTGATAATATCCTAGTATTAAGTGCTGTCAAAGACTAAAGGCATGGATGACCTCATACAGCCCTTACCACGTGGCAGGCACTCCTCTAAATGCTTTACATAGTTTAACACAGTTTTTTTGAGTATGACTATAGACAAATGGCTCAGTGGGTAAAGAATCTGTCTGCAATGCAGGAGACACAGGAGACGTGGGTTCAATCCCTGGCTGGGGAAGATCCCCTGGAGGAGGAAATGGCAACCCACTCCAGTATTCTTGCCTAGAGAATTCCATGGACAGAGGAACTTGGCAGGTTAAAGCCCATGGAGTCACATAGAGTCAGACACAACTGAGTGACTAAGAACAGTACAGCACATAGACAAATGGAATTTTATACAGCTAATATTCACTGAACAATTGCAGTCATTATTCATTTGGATGTTTAAATTATATCATCTTAGGGCAATAGGATGTTCTTTAAGAGTGTAATTTTTTGCACAAAACGTCCTAACAGATGTGTACACAGATATGTGCATGACCCCACATACATTTGTAAATAGACACACATCTGCAGGTGTGCACACAGAGTCAGTGACAGATACACATGATGTTCTAACACTATAGTTTCATAGGAATCACATAAACACTACATTCTTAATCGCACTTTGCCATGGTGTTGGGGTTAGATTCAGTTTATTTCTCTCTACTGAACTGGATTTTTTTTTTTTTTTTACAGGCTCTACAAATCCATTAAGGAATAAAGGAGAGAATAAAATAAGACATGAGTAACCTGCGCCTGGATCATATTCTCTGTTCTTTGAAAACAGTTGGCAATGCAGAGGTTCTGTCTCTTGTGGATATTCCTGTTAATTTCTAGTTAGATATCACAGCTGCCAGAGTGTCCCCATAAATAACAATATCTAGGTCCTGGAACCTTCTCTTTCTTTATTCATATCTTGTCTGTTGGTTAAACCTGTGGGTTGAAAAGCAAAATTACTTTTAGGATTATATTCCTACTTTCTGTGAGCTCACCTTAATACTATGGTCCCCAGTATTTCTGTCTCTCCATTTAATTTCCCAGAAAATTTCACACCTCCGGCCAGTGAAACCTAATTCCCTGAATATGTGGGAGTAGCATGAATTTGATGGGGGAAGTGGCCAAGGAGAATTAGGACATCACTACATTTCAGTGGCAGGTAATTTTCAGCACAGTTATACAGACAAAGCCATCTGGGGATTGAGAAACTGTAAAATTCTTCCTTTAAATTTTGTTGCCCTGACATCTCTTTAAAAAGTCTTCATATCCCTTGTTTAAATACATTTTCAACACAAGGACCAATGAGCAAATCAGAAAAAGAATATGAGCTATACAATCTTGAGAAAGAAGAATGGAACTGGAGGAATCAACCTGCCTGACTTCAGGCTATACTACAAAGCTACAGTCATCAAGGCAGTATGGTACTGGCACAAGACAGAAACATAGATCAATGAAACAATATAGAAAGCCCAGAGATGAATCCACGCACCTATGGACACCTTACCTTTGACAAAGGAGGCAAGAATATACAATGGAGAAAAGACAATCTCTTTAACAAGTGGTGCTGGGAAACCTGGTCAACCACTTGTAAAAGAATGAAACTAGGACAATTTCTAACACCATACACAAAAATAAACTCAAAATGGATTAAAGATCTAAATGTAAGGCCAGAAACTATAAAACTCCTAGAGGAAAACATAGGCAAAACACTCTCTGACATAAATCACAGCAGGATCCTCTATGACCCACTTCCCAGAGTAATGGAAATAAAAGCAAAAATAAACAAATGGGACCTAATTAAACTTAAAAGCTTTTGCACAACAAAGGAAACTATAAGCAAGGTGAAAAGACAGACTTCAGAATGGAAGAAAATAAAAGCCAATGAAGCAACTGACAAAGAATCTCAAAAATATACAAGCAGCACCTGCAGCTCAATTCCAGAAAAATAAATGACCCAATCAAAAAATAGGCCAAAGAACTAAATAGACATTTCTCCAAAGAAGACATACAGATGGCTAACAAACACTTGAAAAGATGCTCAACATCACTCATTATCAGAGAAATGCAAATCAAAACCACAATGAAGTACCATCTCACACTGGTCAGAATGGCTGTCAAAAAGTCTACAAACAATAAATGCTGAAGAGGGTGTGGAGAAAAAAGAACCCTTTTACACTGTTGGTGGGAATGCAAACTAGTATAGCCACTATGGAGAACAGTGCGCAGATTCCTTAAAAAACTGAAAGCAGAACTGCCATACGACCCAGCAATCCCACTGCTGGGCATACACACTGGGGAAACTGGAATTGAAAGAGACACGTGTACCCCAATGTTCATAGCAGGACTGTTTACAATAGGCAGGACATGGAAGCAACCTAGATGTCCATCAGCAGACGAATGGATAAGAAAGCTGTGGATACTCAGCTACTAAAAAAAAATGCATTTGAATCAGTTCTAGTGAGGTGGATGAAACTGGAGCTTATTATACAGAGCAAAGTAAGAAAGAAAAACACCAATACAGTATATTAACACATATATATGGAATTTAGAAAGATGGTAATGATGACCCTATATGCAAGACAGCAAAAGAGACACAGATGTAAAGAAGAGACTTTTGGACTCTGTGGGAGAAGGTGAGTGTGGGACGATTTGAGAGAATAGCATTGAAACATGTATATTATCATATGTGAAATAGATCACCAGTCAAGGTTCGATGCATGAGATAGGGTGCTCAGGGCTGGTGCACTGGGAGGACCCTGAGGGAAGGGATGGGGAGGGAGGTGGGAGTGAGGATCAGGATGGGGAACACATATACACCCATGGCTGATTCATGTGAATGCATGGCAAAAACCACCACAGTATTGTAAAGTAATTAGCCTCCAATTAAAATAAAAAAAAAAACAAAACCACAAAACTCAAAAAAAAAAAAAAAAAGAATATGAGCTATAAATACAAATATAAAAACAATTCAAAAATATAAATACTGGGGAAATGAATAAGGGAGCCAACTTGCAGGAAGAATAAAGACAAAATTTAAAGGGACTAGAAAACTGGTGGGTCCAGGGACTTGGACCTGAAGTTTTCGGGGAATGTTAAGTTCATTAGCCAAAGTCTGAGCTAAACACACGAACCTACCAGGGTTCCGGAGCCTCCAAGCCTTCTGCGTCACGCATTTCTGCACGAAAGACAGTGACCATTACCCACCTCACCCCCCACCCGACTAACACCAAACCAGGTCAGATACACACGTATACTGACCTCCCTTAATGGTTCCTCGACTTTGAGCTCCAAATTATTCGAAAACCCGAACAAGACGCCGCATTCACTGACAATCCCCACCGCACTAGTTGTCAACCGCCAAGATGCTAAACCCTGACCTCAGGACTCTCGGTAGTTGATCTGTTCAGACTTTTCGGTGACCACCAGAGCCCATGACTGACCCCAAAGACACTCCGATCACGGACGTTCAGTACACGCTCCCCTCAAAAACAAAATCAAACCGCCACCCCCCCTCGTGCTACCTTCACGGGCAGGAAGGAGCCACAACCCACCTAAAGGCCGACAGCCCGCCCCCGTCCCCGCCTTTTACAGACACACAAACCCACCTGGTTCTCTCCTGAACCTGCAGCCACCTCTTCAGGGCCTAACTTTCTTCCCTAAGCTTCTTTTACTTCTGGTCCCCTCGCCCAGCCCCCTCTACGGACACCAACCGTCAAGGGTCAACGGCGTTTTTACCGCGTTTCTATGGTGAACGATAGGGCGTTTCCGGCATTTCCTTATGAGCTCATATGTACGCGCCACCACTGCCGCCTCGGCCCCCTGGGGGCCGCCATCTTTGCGCTTCTGTCGTATAGACGGCATACGGGTCTGCTGAGAAACCACGGCCGAAATTCTATTTCCTGGCCCAAGGAAAATGGGGCCATTTTAAGAGGTTTGAGCTCATACAAAGCAATCATGACGTGAGGGTAAATTCGTTTGAATGGACAGGGCCCGCTTTCTAAGGTCGGAGCCCATCAAGACCAGAAGGGTGCGGGCATACATTCTAAGCGGCTGTTAATGGCTGTGGCGTCTCAGCTCTGTGGGAAATTAAAATTACTTCCGAACATCTGGATCACTCGTTTAACCCCGAAAAGATCTAGATACCGTAAGAAAACTTACGCGTGCTTGGAAAAAAAAAATGGAGGCGCTCTGTAGCCATTAGGCAGGAGCACCGTGGAAGCAGCCATCTTAGAAGTTCTGTGTCCGTACTCAAAGCAAGTGCTTCGTGCGGGGCGGGGCTAGGCGTGGAATTGTCAGGTTAAGTGTTTGAGGAAAACCGAGGTTTGGGAAACTGATTAGTATAGCGATCACAACGTGAGCAGAAACAGTGGACGTTGTGAGCCACTTCTCAAGTGTGCTAATTACACGGCCGAAATACAAAACTTGCATATCCTAGGCAGCACAGGACAGTCTTGTCACTATACATTAGTCTGCATTCTTTTCGTAAAATTAGTACTGTAGGTTCTGGCTTCTTTCACATAGCATAATTGTTTTGAAATTCATCATTACTAAAGTATCAATAGTTCGTTCCTTTTTGTTGCTTTAGTATTCATTGTTGGATACTCACTGGATAATCATTTACCAATGGGTGGACCTTTGAATTGGTTCGTTTTTTTGGATACTGCAAATAGAACTATGAATATCCGTGTACAACAATGACCTCAAAGAACTGGTTTTCCCAGTTCCGTGCATCTTCATCGCCTCCCCAAGAAGTCTTTGCCAGTCATTTACAGGGATACTACCCAGTTTATGCCCTGCTCCAGCTCATATTTCTCCCATCACCCCAGCCCTAAGCTCGAAGACTCACTCACCCTGAGGAAACAGATCTTGAGAACACAGGCTGTGGCACAAACCCCAGGTTCACCTGTTGGCTTCAATATGTTTAACCCTATAGCCAATGCCATAAACAATTCTCAGAAAGTGACTTGATAGTCATGTAACCAAAGGTCATAGCAAGAAGTTAGTTCTATTTTCCAATATTCCCTAAAATGACAATAATTTGTAAGAGGGGCTCAGGATTACTGAAAGCTGTTCTACTCAAAATGAGGGTTCATAACAGCTAAAGTAGACACAGATTAACATCAGCCAAGGGAACAGACTGGAAGGGCCGAGTCTGGGGAAGTTCCAAATGGAGCTTCCAGCTGCCTTTCCAACAATGGAATCATGGGCAGTGTGACTTTATTCCCCCTTATTTTTTAATTGAAGTATAGCTGATTTACAATGTTGTGTTAGTTTCAGATGCACAGAAAAGTGAGTCAGTTTTACATGGTGTTAGTCGCTGAGTAGTGTCTGACTCTTTGCAACACTGGACTCCAGCCGGCTAGGCTCCTGTGTCCATGGGATTCTCCAGGCAGGAATACTGGAGTGGGTTGCCATTCCCTTCTCCAGATCTTCTCAACCCAAGGATCGAACCCAGGTCTCCAGAATTGCAGGCAGATTCTTTACCATCTGAGCCACCAGGGAAGCCAGAGTTTGACATATACATAATAAATCCCTTTAATTTAAAAAATATTAACTTTTTAAAATTGAAGTATAGTCTATTTATGTCATGTTAGTTTCAGATATATAGCAAAACAATTCAATTATTCATATATATTGGGCTTCCCACATGGTGCTAATGGTAGAGAACCCACCTGCCAATGCAGGAGACATAAGAGACGCAGGTTCGGGAAGATCTGGAGGAGGGCATAGCAACCTACTCCAGTATTCTTGCCTAGAGAATCCCATGGATAGAAGAGCCTGACAGTCTATAGTCCATAGAGTCAGAAAGCGTCAGACATGACTCAAGTGACTTAGCATGCACATACGTGAATATATATTCTTTTTCAGATTCTTTTCCTTAATAGGTTACTACAAAATATTTAGTATAGTTCTCTGTCCTATACTATAGGCTCTTGGTTATGTTTTTCATTTGGCCACACCTTCAGGCTTGCAGAATAGTAGTTCCCCAACCAAGGATAGAATCTGTGTCCTCTGCAGTAGAAGGGCAGAGTCCTAACCATGGGACTGCCAGAGAATTCCCATGGTTATCTATTTTATATATAATAGTGAGGGTTACTTTCCTGACATAAATGTGTGACAGCAGGCAGGCAGGGGGTATCACCAACCAGGAGCTCCCCTGAACCCCAATGTCCAGTCTTTATCTGGGGCTGGATCCCAGCAGGCTGGAAGGAAACCCACAGGCCTGATTTTAGTTTCCAGTCCCTGCAGAGGTCCACTGACACCATGGGATCTATAGCTTCCACCCTAAATCAGTGTGGGTGTGGTTTTTCCTTTTTCCTTTGCCGATTTTAGTGTCTATTCTTTCTATAATACATGTAACCTGGAGGATAACAAGTTTTCTGAGTTCTATCAGTCTTTCTAGCAGATTATCAGACATGAGGGTGGTCTTGGGGACCCCCCAACACAATAGTGAAAGTGAAAGTCACTCAGTTGTGTCCGACTCTTTGTGACCCCACAGACTGTAGCCTGCCAGGCTCCTCTGTCCATGGAATTCTCCAGGCAAGAATACTGAAATGGGTAGCCATTCCCTTTTCCAGAGGATCATCCCAACCCAGGGATTGAACCCAGGTCTCCCACGTTTCAGGTGGATTCTTTACCAGCTGAGCTACCAGGGAAGCCCCCCAACACAATATGGAAGGTCCTTTTTTGACAAACATGTATATATCATTACACATATTATTAAACATATACATATGTATGTTGCCTTTCCTTTAAAAAATATATACTTGACTCATGGCTACATTTTAAAGATAGGAAATTCAAATGATGACATATATATATTTAAATGAAAAATTATTAACTCAATTTCTAGCCCCTCTCCCATCCCCATAGTATATGAGGATAAAGTAGAAAGTTCCAAGCTTCTAATCATGGTTTGGTCTTTCTGGTGACCAGTCGCACTTAAGAGATAGGCAGAAGCCCACCCAGAGTCACTTTATGAGAGCATATGTTCCTATCACCTAGGAAATTCCAAGGGATTTAACAGTTCTGTGTAAGATGTTCCTATCACTCCCATCACTCAGGAAATTCCAAGGGTTTCATGACCTTTGTGTCAGGAACCAAGAGCAGTGACCAAATACATTCATCATTATGTCACACTAAGACGTTAGGATTAAATATCTCACTGTTCCTTCTCTGATCTGCCCATCTTATATTCTGACAGGAACCTCTATTCAAAAAGGTTTCTTGCAATAATTCTGACCCTGAGAATCGCTTTCCAATAGGTCCTTTCCTTCAGCAACAAAATAACTTTGGTTAGTTCCTGAGATCATTAAATTTTCAAATCTACATATAATTCATTTCCTATTTTGCTATGAACTGGGGACTATACCATTATGTATAAACTAACAAACAATTTATAATCTAGGTGGAACAATGTGAACATTTTTTAAAAAGTATCCATACCCTTTTCTATGTAAAATTAAGTGAATTATTTCCCCTTTCTCTTCTAATATGTCCCTTTGAGAGGGTAACAGGCAGGAAGGCCAGGTATCTCCAAAGGGAGGAAATAGGCTGCAAGTGTCAGAATTTTTTCTCTCTCCCTTAAGCAGCAGGTGTCAGATTTTTTTCCTTCTCTATACAAAAATAAAAGGTTTCTCATAAAATTCTGTGTTGCCATGATGATACCTGTTTCTACCTGAACTGAACTTTTCTCAAACTTTGAGCTAACCAATGCATTTTCCTTATGAAAATGTTTTACTTAAGCTATGTTAATGAAACTATGTATTTGCTTTGGAATTTGCCTTTCTTCAAAATGGTTCTACCTAACTTTTTCTTTTCTCAAACCTTGGGCTTATAATAGCTCAACAAACCAGTATTCATATCAATTGTTTTATGGCTGGGGGATGACACACCTCATTCCATCCTATCTCAAAAAAATGTATACTGTGGGAGAGGGGCCTGGTGAAACTCCCTCAGTCTTGAGCTGTCTCTCTTATCTGATTAATAGCTTTCTAACAGACATAAAACAGCTTGCGAAAAACTAGCAAGGGGGCACTCCTTCTGCCCCCTTCTGATGTCAATATCAGAAGCTTTGTCTATCACTTTTATACTTTAATAAAACTTTGTCACACAAAGCTATGAGTGATCAAGCCTCGTCACTGGCCCCGGATTGAATTCCTCTCCTCCAGAGGTCAAGAATCCTGTCATCTTTCATGCAACAACCTTTCACCTTGAACAGAAAATTATCAGAAATACTTCATTCCTTATATGTCCTTTTCAACTCATGTAGGGGTACACATACTTTGGTTATCTTTGACTGTGGGTAAAATTACCATAGGCATGAAATCTAGCCTTTAAACAATTGCCAGCTCAAAGGTGGAAAGAATTTCCTCTTAAGTTCATCACTGTCATCATCTCTAGGTCCCAGGACAGGACCAAGTCAAGGGAAAGAGTTGTTAAAAAGTTTTTTTCTGGATGGTGTGTATATAGCAAGGGAACTGTCTTCTAGAGCCAGAGCTTCGCTGATAGATTATTCATGAATTTTGAGCTCTGTTCCTCCAAGTGAGATGTATAAAGTTAAGCACATCCAAACATGCTGGGTTACATTGTCAGATTAAACGTATTTCATTTCCTTTGAAGGACTTTGGTAGGCTGAAACAACAAACTGAGTAAAGTTAGAACTGAAGAAATGCAAGAGCTAACCATATAATGATCCTGGGTGGGAAAAGAAGACTCATGTCCCTTCAAAGAGGGGAGTGTTAGTGTTAGCTGCTCAGTCATGTCTGACTCTTTGTGACTCCATGGTCTGTCCATAGGATTCTCCAGGCAAAAATACTGGAGTGGGTTGCTATTTCCTTCTCCAAGGGATCTCCCCAACCCAGGGATCGAACCCAGGTCTCCTGCATTGCAGGCAGATTCTTCACCATCTGAGCTACCAGGGAAGCCCACAGAGGGGAATGTATCACATTATAACTTTCAGAGATGAAGTGCAACAGAGACACCTTCCTTTCAATTAAGGAGTCACTGAGGTCAACATTCAGAAAACTAAGATCATGGCACCTGGTCCCATCACTTCACAGGAAATAGATGGGTAAACAGTGGAAACAGTGTCAGACTTTATTTTGGGGGGCTCCAAAATCACTGCAGATGGTGACTGCAGCCATGAAATTAAAAGACGCTTACTCCTTGGAAGCAAAGTTATGACCAACCTAGATAGCATATTCAAAAGCAGAGACATTACTTTGTCAACAAAGGTCCATCTAGTCAAGGCCATGGTTTTTCCAGTGGTCATGTATGGATGTGAGAATTGGACTGTGAACAAAGCTGAGCGCCAAAGAATTGATGCTTTTGAACTGTGGTGTTGGAGAAGACTCTTGAGAGTCCCTTGGACTGCAAGGAGATCCAACCAGTCCATTCTAAAGGAGATCAGTCCTGGGTGTTCATTGGAAGGAATGATGCTAAAGCTGAAACTCCAATACTTTGGCTACCTCATGCTAAGAGTTGACTCACTGGAAAAGACTCTGGGAGGGATTGGGGACAGGAGGAGAAGGGGATGACAGAGGATGAGATGGCTGGATGGCATCACCGACTCGATGGACATGAGTTTGAGTGAACTCCGGGAGTTGGTGACGGACAGGGAGGTCTGGCGTGCTGTGATTCATGGGGTCGCAAAGAATCGGACACGACTGAGCAACTGAACTGAACTGAACTGACACCAAAATTAGGAATTTGATTCCAGGTGTACTGTCCTACAATTTGATATATCAAGTTAAAATTGTGACAGCCATCTCTAAAAGATTCATTTTCATAGGGTTTGTTATTTGCTTCATGCACTTTCTGATATTTTGCTGAAGACGTGCCATAGTTGGTGTGTTCAGAGTTTCATTTCTACATGATTTCCTCTGCCAACTGATGACTAGGAACATACCACTGACCCATTTACTGCCTTCAGAGGTCCAACGGTTTCTCTCCAGTGTGAACTCTGACACCTACTGAAATCTTATTTCTGGGGAAGGACTTCTCCAGAGTCATTACATTTATGCCAACTATGACCTCACTGACATATGTGACCTATGAAAGCCCTGTTAGGGTCTATCTTTCCATGAGAGGCTTTCCCAGTCTCCGTGTTTATACTATTTGTCTCAGTATACACTCGCCAGCCATACAAAGAGCCAGAAGGTTTTATTCAAGGGTTTTCCAGCTTGATTCAATGAGTTTATTCCTGTGTGTCTTTTGTGACAAAAATATGACATAATTGACCACTGAGGGTGCTACCACATTCACTAGGTTTCTCTTCTGTGCGAATTCTATTACCTGCTGAGGGTGCATATCTGCCGCCTAGCTGTCCCACAAGGGGTATGTTCTCATCTTCTAGGGGCTTATTACTGTGGGATGGAGTCTGAACTGCCACAGAAGGCATCTGCACAGTCACCACACTAACAGGGCTTTTCCTCTGTACCATATCACTTGGATGTGATGGGCTGAGATGCTTTGAGAAAGCATCTTCCAACTTGACTGAGTCGCCACGTTTCTCTCTTGCATGTAGCATCCCCTTGTGATACACAAGGCATGACAAGTGGGAGAAAGCTTTCCCGCAGTCATTGCAGCCATAGGGTCTCTCTCCTGTGTGAATTCTCCGGTGTCTGTTGAGACACGACTTATCCCTGAATGCTTTCCCACAGTCATTACACGTGTAGGGTTTCTCTCCTGTGTGAATTCTCTGGTGGTTAATGAGACCCGACTTGTGTGAACAGGATTTTCCACATTCAGTACACACAAAGGGAGTCTTTCCAGTGTGAAATCTCTGATGCGAGATGAGGCAGGTTTTCTGGCTGAAGCCTTTCCCACATTCAGTGCATACATAGGGTTTCTCTCCAGTGTGAGTTCGCTGATGTATCAGGAGATTGCCTTTCTGGATGAAGCCTTTCCCACATTCAGTGCATACATAGGGTTTCTCTCCAGTGTGAGTTCGCTGATGTACAATGAGATTGCCCTTCTGAATGAAGCCCTTTCCACAATCGCTACATATATATGATTTCTCCCCTGTATGAGTTTTCTGGTGTGCGTTGAGCTGCGATTTCCATCGGAAGGCTTTGTCACATTCCGTGCATTCATAAGGTTTTTCTCCCGTGTGAGTTCTCTGGTGTTCCATGAGCCTGGACTTCCTGGAGAATGCTTTGTCACACAGGCTGCACCCATGAGGTTTCTCTCCTGTATGAACTCTCTGATGATTAATGAGCCGAGACTTCTTGACAAAGCCTTTTCCACAATTGTCGCATATGTAGGGCTTCTCACCTGTATGAGTTTTTTGATGGATAAGCAGCCGTGACTTTTTAGGGAAGACTTTGTCACACTCATTGCATGCATACTGTTTCTCTCCTATGTGGGTTTTCTGGTGTTCATTGAGTCTAGACTTTCTAGAGAAAGCTTTCCCACATACACTGCATCTGTGGGGTTTTTCTCCTGTGTGAACTCTCTGATGATCGATGAGGCGGGACTTCTTGATGAAGGCTTTCCCACATTCAGTGCAAACATGAGGTTTATTTATCTGTTGAGTTCCTAGACATGTAATGATCTGTGAATTTGTGTTCATGGGAATTCCACACTCAGGAAGCTTACTTTCACTGTGAAATTCCTCATGCTTTGCATGGAGGAAGAATTTCCCATTTACATTAGCCTTAACGGGGTTCTTTACTTCATAGTTTCTGTTCTGGCTGATTGAACTTAAGTTTGACTTCAGTGTTTTCCCATGTAAGTAAAGTATATCATGATTTTGCCATAAAGGACAATGATTTTTGCTCTGATAAACATTTCCAAGTGCATTATGTTCATGACATTGTTCCATTCTTTTTGGACAGCTTTGATTTTGCAAGTTCTCCTGTAGAAGACAGTCATCTTTCCTCATTTCTAGGAAAGAAGAGAAGAATGAACCTTCCCATGAACTTGGTACAGAGTGAAACTGTTTAACAAATGCCTTTGGGTAGGTGGGCTCTTTACAGACAGTACTATGAACCTCAGTTTAAAGAAACTCCAAGTAGAAAAGAGAACCCTCCTACACTGTTGGTGGGAATGTAAATTAAATTGGTGTAGCCACTCTGGAAAACAGTATGAAGGTTTTAAAAAACTAGAAATAGAGCTGCCATACAATCCAGCAATCCCACTCTTGAGCATATATCTGAAAAAACTATAATTTTAAAAGATACATGCACCCCTATGTTCATAGCAGAATTCACAATAGCCAAAACATGGAACAACCTAAATGTCCATCAGCATTGAAATGGATAAAGAAGATGTGGTACATAATGTAATACTACCCAGACATAAAAAAAGAATGAAATAATGCTATTTGTAGCAACATGGATGGACCTAGAAATTACCAAACTAAGTGAAGTAAGTCAGAAAGAGAAAGATATTATATCACTTATATGTGGAATCTAAAATATGACACAAATGAATTTGTCTATGAAACAGAAAGACTTACAGACATAGAGAACAGACTTGTAGTTACCAAAAGGGAAGCAGGGGATGGATTGGGAGTTTGGGATGAGCAGATGTAATCTATTATAAACAGGATGGATAAACAACAATGTCCTCCTGTATAGCACAGGGAATTATATTCAATATACTGTGAGAAATTATAATGGAAAAGAATATGAAAAAGAATGAAACACTTTACTGTATAGCAGAAATTAACACAAAACTGAAAATCAACTATACCTTAACTCAAAAAAAAAAAAAGGAATAAACTTCAAGTAAATATGTTTGTTATTACCTGGACAAGAGTACAACACAATAATATAAATAAAGGGTAAAATAAAGGGTAAAATAGGGCACAGATGAGGTTAGAGCATTCAAAATGAGCAAATACAGATTTGGCTGTTTCGTAATTGTGAACTTACAAAGTATGCTGATAGTAAAATAAAATCAAGTTATTATGAGGCTCAGACAGTAAAGAGTCTGCCTGCAACACAAGAGACCCAGGTTCAATCCCTGGGTCAAGAAGATCTCCTGGACCAAGAAGTGGCAACTCACTCCAGTATTCTTGCCTGGAGAATTCCATGGATGGAGGAGCCTGGAGGGCTGCAGTCCATGGGGTCACAAAGAGTCAGACATAACTGAGTGACTAACACTTTCACTTTCATTATCAACAAAGACAGAGGGCTATTTGTTTCCAAATGATGTGGCACACTTTCATACATCCATAAATCTTTATTAAATTATGGCTATGTATCAAGCATTATGCCAGTGATGAGGAAATAGAAACAAAGTCCTTATTGTCACTGAGCATAAATTCCAGTTAGGGTAAAACTGAACATTAAAGCAACAATTAAGAAGGCAGGAGCAAATTGTGAAAAGTGGTTTGAGGAAGCAATAGAGAACCAGGTGGAAAAAATTAGGATATAATCTAGAGAAAGAAAAAACAAGGTTCATTCATGGTGGCTATGATAAATGTAAGGAATCAAGTGTTATTCCTGATTACCTGACCTAGGCCACTGGATAGATGAGTAGTGGTTTTTAATGAGATGGGGACTATCACTGAGGTTTACAATGTTGCTAAATCAAGAGTGCATCTCAAAGCATATCAACCTTCAGGTAGGTTCTGGATATTCAAAGCAGACATGAAAAATTCAACTGAACTTACAGATCCTGATAAAGGTCCTCACTGAAGACAACACTGTGGGAATCATCTGTATATAAATATTATTTAAGGATAGGGGATAGGATGAGATATTTGGGAAAAAGTGTAGACTGAAAGTAGAGGAAGGCATGGGTTGAAATTTATAGTTTTTGTAACATTAAGATTTTGGGGTTTTTCAAAATATTTATTTATTTATTTGGCTGCACTGTGTCTTAGTTGCAGCATATAGTATTTTTTTTTTTTTTTAAGTTGCAGCATGTGGGATCTAGTTCCCTGACCAGGGATCAAACCCAGGCCTCCTGCATTGGGAGCTCAGAGACCCAGCCACTGGACCAACAGGAAAGTCTTACGACTTTGAGTTTTAAAAAGCCCAGTGAGGAGCACTCAACATTGACTATACTGATACTAATAAGGGAAATAAGCAGTCCTGTACTCAGGAAACTACAAGGGTTTTAGGACCGCTAAACCAAGGTCAAAGACCAAGATATATATGTATCTTATATCACAATTTCATACTAGGGAACTGGCACCTTTTTCTTTTACCCTTTGTACATGTACACATGTTAATATCCAAATTGTTTCCATTTCATTGTAACAAACCCTAAGCCCACCTCTTGCCACTAACAGCATTTTCTTTCAACAGCCTACATATTCATCCTGGTTTCCATCATTTAAGGAATCCTAAAGGATCACACTACTGATCTCAGGACTCTTGACAGTTCACCTGCCATTTGTCTCAGAACTATTGGATGTACTTAACTACAGCTCACACTACTGCCACCCAATTAAAAAGTAAGACTACATATCCAAGGATAATATAAACCAAACTCACAACGCCACCACTATACCTCAATTATAGCTGACCCTTGAACAACACGGGGTTAGGGGTACAGACCCTCCTCGAAGTCAAGATCCAATTTAACTTTATAAAGATCAACTTTATAGACATCCCTCTGTAGTCAAGGATTCAAGCAACCTCAGATAGCATAGCACTCTATTACATATTTATGGGAAAAAATTCCACATGTAAGTGGACCCATTCAAACCTGTGTTATTCAGGGTCAACTCTACTAACAAAGACCAGAACAGTTAGCCTGGAAATAAAAGTTATATGACCAACATTTACTTTATTTATCCATGTACACATTCCACTTGTTCCTGTACAATTACCTCCTAAAACCGGCCCTCAAGGGGCTTCAGGCTAATCTTTCAACAGTTCCCTCAAGACCTAGCATGTTTCCAACTTCATACCTTCATTCTTTGGTCTCCATCATCTTTACTTAAATCCCACCTATGCCTTTTATGTATCAGGCTATTGCCTTCTCATTCTATGTCATTTTGTAAGCTCTATTTCACCTATATTTTGGGTGGGGGATGCTGGGTAGGGCTGGTCACCAGAAAGACCAAACCCTGATCAGATGCTTGGATCTGATCCAATTTTCAGTCTCACCTCCACCTCTATTCTCCAGAGAGGGGAGAAGGGCTGGAGACAAAGTCAGTGATCACTCATGCCTAGGGGGATGAAGTCTCCATAAAAATAACCAAATTACAGGATTTAGAGGGCTTCTGGGTGGCTGAACACATGGTGGTGATGGGAGAGCATTATGCCTAGACACATTGTGGAAGTCCCTCAGCCCCTTCCCCACACCCTGCCCTGGGCACCTCTTTCATCTGGCTGTTCCTGACTTAGATCCTTTCATAACAAACTGGTGATCTAGTAAGTGCAATGGTTCTCTGAGTTTTGTGAGCTGCTCCAACAAATGAATTGAACCTGACGGGGGAGTCTTTGGAAGCCCCAGTCTAGAGCAAGTGAGTCAGAAGCAAAGGGTACAACCTGGACTTGTGTTTGGAAGTGGAGTTGAGGGGGGGTGTCTGGTGTGATGGAGCCCTTAACCTGTGGGATCTGATGCTTTCTCCAGGAAGACAGTGTCAGAACTGAGTTAAATTGTACGACATTCTGCTGGTGCCAGGCTTCCCAGGGGGTGCTAGTGGTAAAGAATCCGCCTACAAATGCAGGAGATGCAAGAAATGCAGGTTAGATCGCTGGGTCGGGAAGATCCCTTGGAGAGGGAAACAGTAACCCTCTCCAGTATTCTTGCCTGGGAAATCCCATGGACAGAGGAGCCTGCTGGGCTATACAGTACATGGGGTTGCAAAGAGTCAGACACGACTGAGCACACAAACATACAGCTGGTGTCGCAGAGAACTGCTTATTATGGGGAAAAACCCAACACATATCTGATGTCAGAAGTGCTGTGAGTGTAGCAGCAGTGAGAGAACAGAGGAGAAACACAGGAAGACTGAGGCTTTCCCAACACACATCTATGAAGAAAAAAAATCGAAGGTTCCAGAGACTGCCTTAAGGGTTTATCTTTCCTCCCTCCACAATTTATATGTTGAAACCCTATCTGCCAATCAAAGATGATGTGAATGTTAGGACTGGAAATAAATATTATCCAAAGGGGCAAGAAGGTGCAGTTGCCAGAAGATAGTGCTAAAAATCTTGGGGCTTCCTTGGTGGTCCAGTGGTTAAGACTCCAGGCTTCCAGTGCAGGGGCCCCAGGTTTGATCCCTGGTCAGGGAACTAAAAAATTTCCCTAAAACAAGTTCTGACTAAAAAATTGTGTGGCCAAAATTTTTTAAAAAGAATTAAACATGTCTCTTCAGAGAGAGGCGTGGAAGGTATAATTTCATAGCAAGGAAAGCAGAAGCAACCATCAGTGATACAGTGCTGGGGACAGGACAGGAAGATTTGAGAATTCTAAACAGAAACTTAAGAGAAAAAAAAATCAAGATCAAGATGAAATAAACAGGGATGAAATCCAAGAACAGAGACATTCTTTGACACGCCTAAAAGATAAAGAGCTCTTCTATGAGAGCGTCGTGGAAGCTTGGCTTCCATGTTGTCAGACGCTCATGGCTGTGACATCTCTGAATGATGAGAACGTAAGTCCTGCGGCCAACCCAGTGCTGGTGCTCTCACTCACCTGGACAGATTCGACTGTGGACTTTGTCTTCCACGGGCCACAGTTCTCCTCGTTCCAATCTGGAGAGAGCAGCTGACTTGCTGGCTTGATACCCTGTTCATGGGAAATGAGACAGACAGGCTCTTGACTTGGGTTGTGGTCTGCCAGCATGGAGTTATATTTTAGGAAGTACACAGTGTGCAGCTTAGCCAAGAGAAGGCTCATCTCTCAGGGAAGGGCACGTCATACTCTCTAGTCTGGGACCAGAGAGGAAACTGAGACTCAGGTACCACTTCAGGGCACCATGGACACGGACGAGCTTTCAGAAGCTGAAGCCAAAATAAGAAAGGCCACTGACTGGGGACTCTCTGAGGGACCCGAGGAGCCGTCCTCACCCACAGACACCAGGTTGCTATAGTTCTCCAGCATCACGTCCCGGTACAGGGCCTTCTGAGGAGGAGCCAGGAGCTGCCACTCCTCCCACGTGAAGTCCACGGCCACATCCTCCAGTGTCAGTGATCCCTGTAACAACACAGTCCTGCTAGAGTGTTTCTCTGGTTACCATAATAGAAGGCATGTGAAGGAAGTTGTTCTGCTCTCTTTCCTTTTACCATTTAGGCTACATCTATATACAGAGGTGGTTTTTTTTTTAAACTACATTGTCATAGAAGCAAAATCTAGCCATGTTCAAACCTATTTCCCAAAATATTCTGTAACTGTTCAGTCAACCATCATTCAACAAATCAGAAGTTTCTATAATGTCTTCATTAAATCCTTTTGCTAAACTAGAAACATTTGCAATATAGAGTTGAACCATTTGCTACATATATAACTTTTTTTGAAGCAAGTATATATGTACCAGGCGCTAAGTATATTCTAGTGACACCCGGATGAATAGAACATTCCTACATTCACCATGAATCTTTGTAACCATTATCAGAATCAACTGTGAAGAAACGCCACACACTATAATTACAAGATATATATGTTAGGAGGAATAAAGACATCTTTCTAAAACATGTCCAAACAGTGAGAGACTAGGAAAGCACATTATGCAAACTAAGAAAATAAATAGCATCCTTCAAAAAACACACAAATACTTACGTACCTATGTACATTATTTATATTTACATTACCAGTCAGGTTCACAGCATACCAGATACATTGCAGAGATAATAAAATGAATGGTAAGATCTGAAGAAAGTACTCAAAATGCAGCACAAACATATAATGATGGACTATATATATAAACCAGAACAATAAATAGAGGACTGAGAGAGATCTCACATTCCCCAACTCAGTTTATGAAACTGTAAATACAGTCATAGAAGGGTACTATCCAAAGGCCTAAGAGCTGAGCGAGATCCATGCACAAACATCTGCACAGACACAGAGGCAGACAAACTCAGTGACTGGAAGTACGTACTCCTGCCTGTTTGTTAAGTGAAACCAGGGGATTAGGAAAGAAGCCTGTGAAGAGGACTCTTACTTTTTGCTAGATGTACTTCGTAATCACTGGAGGGTTTTTTTATTATTATTTATTAGGCTGCACCCGGTCTTCAATGTGGCAGGATCATTTACTTGTGGCTGTGAACTCCTGGGCTTCCCTGCTGGCTCAGCGGTAAACAATCCACCTGCCAATGCAGGGGATATGGGTTTAATCCTTGGTCTGAGAAGATACCCCATGCCTCGGAGCATCTAAGCACAACCACTGAACCTGTACCTAAGAGCCTGTGCT
>NW_011494255.1:169379-172596 GCF_000754665.1 Bison bison bison | reverse complement strand
TTTAATTTAATTTTATTTTTAAACTTTACAATACTGTATTAGTTTTGCCAAATATCAAAATGAATCCGCCACAGGTATACATGTGTTCCCCATCCTGAACCCTCCCCCCTCCTCCCTCCCCATACCATCCCTCTGGGTCGTCCCAGTGCACCAGCCCCAAGCATCCAGTATCGTGTGATGCTGAATTTAAATCTAAATTTATTTCTGCACAAATCCTATTTTTCCAATTTGTTATTTTCTATTGAATTCAATTGCGTTTTACAGTCCCCCCAGAAACCAATTACAGAATGATGGAAGGAATAAGATAAGCCAAAAAGTTACCTGGTCCTTGATCATTTTCTTCTGATATATTGAGAACTGGACAAAGACTAGGATGTGTCCTGAGTCTCCTTTTGGACTTCCCTCAATTTCGGGTTAGAAATCTTAGTCCCAAGGCAGTGACGTCCCTGCAAGTGAGGACATCGAGGAAGGGAAACCTCCTCATGTCACTTGATGTATCTTGTATCTTGATGTATCAGGGACCTGTGGGGTAAAAAGTAAATTCTCTTTTGAGTGTCCATTTCCTCAGGGCTCAGATGTTTGTCGTTGATATTGTCACCGACCTAATTTCAAGGTCACTTGTCCCTTTATTTGGGGACACAGAGGCTACACATGCTGGAGCAATAAAATAGAAGATTGTAAATGTGAGGATAGTGTTTCTTCCTTCTGTGAGGTGGAAGTGGGGTGACTGTGAAGCGGGAGATGGGAAAAGAGAACCAGCACAACACGAAGCTCCCACAGCAGGGGAATTATCACAGGCCAGTTTCTGGAAAGAGAACATACAAACGTGACAACCTGGACAGCTTTGCCCTGGAAACCATGTGTGCTCATGGACCTGCTGAACTACTCCACAGTGCGGAAGAAACAAACACAGGAAAACCAAGGGGAAAAAATTAAAGTGTACACATCAAGATTATTATTTGTGGATATATCCACATTTAGTGGGCTTCCAGGTGGCTCAGTAGTAAAGAATTCACCTGCCAAGCAGGAGACACAGGAGACAAGGGTTCAATCCCTGGGTTGAGAAGATCCCCTGCAAAAAGAAATAGCAACCCACTCCAGTATTCCTGCCTGGAGAATCCCATGGACAGAGGAGCCTGGTGGGATACAGTCCATGGAGCAGCAAAAGAGTCGAACATGACTTGGCAACAAAACAACAATAACTCATTTAGTAAAAGTATAAAAACAAGTTCAAGAAATGTGATTACAATAAAAATCACTAAATTGTACACTTGAAGCAGATAAACTGTATGATGTTTGAATAAAAAAAGTTATTAGGAAAAAACTATGAGTAGAGCTCTAATTATTTGCTTACTAAAATATTTAGAGGGAAATGTATAAGTGTCTGCAACTTACAGTGAAATATACCCCCCAAAAAGTAAAAAGGTGGGTCGATGATGAATAGAAGAGTGATATATGGATACATATACAATAAAGGAAACACAAAAAAATCATGATGATAAAATCTAGATGACAGGCACACAGGAATTCAAATGTATAATTCTGAAATCCTTGATATATGTTTGAAATTTTTCATAATTAAATCATGGGGGATGGGGAAGCCTATAATAATGAGGCAGGGTGAGCAAAAACCAAATCTTTTCAAAATAATTGCTCTTCTATGCAATAGAAAATTAAAAGTCAGTAAAAAGATCCAAAGTAAAAAGACACCATTCACAATGGCAAAAAAGTTATAAAATCAAGATGGAGATGAGGGACAGGGAATCACACTCTTGTGTAAATCCAGAATTCATAACCTGTTCTCAAAAGTGCTGACTATTTAAGCCTTTAAATTCTATCTAAATGAATATACATATTGAGTGATGCCAGTCATTAATGGCATAGGTTTGTAGGAATTTTTAAAAAAGAATTTTCACAGAAAAAAAATTGTATGATACATTCATTATGAATATTTATGATAGGAAATTAAATAATGAGGTTAATTATACCAATATTTCAGCAGTTTACTGGAATTGTGAAAATCAAGCATAGAAAAATGAAGACTAAAAAGTAAACTTATGAAAACTTTAAAAAACGTGATCATTGGAGAACAGAATTGGGGTAACAGAGATGCTTTTGTACTCCTGTTAGAACAACTGTGCAAGGAAATATTTACAAGTGTGTGTGCATACACATAGTAAACGAGCAGAAAAGGCCAAATCCTCGTTTTTAGTAGAAACCTTACCACTTTAGATGTGCTTAGTCCTCGGTCTCCAACAACGCTTTCATTTCTACCGGTCCGAGAGGAAAAGATACAAAAAGCCAAAGGCGATTTTACAAACGAAGGCTTGGACTTGAGGAACTGAAGGAGAAAGTAACGTTTGAAACACCCACCCACCGAACAGCTTCCGCTTTCACAAACCTCTCAACGACTGACACACCTGGACACCACCCCCCTCCTCCCGCAAACATTGGATTCATCCCCAAGCCTGCACTAGACACCCAGGTTCGCTGACCAGGCGTCCCCCGATCCTGTCATTAAAGCGCCTACTAAATCCCGAATCCAAACCAGACACCACTCTTATTGACAAGTATCACTCCCTGCCGCAGTCCTCAATGAAGCACGGCCAAGAGACACAAAACCCCGATTACGGATTTTCAATCCGTGATCTCGACTGGACTAAACACCAGAATCCTTCAGAACTGACTCCAACGTCACCCCAACCATAAAATAGCCCAGTCACCAACTCCCACTTGCTTCCTCTTCCTCCACGGACAGCATGGCTCCACCCAACTCGGACGCGAACGAAACCTCAGTCCTCTCATCCTATTCCACGCAGAAATTCACACACTACCCTGATTTTCTCCTGATCCCACCGAGACCTCCTCGAACCCGCACTTCCGAGAATTCTTTTTACTACTGCGCTCTAGCTGGACTACGGCGGCCGACTAGGGGCTGCGGCATTTGTACGAAGCAGGCACATCTGTTTGTTTGGTCGCTGTTGTTGTTGTTGTTGTTGTTTCGGCTTTTCCAGGGAGCTAATGTCTGCGCCCTGCTCGCCACGGAACCCGAGGCTGCCATCTTTTAGGAATTGCCGTACAGAAAGCCAGGCACAAGCACGGAAGTGACAAACGCCAAACCACCCTCACTTCTCTGCTCCTCTTTGCTCCTTCGCGTCCGATTGTAGCCGGACAGGCTCCTCTGTCCATGGGATTTTTTTTTTTTTTTTTCAGGCAA
>NW_011494255.1:167543-169107 GCF_000754665.1 Bison bison bison | reverse complement strand
TACAGTAGTACACAGTATATAGTAGTATATAAGCTAAGCTAAGCTAAGCTAAGTCACTTCAGTCGTGTCCGACTCTGTGCGACCCCATAGACTGCAGCCCACCAGGCTCCCTCGTCCCTGGGATTCTCCAGGCAAGAATACTGGAGTGGGTTGCCATTTCCTTCTCCAGTGCATGAAAGTGAAGAGTGAAAGTGAAGTCGCTCAGTCGTGTCTGACTCCTAGCGACCCCATGGACTGCAGCCTACCAGGCTCCTCCGTCCATGGGATTTTCCAGGCAAGAGTACTGGAGGGGGGTGCCATTGCCTTCTCCGATAGTCATATATAAATAAATACTACTTATAGTTCCCAGGTCCGGCTACTTATAGTTCCCAGGAGACACAGAAGACGCGGGTTCGATCCCTGGATCGGGTATATCCCCTGGAGGAGGGCATGGCAACCCGTTCCAGTATTCTTGCCTGGAGAATCTCCCGGACAGAGGAGCTTGGTGGGCTACAATCCATAGGATCACAAAGAGCTGGACACGACTGAAGTGACTGAGGACATGCGCGCACAAGCAACATAATGTAAACACTAAATCTGATCCAATCATAATTAAGAACTTTTTGGCCAACCCATAATATAACTCTATTGGAAGAATGAGGGAAAGGAAATGCTTGTGTGAAGAGAGCTGTTTGTGTTTGTAAGAGAGGTGTTTTGAAGCTTCCTACAAAGAGGAGACAATATCCCCAAATTAAAGCTCCATTATGGCTCAGTTGGTAAAGAATCTGCCTGCAATGCAGGAGACCTGGGTTCCATCCCTGGGTTGGGAAGATCCCCTGTAGAAGAAAATGGCAACCCACTCCAGAATTCTTGCCTGGAAAATTCCATGGAGAGAGGAGCCAGGCAGGCTACAGTCCATGGGATCACAAAGAGTCAGACGTGACTGTGTGACTATCACTTTTTTTTTTTTTTTAATCATCATGTGAAAATTAACAAATAGAACCTCATTTGAAAAATGGACTTGGGAGGCTGGACTCCACCAAATGTTTGATATCTGAAGTATCCTAAGGTATAAAAAAGAGTTTTCCTTTAGTCAGTATTCCTTTTGCACAGCTACTTTGGAAACAGTCTCACAGTTCCCCAAACAGTAAACAAATTTACCATATGACCCAACAATTTCACTCCAAGGTTTATATTGAAGAGAAATGAAGGCAGATGTCCAGACAAAAACTTGTACATAAATGTTTACAGCAGCATTATTGGTAACAGCCAAAAGTGGAAAAAACTCAAATATCAATCAACTGAAAAAATAAAAATGTGCTATATCCATATAACAGAATATTGTGTATGCATGTGCTCAGTAGTGTCTGAGTCTTGGCAACCTCCTAGACTGTATTGCTGCCGCTGCTGCTAAAGCACATCGGTTGTGTCCAACTCTGTGCGACCCCAGAGACGGCAGCCCACCAGGCTCCTCCATCCCTGGGATTCTCCAGGCAATCCACTGCATTTCCTTCTCCAGTGCATGAAAGTGAAAAGTGAAAGGGAAGTCACTCAGTCGTGTCCGACTCCTCGTGACCCCATGGAC
>NW_011494255.1:163418-167246 GCF_000754665.1 Bison bison bison | reverse complement strand
ATCTAGAGATAGAAAGTATATTAGTGGTTGCTTAGATATGGGGAGCATGACATCCAGTACCATCACTTCATGGCAAATAGATGGGCAAACAATGGAAACAGTGACAGACTTTATTTGGGGGGGCTTCAAAAATCACTGAAGATGGTGACTGCAGCCATGAAATTCAAAGATGCTTACTCCTTGGTAGAAAAGCTATGACCAACCTAGACAGCATATTAAAAGGCAGAGACATTACTTTACCAACAAAGGTCTGTCTAGTCAAAGGTATGGTTTTTCCAGTGGTCATGTATGGATGTGAGAGTTGGACTATAAAGAAAGCTGAACACCAAAGAACTGATGCTTTTGAACTGTGGTGTTGGAGAAGATTCTTGAGAGTCCCTTGGACAGCAAGGAGATCCAACGAGTCCATCCTAAAGGAAATTAGTCCTGAATATTCATTGGAAGGACTGATGCTGAAGCTGAAACTCCAATACCTTGGCCACCTGATGAGAAGAACAGACTCATTGGAAAAGACCCTGATGCTGGGAAAGATTGAAGGCGGAAGAAGGTGACGACAGAGGATGAAATGGTTGGATGGGATCACCAACGCGATGGACATGAGTTTGAGTAAGCTTCGGGAGTTGGTGATGGACAAGGAAGCCTGGAATGCTGCAGCTCATGGGGTTGCAAAGAGTCAGACATGACTGAACTGAACTGAACTAAAAGATGGGGAGAATGAAGGCTGAATTGATAGTTATAAATATCCACAATATGATTAAGAAAAAGATAACCAACGTAAAACAAAAAAGCAATAATGACATAAGAAAATAAATAATTTATAAAATAAATAAAAGAATTCCCTTGTGGTCCAGTGGTCCACTGAAGGGCACTGGGGTTCAATCCCAGGTTGGGGACCAAGGTTCCCAAAACCTCCACCACATGAAGAAAACAACAAAAGACTTAATAAATGTTATCAAGTAAAATAAATAAGCAAAGTTAAAATAATATTTTTTCATTCTTTAGAACAGGCAAAGACTAAAAGATGGATGAGGTTTCTAAATGAAAACAGGCACTCTGATAGAATTAGACCTTTTCCCCCCATATCTAAAATGAGGATATTTCTGCCCACCATTGACAGCTTTCATAATATTCAGTAAAATAATAAAATTACAATGTTTGAAATACTCCCCTAATCAAAAAAATGTGCATACATTTAATAAAAATTAGCTCTTACTTTTCAGCTGGAGCTCTTGGGGAGGATAGATTAGTAAAGTGGACTCAACAGTTTTGGACAACCTGGAATAATCAATCCAATTCAAACTTTTCATTCTCTCTGACTCTTTCAACAACTCCAATTCTAAACAATTCTTCACTAGACAAATGTGAAAACATTTCAACTGAGATAAAGCCTGCACAGAAAATTTTCCCAAAAATTTCTGGCCTGAAAAAAAGTGTGTTAGTTACTCAGTGCTGCCCCACTCTTGCTCCTCTATCCATGGGATTCTCCAGGCAAGAATGCTGGAGTGACTGTAGTCATTCCCTTTTCCAGGGATCTTCCCGACCCAGGAATCGAATCCGATCTTCTGCATTGCAGACGGATTCTGTACCCACATATTCTGATCTTCTATTCCTCCTCAGTTCACTACCTTCCATCTTAGAACAAAACCCCTCCCTATTAGCTCAACCCTCCCAGCAACCCTCTCACCTTTCACCCTAGGGATGTCATCAAACTTCCACCCCCAACTTTGACTGAAGACCTTTTCTTTCAACTAAATATGTTTCCTGTGTGTCCGCAGAAAGGCATGCTGCCTTCCTCTACCACCTTGGCTTCTCCAAACCCTGTACCGTTCCCTGAAATCGCTCCTGCTGCTGCTGCCGCTAAGTCGCTTCAGTCTTATCCGACTCTGTGCGACCCCGTGAACTGTAGCCCACCAGGCTCCTCCATCCATGGGATTTTCCAGGCAAGAGTTCTGGAGTGGGGTGCCGTTGCCTTCTCCGCCTGCTTCCAACTCCCTAAAGGAGGCCTCCTTTTGCGGTATGGACATTGCACCTTTTTAAATACGGCTGCGCCCCCGTGAAGTTTTGTACCTCCCGCGTACCAGCGGCAAAGCCAAGGCGTACATATTTGGATTTAGTGCGCCTTACTTGAAGGACACCAGTATTCCGCCGAGATGGACTAGAGCATTCTCATTCCCCTTTGCAACGCTAGCGATTGGCGTAACAATCGCTACAAGACAAGTTTTGTAGGGCAGGAAAACTGGTTGTACGGCTGGCCTTCCAAAATGGCGGGCCCCATATATACCAGCTAATAGGGTGCCGCCATACTCTTGTCATAGTGTCTTTAAAAGACGGGAAAGCTGAACGGAATTTTCGTTGGTGTTAGGACGCCCCGGGGTGACGGTTGTCAGCCTGCAGACTCGGGTGCTATAGAGAATAAACTTGACCTGCGAAGTGGAACAGCCGGGCTTGTGACTCTGAAGAAAGTGATGGACTGTGCCTATTGGTACCCACCCAGCGGTGCGTGAAGAATCTATTAAGGGGTCTGTTTCGCTTTCTGGGAGCAGAATCAGGTTGAGCTTTGTGGAGATATGAGCTTTGAGGTAAGGGCGGCCTATGGGGAGTCTTTAGGAGGAGCAAGCCCTTGTTGGGGAGGGGATGCATTCCGTTAATGAGGGAACAGAATGGTCAGAAATGAGGCAGCCCTGGGGGTCAGGGTATTGCAGTAGCGTGGACAGATTTGGGGTGGCTTGGGGTTAGCATTTATGGAAGAGGTCAGTGACTGTGCGGGCTTGGAGGCAAACCAGTGTTTGGCATGGTTTAGGGGGGTAGTCAGTGATTGGGATGCACTTAGGGGATAGGTCAGTGATTTGGGGCATCCTTCGGGGGAATGTTATTGATTGGGGGTGAATGAGGAGGTGCTGGAGGAAGTTAGAAATTGCGTTTGAGAGTGTGTCAGAGCCTGAAAACGTCTTCTGGAGGAAGATCAGTTCTTAGGACAGCCTTAGAGGGATGTCAGTGATTGGAGCTTTCCTGGAGGAAGGTCAGTGACTGGGGAATCTTTGGGCATAAGTCAATGATTGAGACGTGTTTGGGGATGTTCTCTCATGGAAGTGTCCACAATGGCAGGTTCGTGATTCAGACATCCTTGGTTGGCAGTTCAGTGTTTTTGATGTTCTTGGCTTAGGCGAATATTTGTGATGTACTTAGTGGGAGGTTCAGTGTTTGGAATATCCTTCTGGGTGGCCTTGTAGGGAGGTTAGTGCTTGGAGCAACTGTTTCTTGTCTTGGAGTCCCCAGTGGTCACTGAGAGTCATAGGGATCTATGTGTTTGAGTCTGGATAAATGAATGATAATCTGTTAGAAGTCATGAACTATGAAATAGCCATGTGGTCCATATTTTGGGTATGATGTTGTTAGGCATTGATACATAAGAAATTTATGGGAGTTGGAACTTGAGAGATCTCTGCATTTTAGAGGACTTTGGTGTTTTAAAGCCCATTGACTTTATGTAGACTACATTAGACTACATTACTGCCTTCATAAAAACCTGCTTTCCTCTGTCCTCTAAATCACCTCCTCCTCTCGCTGTCTTCACAGTGCTTTGTAATGATCAAGATTTACATAAAAGCTAAGGTTAAATGCTTATTCTGAAGGATGTGGTATCTGCCCCTCTAATTTTCAAACTTACTGCATATTTCTCTGGGATCCTTCCTTTTTTCATCCTTCTGATGCATGAGAGGACTTTCCTACATCCAAAATCTTGGTAACCAGAAATACACATTGTTAAAATTTTGATATGTTTCCTTTTCCAATTATTTTCTATGACTCATTTTATTACAAAAATGTGAT
>NW_011494255.1:158674-162597 GCF_000754665.1 Bison bison bison | reverse complement strand
CAGAGAAAAGAATATGGACTTCAGATTTGGGCAGACCTAGGTTTTTATCCATATTCTGCCACTTACTACATTTCTCAACCTATGCTGCTTTTCCCATTTGGTTAAAAAACTACCAGTACTAACTATTCAAAAACTTAGAATACCTAGCACATAGTAAGTACCCAAGAGAGGTTAGCAAGCACTATATTCCAGTACACACACACACACATGCACACATGCTTCCCAGATGGCTCTGGTGATAAAGAACTCACCTTCCAATGCAGGAGACATAAGAGACTTGGGTTTGATCCCTGGGCAGGAAGATCCCCTGGAGGAGGGCATGGCAACCCACTCCGGTATTCTTGCCTAGAGAATCCCATGGACAGAAGAGCCTGACAGGCTATAGTCCATAGGGTCGCAACGAATTGGACATGACTGAAGCAACTTAGCACACACACATACACACACATATATATACTGTTTCTCTGGATTTTAGCCTTTTAAAAATTTAGTTTTTTTAAAAAAATTCTTTATAGTGACCCTTCTCTAAATGTAGATTTAGTTTTGAATACAGTTTTAGCACAATTACATAATTTAATGAAGATAGCTTTGTTGCTTGTGTTTCTTGCTTGTACAATAGACCATCAGGTAGTATATGGTACTTTTTTCCTCCTTAAACTATCACATTAACCTATCACCACATACAAATAAAAACTCATACAACTCAGAAAAATATTGTGCTCCCAGTTATAGTTTGTCACAGGAGTGAATTTCTGTAATCCCCCAGGTCGTGACTTCCTGGGATGAAACAGTTCCAGTGAGGGACGGAACTGAAGGTGCCAGAGCAGCCTGGCGTCCTTCACCAGAGACTCTGTACTGGAGCTGCAGGGAGGCAGCCAGAACCAATAACAGAGCAGATACGAGAGGTGCTGGCTGAACCTAGGGCTCCAGAAAATGCCTGCATCCCAAGTGAGTAGTTTCCTGCATATTTATTTTCCTTTTGGCTTTCTAGTGAATTTTAGGAGGTTAAATACATATATTAAGAGAAAATGTTTATTCAGTATTCATGAAGGCTACTCTATACCAGACACAGCATGGAAAGATGAATGTCTGAATTCAGAAAAAAATACTGAGACAAAAGATCAACTTCACAGTAAAGTTTATAAATTTATAAGTTTTATTAAATTTATAATATTTATAAATAAGAATTTATAAATCATATGTTTATATAAATTGTTTGAAGTTAGAACATGGATTATAGCCTGTGAGGCTCTAACTGTTTAGTAAAATTGAGCACATGGGAGTCCTGTGCACCAGTCCTGGCAGTCCAGGAGTTAAGACTGTGCTTCCACTGCAGGGGGCATGAGTTTGACCCCTGGTTGGTAAACTAACACCCCACCATGCCTCACAGTGTGCCAAAATAAATAAATAAACTTGTCTCTGGTATCCCCTGTTTTTCCACTTATCTATTGTTGCCTTGTTAGTCACCCCAAAATCTAGTGGTAAACATTTATAATCCTCATGGATACAGTGGGTATAAATATTCTGTCTACACACAGTTTTTGTGTGACACTGAATTCTAGGATGGATCTTCGAGTGTTTACATGTGTCCCATTAGTTATGGTTGTTTCCAGAGAGCTTATGTAGGAGCACGACATTACAAATTTTGAAGAAAAAAAAAAACTTAAGTATCCTGGAGTATTTTTTTGGATACATAATACTTTTGTTCTATAATGAGTGAGAATTTCTTAAACATTACAAATGGTGACACAAATATACTAGCTTACAGATATGTACAATGTACTACTTTATGCTTCAAAAAGGCAGGCAGGTATATATGTGTGTATATATATATATAATTTTAGATCTAATGAACAATTCAGTGGGCCATATGGGCCCTATGGTGATGGCGTGTATCTTTTCAGGTTTCAAAGACCATCCTCAGTTTCAGTGCTTTGCTATAAGAGCTCAACAGTACTCAGCAAAGCATTTATTCTCATGGTTATGATTTATTACAACAAAAGGATACAGATTAAAACCAGCAACAGAGAACGGTGCGTAAGGCCAGGTCTAGAAGACACCAGGCAGAAGCTTCCTGTTGTCTCAATGAAGTCACATGGATTTTGTTTCCTGTTCTCAACAATGATTTGTAAGAACACATCTCGTGTGTGTGCTCAGTTGCTTCAGTTGTGTCCGACTCTTTGCGACCCTATGGACTGTAGCCCACCAGACTCGCTCTGTCCATGGGATTCGCCAGGCAAGAATACTGGAGTGGGCTGTGCCCTCCTCCAGGGGATCTTCCTGACCTGGGGATCGAACCCAAGTCGCTTACATCTCCTTCATTGGCAGGCAGGTTCTTTGGTTCTTTACCACTAGCGCCACCTGGGAAGCCCAACAACACATCTCCGGTATTGCTAATTAGTGTCTAGGCTTTTTATTTGCAGTGGGTCACACAGGGAAGGCTGACTATATCAGTGGCTGACATTGGTGTCCAGCCTGTGGACAACTTCAGAAGTCAAGCAACTTCCAGAAGTTGCTACAATGTGGCTCAAGACCTCTAATATAAATCACATTGATAGTATTAGTGAAGCTTAAGATATTCTCAGTGTCAAAGTTTCATATAGTCCAGAAGTTTATAGAGTTAAACCCATATGTCCCCCATCAGACCTTTTTCTTTACCTGCAAGATAAATAATCCAGACACTTTTATGTATATTCTTTCAACCTCCTGTGTTAGTACTCACATATGTAAATGTGTATTTGTATGAATTTGAGTTGAGGACCCATGACTCGAACTCAGTGATTCTCTAGAAGACCTCACAGGACTCAAAAGAGCAATGTGTTATATTTCTCTCTCTGTAAGCTAGTGTGTTCCTTCAGGGTAAAAGAAAGTCTCTTATAAAGGAATGCTTAATACATTGTCTGTCATAGGTGCATACACATAGGCTGTAGGTGGTTTCCAGATTAAAGATTTAAGGATGTTCTCTGTTCTATTCCTCTTTTGTGAATGGATGAACATGTGAGTCTCAGGATGATTGAACAGAAGCACAGGCAGAAGACACCCGGCAGAAGCTTCCTGTTGTCTCAATGAAGTCATATGGATTTTGTTTCCTTTTCCCAACAATGATTTGTAAGAACACATCTCGTGTGTGTGCTAGTTGCTTCAGTTTTAAATTTTAAAAAAATTGGCTTTTCCTACAAAGTAAAATGCAAAACTTGTTACACAGAAAGCAGTCAAATAGCTCATCATGGGAAAACTTACAGGAAAACTTCTGAGACATTCCTATTTATCTTCATAGTAGTAATCAATGATAATTCCTTTAGAATGAATAGAAATGTTCTATTACAGGGCTCGGTGTCATTCAAGGATGTGGCTGTGGTTTTCACCTAGGAGGAGTGGCAGCTACTGGACCCCCTTCAGAAGAACTTGTATTAAGATGTGATGCTGGAAAATTTTATCAACTTAGTATCAGTGGGTAAGAAGAGCATTCTGGGTACTGTAGGCAGTGGACTGCCTTTTCTTTCTCAGGGATGAAAGGGGTGGAGTCTTACAACTGCCTTACTTTTCTAGACTTGAGTTTCATACATCAAAGATTTTAGTACTTTCTGGCCTCTTAGTTTCCTTCTCCCACTCCCAAAGCAAAAGTCCTTTACTTGGCCAAGTTGGAATTTGTTCAACCCCTTAAATATAACCTTATTCTACAGAGGACTTGTATTTGGGTCTGTGGGTCCTCTGTAATTCCCCTTGAGTAGGGTATGATGTGCTGTGAAAGTGCTGCACTCAGTATGTCAGCAAATTTGGAAAACTCAGCAGTGGCCACAGGACTGGAAAAGGTCAGTTTTCATTCCAATCCCAAAGAAAGGCAATGCCAAAGAATGCTCAAACTACAGCACAATTGCACTCATCTCACACGCTAGTAAAGTAATGCTCAAAATTCTCCCTGT
>NW_011494255.1:154057-156402 GCF_000754665.1 Bison bison bison | reverse complement strand
GAGACTGGCACGAAATAAACCATGGCAACCTGGAAACTACGGAGTCACCACAGAGATAATGCATTTGGAAAAGCATCTTCTCTGAGCTTAAACCTTGAAGTTTCTTTAGCACAAGTATCTCATATACCTGACATACTTGGGAAATACTTGAAACCTAATCTAGAGTGTATTACTCAGAATAAAAGCTATTCAAGAAATGAAGTGGGATTTAATCAATATGACAAGTTATTTCTTTATACTAAGCATGAGAAAATTCTTAATAGACAAAAATACGACGAATATAGTGAACACATTAAAGCTTTCAGCCATAAGTCACAGCTTCTTAAACACCGGAAAACTCAAATGGCAGAGAGACACTACAGCTGCACTGACTGTGGGAAAGCCTTTTCACGGAAGTCAGACCTCATTAAGAATCAGAGAACACACACCGGAGAGAAACCCTACGGGTGCAGTAGGTGTCAGAAAGCCTTCAGCCGGAAGTCCCATCTCATTTTACACCAGAGAACCCACACAGGAGAGAAGCCCTATGAGTGCAACAAATGTGGGAAAGCTTTTACTGATAAGTCATGCCTTAATAAGCACCAGAGAATTCACACAGGAGAGAAATAGTCTGAGTGCCGCATGTGTCAGAAAGGCTTCAGTGATGAGTCACAAGTCACATTACATCAAAGAACACACACAGGAGAGAAGTCCTACAGATGTGATGAATGTCAGAAAAGCTTCAGCAATAAGTCACAGCTCATTATTCATCAGAGATCTCACACAGGAGAGAAACCCTATGGTTGCCATGAATGCGGAAAGACATTTCCCCTTAAGTTTAGCCTCGTTTTACATCAAAAAACACATACAGGGGAAAAACCTTATGGATGCAATGAATGTGGGAAGGCCTTCATCCAGAGATCTGAGCTCATTAGACATCGGAGAACTCACATAGGAGAGAAACCTTATAATTGCAGTGAATGTGGAAAAGGCTTTAGTGTAAAGTCACTCCTCAACACTCACTGGAGAACTCATACAGGAGAGAAGCCCTGTGGGTGCAATGAATGTGGAAAAACATTCTCCATCAAATTTAGTCTCATCCTATACCAAAGAACTCATACAGGTGAGAAACCCTACGAATGCCATCAGTGTCAGAAAGCTTTCACCCAAAAGTCACATCTCACTATTCATCAGAGGTCTCACACAGAAGAGAAACCCAACGAGTGCAGTGAATGCCACAAAGCCTTCAGCTGGAAGTCGTATCTCCTTATTCATCAGAGAATTCACTCTGAAGAGAAGCTTTATCAATGCCATGAATGTGGGAAAACTTTCTCCCACAAGTTTAGCCTCATCATTCATCAGAGAATCCATACAGGAGAGAAACCCTATGGATGCAGTGAATGTGGGAAAACTTTCCCTATGAAGTTTAGCATTGTTTTACATCAGAAAACACATATGGGAGAAAAACCCCATGAATGCCATGAGTGTCAAATCTTTTGCCCAGAAGTCACATCTTATTATACCTCAAAGAACTCACACAGGTGAGAAACATTACAGATGCAGTGAGTGCTGGAAAACTTTCTCCCACAAATTTAGCCTCATTTTACATCAGAAAACTCATCAAGAAAAGTCATGAAGAAAGTTAATATCCAAAAGTTGTCATTGAAAGGAAATAGCTCATTATACTCCAGAGTTTACATAGGAGTGAAACCTTAAGACTGAAGCAGATTTGGACACTTCTAGATTCATACCATGTTACTTTTATCAAACAATGGAACTACATAGAATGCCAGACAGGAGGAAATATCTTTCCCAATAAATGTCAATTGAACATAGCCTAGAGGGAACAAATAGAAACTTCTGTGTGTGTATTAATGGTGGGGATGTTGTCGGTATGAAATTCAGCTACAGAGAATTGACATTTAGGGGGAAAGTCATGCTTTCATGGTATCATTTATGAGGGAATTCATTTCCTGTAATTTTGATCTAATACACAGCATTACAGAAATTATTAAATATGTAAATAAATACAGTAGTTAGAAAACAAAGCAAAAATTATAGCAGAACACCATGTGAAAATACTAAGTGTTCTGTACCTATTTTAATAATAACATGATTTTTGTATTTGGGAATTGTGTGTGTGAGCATTAACGATTGTGACTCCCTAGTTCATGTGCTTAAATGTCATAAAATTTTACCACAGAATATCTGCACTGAGTCTTTGTATCATCATAATGCTACATGAATTATAACTGAACTACATGGTTCATTATTTTAGTAAAAGAATCTTATGACTCAATATCTTGCCACCTCTACCATGCCCCCACGGTATGCTTTATTAGTAAGTGGGCCTGGAAATTTCTGAG
>NW_011494255.1:152502-153772 GCF_000754665.1 Bison bison bison | reverse complement strand
TTTTTTTTTCTTAAATGGGAATTAAACTCTTAAGTTACAAGGAGCTTGACTCTGGTTTCCTTTTGAAGCACATTTTACATTAAAATAAAACACAAACCTCAAAGAACAATCCACAGGCTGGGAAACTATATCTCAACACTTAACTGAAAAAGATGAAAACTTAGAGTGTATAAAGAACTCTTATGAATCTGTGGGTGCAGAAAAATTGGGATCATTAAGACAAAGAGGCTTGCTCACCATCCAGTTTTGACAGGGGGTTAAGTTGTAACCCACTGCGGTTGCTGATAGTGCACTGAGATGAATTTAAATAGGTAAAACACCAGGCATTCTGTGCTTAGAATGCAAGTGAACAGGCAGGCAGGGCTCACAGATCGTTAGATGTACATCTCAGGAAGAATTTTAGTGACACTGGATTCTAGCATCTTCCCATACAGAGATAAGCCTTAAAAAGATTAACTTGAGACATTTTTTTTTTCCTTTATGATTAGCAGTAAATCTTTTACCAAGATGTATGCCTAACTGCATGTATTTCCTATCCAGAAAGCATATATAAACGGGCTTCTCCCTTACCTTTTCGGAGCAATTTCCTCAGAGCTAATGTCATCCCAAAACTGGGTTCACCTCTTGGTGGGTCTCAAGCCAGTAGGCATACCCAAGCCAAAGAATGGAAGAAGGAAGGACTTATTACTTGCAGCAGGTAAGAACACCAGGGATTTTTCCCAAAGCATTGGCTCCTGGGAACTGTAAAAGTGAAGAAGTTTTAAGCTAAGGGCACATGCACATTCATGAAAGGACTTGAGCAGAGAATTTAGCATAAAATTGAGCAAAAGTTGAGTGTCCAGCTTTAGTAGAAGTCAGAGGGTCAAGATTATCAATTTGGTCCTTCACCTAGTGAAAGTGAAAGTTTAGCTGCATAGTGGTGTCCAATTCTTTGCAACCCCATGCACTCTAGCCCAGCAGTCGACATCAAATTCTCCAGGCAAGAATACTGGAGTGGGCGGCCATTCCCTCCTCCAGGGGATCTTCCTGACTCAGGGATCAAACCCATGTCTCCTATGGCTCCTGCATTGGCAGGTGGATTCTTTACCACTGCGTTACCTGGGAAGCCCCATTGTCCCCTTAACATCATTGATTACGGAGACTGTTCAAGGGCAAGAATTATGGCCAGGCTTAGATGACAAAACGGCTTAGGCTAAAATGGGTTCTCTCATGTCAAGAAAGCCATGCCTGGTTCTCTTTCTCACAGAAATCTCCCTAACCCATATACTTA
>NW_011494255.1:147485-151869 GCF_000754665.1 Bison bison bison | reverse complement strand
GGAGAAGGCGATGGCACCCCACTCCAGTACTCTTGCCTGGAAAATCTCATGGGTGGAGGAGCCTGGTAGGCTGCAGTCCATGGGGTCGCAAAGAGTCGGACATGACAGCGACTTCACTTTCACTTTTCACTTTCATGGTGGAGAAGGAAATGGCAACCCACTCCAGTGTTCTTGCCTGGAGAATCCCAGGGACGGGGGAGCCTGGTGGGTTGCCATCTATGGGGTCGCACAGAGTCGGACATGACTGAAGCGACTTAGCAGCAGCAGTAATACATTAATATGCTAAATAACACACCCACCAGTGCTAGGACAGTTTCAAGGTTGACCATTTTAAAAGATCAAAAAGTGGGTGGTGGCCCAATTCCTGAAAACTGCTTTTCCCCACAAATAGTTTAAATAATCCTCCCACTTGTTAGCCTATAAAATTATTCAACCCATAAAAACTAACAACCCTCTACCCCTAGGCTGCTCTCACTTGCCTAGGGCATGTGTATTTCTCTGAATAAACTCACTTTCACTTTACTATGGCTCACTCTCCTGAGACCTGGGATGTGACCATTCTCTTGCTCCTCCCTTCTCCTGCAACCACAGCCCACTGCTGCTACAGCTGGAAGAAACTTGGACTAAGATGCACGATAGGGTGAGGGGTGAACAGAGAGAAGGGGACGTACATTAGTTCAGTTCAGTCACTCAGTCGTGTCTGACTCTTTGCGACCCCATGAACCGCAGCATGCCAGGCTTCCCTGTCCATCACCAACTCCTGGAGTTTACCCAAACTCATGTCCATCGAGTCAGTGATGCCATCCAACCATCTCATCCTCTGTCATCCCCTTCTCCTGCCTTAAATCTTCCCCAACATCAGGGTCTTTCCAAGTGAGTCAGCTCTTCATATCAGGTGACTGGACATATTTGGCTGGACATTATAAAGTGACAAAACAGCACAAAGATGCCCCAGAATTGTCTCCCAGTAATCTTAGATGAAAGCAGAGGTGCTAAGGCCTTAATGATGTTGTCCCAGAAAGAATGGTTGTGTGTATTTTGAGACCTACCAGAATCCTGTGGGGCTTCCTGTTCATAGGAAAAAGGCTTTGGGCTCCTTGACTTTCCAGGAGTTCAAAAGGGCAGATTCAAATAGTTTTTCTAATTAAGGAAGTAAGGGAACTCAGTAACAAAGGAAAAGCAGTCAAGAAATAATATTGCAGCAATAAAGCAGGGTCCTGGTTCTTCCTCCAAGGATACACATAACAATACACCTTTCAGCTTTTGGCTGAGCACAACATTCCTGGAACACTATCCATTACCTCACCACCAACCAAACAGAAGAAAGTCACATATCCTGTAGCCCCCGCTCCAAATTTTGCCTTTAAAAACTCTTCCCCCAGATTTCCCTGGTGGTCTAGTGGATAAGAATCCTCCTGCCAATGCAGGGGACAATCCTTGGTCTGGGAGGATCTCCACATACCTGTGGGCCACAACTACTGAGCTGGCAAGCTTCAACTACTGAAGCCCTTGCACCTAGAGCTGTTGCTCTGCAACAAGAGAAGCTACCATAATGAGAAGCCCATGCGCTGCAGTGAAGAACTGCCCTGACTCTGCCACTAGAGAAAGCCAGCACATAGCAACAAGGGCCCAATGCAGCCACAAATTAATTAATTAATTAAAAACAAACAGGGACTTCACTGGTGGTCCAGTGGTTAAGAGTCTGCCTTCCAACACAGGAGATGCAGTTTCGATCCCTGGTCAGGGAACTAAGAGCCCACATGCTTCAACTAAGTGTGGTGACTAAGCTCCCATGCTGCAATGAAGATCCCACGTGCCTCAACTAAGATCTGATGCACCCAAATAAATAAATATTAAAAAAAACTCAAAAGAAACAAATACTCTTCCCTCAAAACCATCAGGGAGTTCAGGATTTTTTTTTTTAGCACAAGCCACCCTTCTCCTTCCTTGGCCCTGCAGTAAACCTCTCTCTGCTCCAAATTGCAACATTTTGGTTTGTCTGGCCTCACTCTGTATCTGGCTCATGAACTTGTGGTCAACAACCTGTGTCTCCTGCATTGCAGGTGGATTCTTTACCTGTTGAGCCATCAGGGAAGCCCCTGTATTGTCTTTAATTACACAAATGACTTATTGTCACATATTTGGTCTTTGACGCTGGTTCTTGGGACAGAGTTCCTAAAACATCTGCAGTTTCCTGAGAAATAGAGGAGTATCCTTTTTTTATTCATAACAAGCCCCTCTGAACCATCTGTGAGTGTATGCTAATGAGGTGACTCAGGACAGGTCCCTAGACAACTTTAAGACGGGAGCTGATCCCAGAAAGACCAAGCCTTGACTGGAATGTTGGGCTCTACCCTCTGATCTCAGTAGACAGGAAAGGAACTGGAGATTGAACTCTGTCACTAGTAGGCAGGGGTTTAATCAATCATTCCTGTGTAATAGAACCACCATAAAAACCCCAATGGGGTTCAGAGAACTTCCAAGGAGGCAGGCTGATCCCCGTGCTGGGAGGGTGACTCATCCCAACTCTGGGATGGGGAAAGAGGCCCTTGCACTCAGGACCTTTTTACACTTGGCTCTCTTTACCTTTTCATGTGGGTGTTCATTAATATCCTTGATGAAAGTGAAAGTCACTCAGTCATGTCTGACTCTTTGCAACCCCATGAACTATACAGTTCATGGAATTCTCCAGGCCAGAATACTGGAGTGGGTAGCCTTTCCCTTTTCCAGGGGACCTTACCAACCCAGGGATTGAACCCAGGTCTCCTACATTGCAGGCGGATTCTTTACCTGCTGAGCCACACACAGGAAGAAGCCCTATATCCTTGGTAATAAACTATAAAGGTAAGCATAACATTGTCCTCAGTTCTGTCAGTTGTTCTGGCAATTTATCTAACCTTAGCAGGCAAAGTACGGGAAGCCCTGAGTTGTAGCCAAGCTGGACACAAATGCAGGGAACCTGGGACTTTGGACTGGTGTCTGAACTGAAGGCACTCTTGTGATACTGAGCCCTTTAGCCTGTGGAGCCTGATGCTAACTCTGAGTTGTCAGTGTCAGACTAGGGTTGAAGCTGAAGACCAAATATTAGAACAAAAGATGTTCCTAGTGCTTTTACTACTGAGGAGACTACAAGGGTTTTAGGATCTCTAAGCCGACAACCAGGGATAGAAACCTCTATTATTTCACACCCTCCATTTTAGTAATAAGAGAAACACTCATATTACACGGGACTGTGTTGTTACAGGGATCGCTGACACGGGAGGATGTGGCCGTGGATGTCACGTGGGAGGAGTGGCAGCTCCTGGCCCCTGCTCAGAAGGCCTTGTACCAGGACGTGATGCTAGAGGACTATAGCAACCTGGTGTCTGTGGGTGAGGACAGTGCCTTTTCTTTCTTCAGCTTCTGAAGGCTTTGTTGTGTCTGTCATGCTCTGAAGTGGTAGATTTTCGGTCTCATCTCCTGTCCCAGATGAGAAGGTATACTTTCTTTTCATTTTAGAGAAAAGCCTTTAATTTACAAACATACAAATTGTGTAGTCCCCAAAAAGCATACTGTTCTCAGCATCACAGATCCCTGGTGACATCTGATGAGCCTGAGTCTTCTGGCATTTCCCATGAACAGGGTATCAAGTTAGCAAACCTGATGTACTCTCCAAGTTGGAATGAGAAGAACCACCATGGACCTTAGACGATGAAGTTCCTGGTCAACCCCATCCAGATAGGTGAGAGAGAAGCAGCAAGACGGGCAAGGCTGAAGAAATCACCTTTCAGTTCCTTAGAGAAGGCATCCCAGTGGGGAGGGGTGCAGAGGACACAGAAACAGCCTCCATGTATCCCTCTCTCCATATGAGAGCTCTTTTTCTGGGTGGGAATTTAAAGGAAAATATACCCCTTTATCTCTTCTTGGAAAGAATCCATTTATTTCTCCTTAGATGTCAACATTCCTCCCTGCCACACCCCACAGTCTTCCTTGGATTTTCAAGTCTTCCCATACTTCATCATTTGTCAGAGTATGATTTTATGTTCCTTTCATGTCTCTTGATATGAAATTCCTCCTTCTGTGTCTCGCTTCTAAGAGGAAACTTTGAATTCATCTTTATCTTCTGATGCATACACACGTTCCTGCCCCATTGGAAAATATTTCCTCTTATGACATCCAGCCACACCTTGGAAGCCTTTATTCTCGTGGTGACATGGTCTCTTAATATGTATTTATGTTTGTTTTTCTTTTTTCCCACTCTGAGCTACTTCAAAGGTTCTGTTGTCGTCCTCTGCTCTCATAGACTATAAAACCTTATTTATTTAAATGTGTTAAGCCCTTGTTCTCTGGCCCATGTCCCGTAACAATGTCTAATACACCTGCTGCTACCATGTATTTTACCTGT
>NW_011494255.1:128844-147157 GCF_000754665.1 Bison bison bison | reverse complement strand
TCCAGCATTGGCAGGCAGCTTCTTTACCACAAGCACCACGTGGCAAGCCCCTCTTTACCCTCTCTGTTTAACACCTTTGCTGTTCCTCTTCTTTGTTTCATTAGAGAAGATCTTTCTAAAATTTCTCATTCTGTTTGTTAGGCTAGGGAGCCTAAACAAAATCATAAAATCTCATTAATGAGTCTTATCCTTCTTTCCAAATAAATCCTCATTTCTTCTATGTCTCATTACTCCCTTTGCTTCTTCAAACCATTGTCATGTTTGAACTGCCTACTTTATTCCTTATCTTGCTTTTTCTGTTTCCTTTCCACCGCAGAATATGGCTTCAATTTAAGTAAAGAATTTTTTTGTGTTTCTCCAATACCAGCACCATGTCTGGTTTGTGGATTAGCCATTTAATAAGGATGTGTTGAATGAATGTCTTTCACCATTTTGAAACTGGGTGTCCCTCCAGTCTCTGTGAGGTGATGCTAACAGTGACGGTATTTAACTGTCCCCAGGGCCTTATTTATAAAGCAAACAAATCTATATTTATTCATTGTGAATTTACTGTATTTTACACTGATGGCTGACATCTTTTGGGTTGTTTGGTGTTTTATATTATCGTGTTTTTAACCATTTCCAAGAGATTGGAGTTAGTGCTTAATGGATGCAGAGTTTTTCAGTTGGAGAAGATGGAAAAAAAAAAACAAAAAACTAGCAATATAAGGTGCTGATGGTTGTACAACATTGTGATTATACTTAATATCACAGAACTGTACATTTAAAAATGGTTAAGGGACTTCCCTGGTGGTCGAGTAGTAGGACTCTGCTTCCACTGCAGGGAGCATGGGTTCAATCCCTCGTCAGGGAACTAAGATCTTGCATGGCCCAGCCCTGCCAAAACCATTAAAACAGTAAAATTTATTTTATATATATTTAACTATAATTTTGAAAAGTTTTTTAAAGATAAGGTAATTTTATGCTTGGAATTTCTTTGATATCTTGGGTTTTTCATTAAAGAGCCAGCTTACCCCAAGGTATTTTTGAAATAGTTTTATTCCATCTGATGCTCATAAAGTGTTCATTGTTATCTTTCCTAGACATTAAGGAAGTGGATGATCATGTGCAGTTGCACTGGCAAAACCAAAATATGCCGAAGTGTCATGAACAGAATGCATTTGGGAATATTATTCATCAGAGCAGAAGTTGTTTTCCTTTAAGGCCAAATTATGATGTATTTGATTTACACAGGAAAACTCTGAAATCATATCTAGATGTAACTAACCAGAAAAAAAGCTGCAACAAAAAGGAGCCTGCTGAGTTTAATTGGGATGGGAGATTCTTGCTCCATGCTCATCATGAACAAACTCATACTGAAATTGAACATCAGGAAATACACAAAACAGAGAACACCCATGAATGTACTGAATATGGGAAAGCCTTCCTCAAGAAGTCTCTCAGCTCAATGAACATAAAATAATTCTCACACAGGAAAGAAACCCCATGGATGTAGTCCGTGTGGGAAGACCTTCTTCAAGAAGTTCAAGCTCACTGAACATCAGCGAACTTACAAAGGAGAGAAACCCCATGAGTGTTTTGAGTGTGGAAGAGCCTTCCTCAGGGAATTTTAGCTTACTGAACATCAGAAGATGCATATGGGAAATAAACCCCATGTATGCAGTATATGTGGAAAAGCATTCTACAGAAAGTTCAAGCTAACTGAGCACCAGAGAACTCATACAGGAGAGAAAGCCTACAAATGTACTGAATGTGGAAAAGCCTTCTTTAGGAAGGCAGAGCTCACTATACACCAACAAAACAAAACAGGAGAAAAACCCCATGTATGCAGTGAGTGTGGAAAAGCTTTCTCCAGAAAATCACAGCTCTTTCTGGATCAGAAAATTCAGACAGGAGAGAAATCTTATATATGCAGGGAGTGTGGGAAAGGTTTCACACAGAAGGGCAATCTCCTCATACATCAACTAACTCACACTGGAGAGAAACCCTATGGATGCACTGAATGTGGTAAGGCCTTCAGTCAGAAGGCATGCCTCACAGCACATCAGCGATTCCATAGGGGAAAGACTTCCTTTGTATGTACTGACCATGGAAAATCTTGTTTGCAGAAATCAGGATTCATTAAACCTCAGAGAATTCATACAAGAGAGAAACCTTATGTGTGCAGCGACCATAGGAAAGCCTTCACCACAAAGACAATGCTCACTGTCCATCAAAGAACTCACACGGGAGAGAGGCTCTATGGATGCAACGAGTGTGGGAGAACTTTCTCCCACATGTCTGGTTAAACACAAGAGGACACACACGAGAGAGAAACAAGTAGATTCTGTAAAGGTGGAATACTCTTTCCAAAGGGTCACAGCTTCTTAGATACTAGTGAACTCTTGCAGGGGAAAAACCCTGTTAATATAGTGACTGTGCAGATGCCTTCTGTGACCCCTCAGACATCATTACTCATCAGTGGACTCCTAGCAGGTAGGAATGTAGTCCTGATGGAACAGCCAGCTGCCAGATGTGCACCCTCAGGAGATAACAGAGAGTTTGTACAGGAGAGAAAGGTTTATGAATGCTATGAATGTGGTTATGCCTTCAGTGGTCAATTACATCTTATTTTATGTCATGAAAAATACATAGGAAAAAAACTGGTACATTCTATATGGAAAAGCCTTGGGCCATAATGTATAGCTGCTTGCATGGTTATATGTAAACAGGAAGCCTGTGAATGCAGAAGTTAGAAAAGCTGTGTTTTGGAAGAAAGACCCTGTCATCAGTGATTACCATTGGTCATAGGTGAGCTTAGAGTGGGTAAAAAATATGAGAGTGGTAAAACCCTTGCCCCCAATAGGTATTACATACACGAGAGAAACTGTTGGAAGGCAGTGAATGTGGCAAGGTTTTCAGTGGTACATTCTGCCTCATCCGTCAGCTGGTGAAATCATACACAAAGCACTGTGAACATACTACTTGACGAGTATCTTAATTAGTTCTTGTGATGCAAAGCCTGTGAAAATGAGGGGTATTTGAGAGCTTTATGTACCATTTCCCACTTTAATGCATTACATAATATACCTGATACATATTTTTGGACAGGAAACCTGGAACCATATTCTTAGGTACTATGCTTAAAAGTGAAAATGTTAGTCACTTAGTCATGTCTGACTCTTTGTGACCCCATGGACTGTACCTGCCAAGCTCCTCTGTCCATGGAGTTCTCAAGACAAGAATACTGGAGTAGGCTGCCATTCCATTTGCCAGGGGTTTGACCCAGGGATCGAACTAGGGTCTCCTGTATTGCTGGCAGATTCTTTCCTGTCTGAGCAACCAGGGAAGCCTGGTTACTATGCTTATGTTTCCATAATTTTAAGGAGATAATCTACCTCACATCACTGGTTATATTCATTTCTTATACATTCATTTCTCCCAACTGAAAAAAAATTATCTTCAACGCCCACCCAGTATATGATAACTAGCTGCTACATTTCTTTGACTCTAAATTTATTTAAATATTATTTCATAAAATTGAATTTTCTAATAAGAAAAATGAATATTAAGGTCATAAATGCAACTTAATGTCCTTGAATGAGCTTAACTTCAGCTGATAAATAAGACCAAGCATTATACAATAAAGGTCACCTTAAATGTAGTTTTTTTTGGAGAAGGCAATGGCACCCCACTCCAGTACTTTTGCCTGGAAAATCCCATGGACAGAGGAGCCTGGTGGGCTGCAGTCCATGGGGTCGCTAAGAGTCAGATACAACTGAGCGATTTCACTTTCACTTTTCACTTTCATGCATTGGAGAAGGAAATAGCAACCCACTCCAGTGTTCTTGCCTGGAGAATCCCAGGGACAGGGGAACCTGGTGGGCTGCCGTCTATGGGTCACACAGAGTCGGACACAACTGAAGCGACTTAGCAGCAAATGTAGTTTTTAAGATTTTCTAGACTTGAAAAGGTAGTGAAATGGTTTGCAAAGTGAACTGAAAGCCCAAAAACAATTAGTAATTTAAACCTATAAATTACATAATAAAATACATTGCAACACAGACCTTGCTTTTTTTTTTTCCTTAAAACATGAAAAGATGGACAATCTGAACACAAATTAAGATTGCTTCTCTCCTAGCTCTCCCCTTCTCTGGTTATCCAGATTATTCTCAGAATCCTGGGAATATGAAAGTCTACACTGGTTAACTCAGCTGCATTCTTCCTTCTGGACATAGTTCCCTAACCCTATCTTTTGCCTCACTGATGGGATGGAAACCGATACCAGGAAGAAAGGTGGGTGGTTCCATTTCCTCCTAACTCAGGCACTCTTGAATCTAACATGTTTGGGAGTCACATGAGGAAGAGAGAAGTAGATTTTGTAGAATCAACTTTGGCCTGTTACCTCATTCTCCACAGAGCTGGAGAGACTGAATCAGATTGGGAATGAGTCGAGGAGCCCTGCAAGAGTGGGCTGAATCTGGTTCTAGACTGGAATACTACAGGCCTTTAACCAATCTGGCAAATGTTTTCCAAATCTCTATAATCATTGAGCTGTAGCCAGGGGTAATGTCAGTAGTGACTGGCATAAGGTTCAGGCCAAGTCTACTGCTGGAAAACTGGGTTTGAGGAAGGGCATGATGTCAGGTCCCTTAGGGAGAAGCTAGCGGTAGAGGCATGTAAGTAGATGAGGTATCTTAATGGCATTGTAAATGTTCTTTAAAAACTAACACATGATGTGAAAACTTAAGACTCACTTGGAGTGAACATCTCAATTGTTTTCTTAAGGGTTTTAATGTGGAATATATGAAGATCTTAGGTCATACATAAACATTCCTGTATTACACTGCTCTGGCTGCCATACTGAAATACCAGCGTAGGTGGCTTAAACAGAAGTTAATATTCTCATAGTTCCAGAGACTAGAAGTCCAAGGTCAAGGTTCCAGCAGATACAACTGGAGTAGAGCCCCACCCTTACAACTTCATTTAACCTGAATTACTTACCATAGGAGTCCCATCTCCAAATAGAGCCACAGTGGGTTTCAGGGCTTCAGCATGTGAATCTGATGGGACACAAACATTCAGTCCTTAAAATTCCACCACTGGCCCTGTGCCCTTCAATCACACCCCTCTTGCATGCAAAATACATACATTTCACCCCAATAGCCCCCTGGATTAACTCTAATCCAGGACTTCCCTGGTGGTTCAGTGGTTAAGAATCCACCTGCCAATGCAAGGGAAATGGGTTTGATCCTTGGTCCAGGAAGATTTCACATGCCTATGGCAACTAAGCCTGTGCACCACAACTACTGAGCCCACATACTGCAACCAGATAAAGCCCCTGCCCAACAAAGAAGACCCAACACAGCCAAAAACAAATACCTTAAAAAAAAAAAAAAAAAAAGTCTTTATCCAAAGTCTCATCTGAGCCAAATATAGGTGAGACGTGATGTACAATTCACCCTGAGGAAAATTCCTCTCCATCTTTGGACCCGTGAAACCAGGTAAGTTATGTTCTTCAAAAATACAATGGTAGGACAGAGGTACAATACATACTTCCATTATAAGACAGATAAATCATAAGGAAAAAAGAGTGACTGGTCCCAAGCAAGTCCAAAAGCTAGAGAAACAAATTCCATTAAATCTTAGGGCTAATGTCTTTGGTTCACTGCTCTGCCCTCCAGGCACTGTAGATCACATTGTAGGTGGGAATCAAAACTCTTGCTATAATGAGAAAGACATACCAACAACTTTCCTTTTACATTCTGCACACCAGTACTGAGACAGGCTGGGACCCAGGACACTTCACTGCAGTGCCTGCCCCTAGACAAACGGCCCAACCAGAATACAGAGGAACTATAAGGGACTAAAAGTAACTGCCTGGCATAGGCAATAGGAGCAAATTATGAACAAGATACACAAAGACCCAAACCCAACCGCTACTTCCGAGGTACTGTGAGCAAAAGCAGGATCCTGTGTGTGTTCCCTGCAAACAGCCCTAAAAGAAATGGGCAGACCACCCAAGCCACCCCTCCCCTGGACCTGCCCTACCCTCACACCATTTAATGGACCAGCTCACCACCTGCCCCGTAGCAAGAAAGGGTACCTGTTACTCGTTTTCACTTCCTCCTGCTACAGCACCAGGCCCAATAAAGCATTGCCTGAATTTATCTGGCCTCTTACCAATTTCTATTGGCTAGAATCCAAGAACCCTGGTCAGTAACAGAATGTACAGCTCAATGAAACCATGTTATTTTTCCTGCATTTATACCTTTTATATTTCCAGCACCCAGATCCATGTTTGCCACAGAGGATGCATTTTATAAACATCTGCTGGGTCAATAAATAAATAACGCCTTTAGCTTGAACGTTCTCTGAACCAAGTTCTATAATTACAGGGTTGTTGTTTAGTCGCTACATCGTGTCCGACTCTTTTGCGACCCCATCGACTGTATAGCCCTCCAGGAGCCTCTGTCCATGGGATTTCACAGGCAAGAATACTGGAGGGGGTTGCCATTTCCTTTTCTGACCTTCCTGACTTAGGGAGCGGTGCTTCATCAGTTGCGTCACAATACTCAACAGAATCACTTCCCTCAGAGCTTCTGATTCAAGTATTTCTCACCTGTGCAAGTAAAACCTTACCCCATCTTTGGCTCATCCCACTGTCGAAGGGAGAACCATGCTTCTCCTCTGGCTTTGCCCCTGATCAAAAGTGTTTCCCATTTCCCTCCACACCAGTCATAACAAGAGCTGTACAATCCCGCCGTTTTACCCACTCTCAGACCTGTGCCCTCCTGAACGGTTTTCTAAACCCTGCAACACCCTCTACAGTCCGCATTCCTAGAATACTGCTCGGTTGTCCTTCGATTGTTGCTAGGTTTGGCTTGGGATTCCTCCCTATTGGATTTCTTTGAGACGGCCGCGCTTCTTAGCTTCTCTTCATCTTAAATCAAAGGGCCTTCATGTCCGCGAACATCTCTGCCCAGCCTGCAGAGATCCAGGTACCCTTGAGTTTCTGAGAAGCTAAGCGTTTGTGCAGCGCCCCTGGCGAATGTTCAAAGTCATGGCCCAATGGGTCAGGTGGGCCGAAAATAGGGTGAAATAAGTCCTTTTCGATAGCTTCTCACCGTTTTACACCTTCCCGCGAAAGGAAGAAAAACGAAGCCCTCACCGGTCAAACGGAACTAGGTGGAAAACGGCTGCTACTGGAAAAGAGCCGCAAACCCGGCGCGGAAATATTGCGTCATGGAAGGCTCGCGAGAAGCCAGGATCCGGGTCTTTGGAACGGCTGCTTGTGAACCTCGTCGGCCGCCATCCTTTCAGCTTCCAGGAGTCTTGCCTGCGGCAGAGGGTGGTCGCTTGGTTTTAATACGTCTATCCTGTGATTTGCCTCCAGCGGTGAAGACAGAAGTCATCCGTCAGGTCAGTGTTGGTTTCTGGGCGTGTTTCAGGGCCAGGGAGAGCGCCTTAGGGTGTTTGTTGTTGTTGTTGTTCCAGATTGCGTAATGGGGTAGGCGTTGGGGTGACGCGAAGGGTCATGCCGGCTGGTACCTTTTGTGTTTGTGGACCAACCTGGGGATTCATGTTGAGAGTTTTCTCTGGTGCGGGAGCACGGTTACCGTGTTGGATCTGTAACCTAGCTGGATGCCACCAGGCCTTCCTGGCACAGGCCTTCCCTCACATCCTGTGCTTCAGCTCCTCTCTGAAGTACCTAGATAATAGTACTTGATGTACATTTCATGAGTTGTTTTGCAGAGGTTAAAAAAAAAAAAAAACTCTCCCTCTCCAACAAAGAAGAAGATATTAATAAACTATTTAGTGAGGTAGGGCACAGAACCCCAGGCCTCCTGGAACCCAAGGACTGATAATGTTAACCCCTGTGAAACCATCCTGCTACCTCACCAAAAGCCAATTAAAGAATTGTGCACAAGCTGATCTTGGACCCTGCAAACCCCCTCCCTCCCTCACCTGGCTTTTAAAACTGCTTTGCCAGATCCCTTCTCATTTTAGGGCGTTTTAGGGCAAGAGCTGTCTTGTCTCAATGCAAGGCCTTGAAATAAACCTTTCACTGTTCCAGACAGCAGCGTTTCAGTTTGTTTGGCTTTGCTGTGTCTTGAACATGATTAACAGCATGACAAATTGGGAGATCTTTGCTGGAGAGTAACATTTGGGGTGTCTGTTGTTAGGGGATTGGAACTTGTGTCCTCATTAGGGACAGTGTTTGGGGAGCTTATTGCATGTTTAATTTTAGATGTGGAGTTTCCGGTCTTGCATCCATGTTACTGTATATTCCTATTGAAAATACTTGGTTTTCAGGTTCATCCTGAAATCAGGGCTTCCCTGGTGCTCAGCAGTAAAGAATCTGCCTGCCAATGCAGGAGACTGAGGTTTGATTCCTGGCTGCGGAAAATCTCTTGGAGAAGCCAACGGCAACCCACTCCAGTATTCTTGGGCTTCCCTTGTGGGTCAGCTGGTAAACAATCCGCCTGCAATGAGGGAGACCTGGGTTTGATCCCTGGGTTGGGAAGATCCCTTGGAGAAGGGAAAGGCTACCCACTCCAGTATTCTGGAGAATTCTGTAGAATAGTAGAGAATGTATAGTCCATGGGGTTGCAAAGAGTCAGACACAACTGAGCAACTTTCACTTTCCAGTATTCTTGCTTGGGAAATCCCATGGACAGAGGAGCCTGGCAGGCTACACTCCATGGGGTCACAAAGAGTTGGACACGACTGAGCACTAACACACTTTAAATACTCCTCCAGAAAGCAACTCTTGTTAAAATTTAGTATATTTCATTTTTAGCGTTGGGATCAGATGTGTAGGTATTGGTATGATTTTATACATTTTAATCTAACATCCTATCATAACCATTTGAAAGTTTTATTTCTTTTCTTTTAAAAATACTATCACAGTTATGCTCCATCAAGTGGGTATTTTAATTTGGGAAGAAGCGATACAGATGTAGGTACTACACTTTTCAGTTCAGTTCAGTTCAGTTCAGTCACTCAGTCGTGTCCAACTCTGCGACCCATGAATCACAGCACACCAGGCCTCCCTGTCCATCCCCAACTCCCGGAGTTCACTCAAACTCATGTCCATTGAGTCAGTGATGCCATCCAGCCATCTCATCCTCTGTCATCCCCTTCTCCTCCTGCCCCTAATCCCTCCCAGCATGAGAGTCTTTTCCAATGAGTCAACTCTTCGCATGAGGTGGCCAAAGTATTGGAGTTTCAGCTTCAGCATCAGTCCCTCCAATGAACACCCAGGACTGATCTCCTTTAGCATGGACTGGTTGGATCTCCTTACAGTCCAAGGGACTCTCAAGAGTCTTCTCCAACACCACAGTTCAAAAGCATCAATTCTTCGGCGCTCAGCTTTCTTCACAGTCCAACTCTCACATCCATGCGTGACCACTGGAAAAACCATAGCCTTGACTAGATGGACCTTTGTTGGCAAAGTAATATCTCTGCTTTTGAATATGCTATCTAGGTTGGTCATAACTTTCCTTCCAAGGAGTAAGCATCTTTTAATTTCATGGCTGCAGTCACCATCTGCAGTGATTTTGGAGCCCAAAAAAATAAAGTCTGACACTGTTTCCACTGTTTCCCCATCTATTTCCCTTGAAGTGTTGGGACCAGATGCCATGATCTTAGTTTTCTGAATGTTGAGCTTTAAGCGAACTTTTTCACTCTCCTCTTTCACTTTCATCAAGAGGCTTTTGAGTTCCTCTTCACTTTCTGCCATAAGGGTGGTGTCTTCGGTATATCTGAGGTTACTGAAATTTCTCCCGGCAATCTTAATTCCAGCTTGTGCTTCTTCCAGCCCAACGTTTCTCATGATGTACTCTGCATAGAAGTTAAATAAGCAGGGTGACAATATACAGCCTTGATGTACTCCTTTTCCTGTTTGGAACCAGTCTGTTGTTCCGTGTCCAGTTCTAACTGTTGCTTCCTGACCTGCATATAGGTTTCTCAAGAGGCAGGTCAGGTGGTCTGATATTCCCATCTCTTTCAGAATTTTCCACAGTTTATTGTGATCCACACAGTCAGAGGCTTTGGCATAGTCAATAAAGCAGAAATAGATGTTTTTCTGGAACTCTCTTGCTTTTTCCATGATCCAGCGGATGGTGGCAATTTGATCTCTGGTTCCTCTGCCTTTTCTAAAACCAGCTTGAACATCTGGAAGTTCACGGTTCACGTACTGCTGAAGCCTGGCTTGCAGAATTTTGAGCATTACTTGACTAGCGTGTGAGATGAGTGCAATTGTGCAGTAGTTTGAACATTCTTTGGCATTGCCTTTCTTTGGGATTGGAATGAAAACTGACCTTTTCCAGTCCTGTGGCCACTGCTAAGTTTTCCAAATTTGCTGGCATATTGAGTGCAGCACTTTCACAGCATCGTCTTTCAGGATTTGAAATAGCTCAACTGGAATTCCATCACCTCCACTAGCTTTGTTCCATCTTTGTTCGTAGTGATGCTTTCTAAGGCCCACTTGACTTCACATTCCAGGATGTCTGCCTCCAGGTGAGTGATCACAATATCATGATTATCTGGGTTATGAAGCTCTTTTTTTGTACAGTTCTTCTGTGTATTCTTGCCACCTCTTCTTAATATCTTCTGCTTCTGTTAGGTCCATACCATTTCTGTCCTTTATTGAGCCCATCTTTGCATGAAATGTTCCCTTGCTGCTGCTGCTGCTGCTGCTGCTGCTGCTAAGTCCCTTCAATCATGTCCAACTCTGTGCGACCCCATAGACGGCAGCCCACCAGGCTCCCCTGTCCCTGGGATTCTCCAGGCAAGAACACTGGAATGGGTTGCCATTTTCTTCTCCAATGCATGAAAGTGAAAAGTTAAGTGAAGTCGCTCAGTCGTGTCCGACTCTTAGCGACCCCATGGATTGCAACCCACCAGGCTCCTCTGCCCATGGGATTTTCCAGGCAAGAGTACTGGAGTAGGGTATCTCTAATTTTCTTGAAGAGATCTCTAGTCTTTCCCGTTCAGTTGTTTTCCTCTATTTCTTTGCATTGATCGCTGAGGAAGGCTTTCTTATCCCTCCTTGCTATTCTTTGGAACTCTACATTCAGATGCTTATATCTTTCTTTTTCTCCTCTGCTTTTCACTTCTCTTCTTTTCACAGCTATTTGTAAGGCCTCCTCAGACAGCCATTTTGCTTTTTTGCATTTCTTTTCCATGGGGATGGTCTTATCCCTGTCTCCTGTACAATGTCATGAACCTCCATCCATAGTTCATGAGGCACTCTGTCTATCAGATCTAGTCTCTTAAATCTATTTCTCACTTCCACTGTATAATCATAAGGGATTTGATTTAGGTCATACCTGAGTGGTCTAGTGGTTTTCCCCACTTTCTTCAATTTAAGTCTGAATTTGGCAATAAGGAGTTCCTGATCTGAACCACAGTCAGCTTCCGGTCTTGTTTTTGCTGACTGTATAGAGCTTCTCCATCTTTGGCTGCAAGGAATATAATCAGTCTGATTTCGGTGTTGACCATCTGGTGATGTCCATGTGTAGGAACATGTAAATGGATTTCTTTTAACTCAAGTTTTTTTGTTTCTTTGACCAGCTGTGATGTTTTTCTATATGTGTTTTGGACATGTTTTATTACGTTTGTTTGTAAACAGGTTGTACTTTTGTTGTAGCTGTAAATAGTGTCATTTTTTTTCCCATATGACCCAGCTCCCTCAATTTTGTGTCTTCTAATTTTATGTAATGAACAAGAGCAAAAATTAAAAAGATATATTTTGTCACCTCATTCCACTCAGATATTACTAATTGATTCCTTCAGATTGATTCCTTTATATTTTCTAGTTGAGCATCTTTGTCATCTGCAAATAGAGTTGACCAGTTTATGGACTGGAGTAAGAAGAACCTGCTTCTCCCTCTGACTTGGGTAGTTAATCTTTGAGTCAGGCTTCATCACTTGTGAAAAAAGCTGTCATGATTCCCACTTCATAGCTGTTAGAAAGATGGAATGAGCAAAAGTTCTTTGAGTACAAAGCAGAGTGCCTGCTAGTCTGAATAAATGGTACATGCACTTTATAGTTATTAATCTTTCTCAAAGGTGTCCCACACACCTTATTGAGATGTAATTGGCATATACATATATAATTCTATAAGTTTAAAGGTGTACAGTTGTGTTTATTTAATACACGTACATATTGCAAAATAATCACCACCGTTAGTCAACATCTGCATCATGTGACATAATTACCATTTCTTTTTAGTGATGAGAACACTGAAGATCTACTTTTTTTTATTAACTTTCAAGTGTATGTGCTTAGTTGCTCTGTTGTGTCTGACTCTTTTCGATCCCATGGATGTAGCCCTCCAGGCTCTGCTCTCCATGGGGATTCTTCAGGCCAGAATACTGGAATGGGTTGCCATGCCCTCCTCCAGGGGATCGTCACAACCCAGAGATTGAACCCACGTCTAATACGTATTTAACTGTAATCACCATGCTGTACATTACAGTCCCCTTAAAAGGCTTTTAAATTTTTTTTTTGGTTGATAATTTTTTTCTCTTTTAAGTTTTCTTTATGTTGTGAGATTTTTCAATATTTTATATTCTGGGAATACACCATACCTGTTCATAATGATTTGTTCTTTTAACATGGGACTGAATTCTGTTTGCTTATAGTTTACCTAATATTTTTGCACCTAGAAATAAAAAAATGTTTGGGATTTGCTTCAAAATAATCCAGTGGTGGTGGAGGAGTGAATGGAGGTGTAGATAAAACAAATGAGGTTTGAGTTGATAATTATTGAAGTCACACAGTGGATACGTGGAGTTTGATTACACTCTTCTTTGTTTGTTTGTTTGTCTGTGGCTACACTGGGTCTTCATTGCTGCACACGGGCTTTCTCTAGTGCGGCAAGTGGAATCTACTCTCTGGTTGTGGCACACGGGGCTTCTCACTGAGGTGGCTTCTCTTGACGCAGAGCATGGCCTCTAGGCACACGGGCTCAGTAGTTGTGTGTGCCTGGGCCTAGTTACCCCAAGGCATGTGGAATCTTTCTGGACCTGTATGCCCTGCGTTGGCAGGCATGTTCTTAATCACTGAACCACCAGGGGGGTCGCTGAGTACACTGTTCTCTATGAGGGTTTTTTGTACACGAGGTTTAAATTACTGTTCTTTCTTTTGCTTGAAATTTTTTTAAAAAAAATTGTGAAAATGTATAAGTGAAACTGATCTGTACTTTTCTTTAAAAGCTTTTTTCAAGTATAACACCCAAAATTAAAGGCTAGAATGTTACAGAAATAAAATAAAAACCAAATTAAAAAGAATAGAATATCACAGTGACTTCCTTGGCAGTCCAGTGGTTAAGACTCTGCCCTTCCACTACAGAGGCATGGGTTCAATTCCTGGTCATCCCTGGTTAGGGAACTAAGATCACACATGCCAAACAGCATGGCTAAAAAAAAAAAGAATAGAGTATTCCAGCACCCTAGAAGCCTCCACCTCCTAATCTCCCTCCTTTCCAGAGGCAATTACTTTCCTAAAAACATATTAGATTTGCCTGACTATTAACTTGATGTAAGTAGAATCATGCATCCATGTTTTCTTGTGTCTGGCTTCTTATGTTCAATGTTTTGTTGTGAAATTCATCTAAGTTATTGCATGTAGCAATAGAGTATTTCTTTTCATTGCTATTAGTATTCCACTGTATGAAAGTAAAAGAAATTGTTAGTCCCTCAGTTGTGTCTGCCTCTTTGCGACCCCGTGCACTGTAGCCTTCCCCACGTCCTCCCAGGCTTCTCTGTCCATGGAATTCTCCAGGCAAGAGTTCTGGAGTGGGTAGCCATTCCCTTCTCCAGGGAATCGTCCCTACTTGGATTGAACCCTGGTCTCCTGCATTGCAGTCGGATTCTTTACCATTTCTTTTTATTGCTCAGTCATGTCTGATTCTTGCAACCCCATGGACTGTAACCATCAGGCTTCTCTGTCCATGGAATTCTCTTGCCTCTCCAGGCAAGAACCTGGAGTGGGTTGCCATTTCCTACTCCACTATGTTATATATATGTACACACGCTGTTATAGTCTTTTTCCAGTACTGTTTATCGTAAGACACTGAATATATAGTCCCCTGTGCTGTACAGTAGGACCTTGTTGTTTATAAAGCCAACATTTTCGTACTTCATTTTTCCTGAACTGGATCTGTGTGAGATCTTAGCCATGGACAAGACCATGAGCTGATTTGTATTTCCCATCTTCTCTTTCACTTTCACACTCTTCCAACTTTGTCAAAAAAGACATTCGTCTCACCCATTTCATATGTTTCTGTGGGACCCAACCCCATGATAGAAAAGCTTTCAGGGAGTTAAAGAGACTTGAATTATTGGGACATTCTGTTTGAATGAGTACTCGTGGCTACAGAGAGCTGTGGCCGTAGGTTCAGTCATTGAATTTGCTCTTGAATCCACAGATTCTAGTCTACAGGAACATCTTCAGTAATAGGAGGCTCCAGGCTTTGGAGAGCATGGATTCTGGCAGCAGCTTGACCTGAGACCCCTGACCATAACCTCCAGGCAGGCCTGGAAAGAGAGAAGACAGAACACAGCCTGGAGTTACACACTCTTTCTTAAGAAGTGGAGAAGATGAGCAAGGTCCAGGTGAGGTTTGTGTTATTTGTTTTAATCCTTTGTTTCCCAGGGGACTTGTGGAAGCTTCTAAAAAGCAGTCTGGTGAAATGAGAACAGTATGAAGTGAAAAGTGAAAGTGATGGTCACTCAGTTGTGTCAGACTCTTTGTGACTCCCATGGAGTGTAGCCCACCAGGCTCCTCTGTGGAATTCTCCAGGCCAGAATACTGGAGTCGTTAGCCATTCCCTTTTCTAGAGGATCTTCCCGACCCAGAGACAGAACCCTGGTCTCCTCCATTGTAGGCAGATTCTTTACCTTCTGAGCCACCAAGAAATCCCTGAGAAGAGTATATGTTAAAAAAAATTAGGATCTGCTGGACAGTAAGTTTAGGCTAAAATCTTAAAATAGAGGCAGATTCTTCCCTTATAACTTCTTAACCCCAGTTTCAAAATAATGAAGTCAGAGCCAATTATTCTTGGGTGATCTTTGTATTTTTACTTATACAAATGATACATAGCTCCATTTGCGTGCACAAGGTTTAAGCACACAAAAGTCTTTGCACCAAAAGAGAATATCCTCTTTTGCCTTTTTCTCACCAAAGGCTCACCCCGAAGGGTAACATGTTAATAATTTGGGTCTCCCACCAAATTCATGTTTGGTAAAATATATCTATATTTAGATTAATTTCTGTATATCTTAATATATGCATTTCTATGCACACACATATGTAAACTTATAGATATGTAACTGAATATGTTATTAAGAGTTTTTCATATGTCTGGGATGAGACTATATACTATATAGACTATATACTATAGACTATACTATCTGGGGGCTTGATTCTTTTCATTTAAGAGAATGCCTTGAAGATCATTGATACCAGTATATTTAAATCCATCTCATTGATTTTAATGTTTGCATAATATTTCATAGCATGGAGGTTTAGGATACCCTGTCTGCCTCTAATAGACTTCTAAATTAATAACAGATTTTTCACTCATATAAACAAAGACATTCTTACTGCACAGTGTCTTTTATTTCTATGCAAATATTATTTTAGTTCTTTTCTAGGCTGGGAAGGACTAATTTGTAGAATTCCACAGGGCTATGGTTTGAATTTGTGCCTCTACAATTCATTGTTGAAATCTTAACCAATCAAAGATGATAGTATTAGGAGGTGGGACCATTTGGAGCTGTGTAGGTCAGTCATGAGGGTGAGGTCTTCACAAATGGGATGAATGTCCTTTTAAGAGAGAATGCACAGGGATCTCTCGCCCTTCCCTGTGAAGGTTCCCGCTGTGAACCAGGGAGCGGGCCCTCACTAAAAGGTGGCCATGATGGCCCTTGATCCCAGACTTCCCAGCCCCCACAACTGTGAGAAATAAATTTGTTTTTGTAAGCTACCCAGTCTGTGGTATTTTATTATAGCAACCCAAGTGGACTAAGACACAGTCATGGGCTTTCCCTGGTGGCTCAGTGGTAAAGAACCCACCTGCCAATGCAGGGGACACAGGTTCAATCCCTGGGCCGAGAAGATCCCACATTGCCACAGAGCTAAGCCCTAGCACCACAACTACTGAGCCTGTGCTCTGGAGCCCGGGAGGCACAACTGCTAAAGCCCACTGGCCTAGAGCCTGTGCTCTGCAACAGGAGAACCCGTAACAATGAAAGGCCCACACACCACAGCTAGGGCATGGCCCCCACAACTAGAGAAAAGCCCATGCAGCAACAAAGACACAGCACAAAAATAAATACAGATTTTTTTTAAAAAAGGCACATGGTCTATCCTATGTGAAATAGCCACAGCCACAGTGCACATAATTTTTTATCATGGGGAAGATAAACAGAACTTGTTCCTGGGACTTCCATGGTGGTCTAGCAGTTAGGATTCTGGGCTTTCACTGCTGTGATCCAGGTTCAGTCCCTAGTCAGGGAACTGAGATCCCATGAACTATGTCATACGGCCAAAAAATAAAATAAAAATGAGATCTCTTCTGATTTATTTAAAAAAAAAAAAAGAACATGTTCTTATTCTTTTTCCACATGTTCCATCATGATTTGCACTGGAATTTGTTATTACAGGGCTCTGTGTCATTCGAGGATGTGGCTGTGGGCTTCAGCCAGGAGGAGTGGCAGATACTGGGCCCATCTCAGAAGGCCCTGTACTGGGACGTCATGTTGGAGAACTACTGCAACTTAGTGTCAGTAGGTAAGGGCAGCGTGTGCTCAGGCCACCCAGGATGGCGTTCTCCTGCTCTCTGTCCATCTCTGGCTCAACCCACGCCTGCTTCACTTACACCCTACTCAAATGACTGACCTCCCTGTCTACAAACTTACCCCGGCCCCAGCTAATGCCCATTCTAGCTTTAGATCAGAACATCTCCACTATGAGAGCTTATCATAGGGGTGGTGATGGGCGTGCCTCTCTGCTGGTTTCCCTGGTAACCAATGAGCCAACCTGACGTCAATTTCCCCTGTAACTGGTAATGCACACCCCACCCCAGCAAAGACTGCCGTCATGTCCTACCTGCCATGTACTGCACACAGTGGGGTATTGCTCCAGGACCTTGCGTCAGACAAGTAAGCTCCTCCCTCCGTTAAACCACTGATGTCTCTGTCGCCGACTCCGGGCTCTTTTTCTTTGGTTTGAAGTTGGGTGAGTCCAGGGCTTGGCTTGGAGGACTGCAAGGTGCAGCCCAGCAGACAGCATTATAGTCAGTTGCCTTTTCTTTCTCATTCAGTGAAATCTGCAGGGTTCCTGGAATGTTGTGTTTTATGGTTGGGACTAAAGCACTGTAGGTCCTAGAATGCATGTTCTCTCTTTCCAAGGTAAAGGTTTTTACTTTATCGAAGTATAAGGGATGTGGTCCTCAAAATCAAACTTTGTACAGTTCTCGTAGATCACCCCGGCTCAAATGCTCAGCACCGGCCATCCCGTGATTTCCCGTTTACAGGATATCAGGCTCCCACACCAAATTCACTCTTTCAGTTGGAACAAGGAGGACCCCCGTGGACGGTCGAGGGAGCAGCCCTGAGTCCAACCTGCTCAGGTGAGTGAGCGCAAACCAAGAAGGTGGAACAAAATGACACGAAAATTCAGTTAGTCAGTGACAGATTGACATTTCTGAAGTATTATCTAGGGAACTTCCCTGACACCAGTTGATGACCCAATAACCTAACACCTTTCCGCATGTTGTTATTAGGGCTGTTCTTCTTTGCCTGCTATTAAAGGATGATGTCTTCTTTTTTACAGTTTTCTGGATCTTACTGTTGTTTGTTTCATCCAAGACCTTGAGGTCTTAAGGTGGTTCCATGCCTCCCAGCATACTCCCTCGTGCCTTCTCCTTCCTTTGTCTGCAGAGGCTCACTTCCTGTCCTCCACCTTACTCACTATGAGGTCTCTCTCACCACCCATACAAATCACTTTGCACTTAGCGCTGCTCCCTGCCTCTGCAGTATCAGCTCCCCTTTTGACAGAGCTATTCTCCCTCCCTGACTACCCACCTCACCTTCATTCATCTGAAAACCACACACACCTTGTCTCCCAGGGGACTTCTGTCTACTGATTGACCCTCTGCTTCCCCAGCTTTCAGGTTAAGGGTTTTGTTGTTAATCTTCTCTTAAAAGTTTGACTCAGTCTCAGGGCCTCAGCTTTCTGTTCTCTGCTGGAGGGCCCCAGGTTGACTCCTGCTAACGTCTGACCTGCACTCTAACTCTGTGTGTGTTGCCAGCCACC
>NW_011494255.1:109490-128744 GCF_000754665.1 Bison bison bison | reverse complement strand
GGTTGTTGCCAGCCACCAGAGCCGCTGGCCTGTGATGCTCTACTTCCTGTGTGTGGGACCAGAATCCTCTTTTCTCCCAGATCCTGTCTTCACCCTCAGAGTGTGTGTTCACACATATGGAAGATTTAAGCTCTCTGACAGATATTCCTGGGTTGACAGCTCTCTTTCTATAGTCTAATCTGCCCTCTGATTCTGCATTTTGCCTGCATCCAAAGTAATTGTCCTGCAAAATACTTTTTCCTTCAGTTTCATGAATGAGATCATTTTTCCTCCTGGTGAATTCTTTTCCCCCCCATGCATTTTGTTTAGGTTCTACCATATTGCTCTGCCTTTCAGTTACCTTGAGTCTTTCCTATTTGCTCTATTATTTCTGAAGGTCTCTGTGGTGGTCCAGTAGTTAACACTCCATGCTTCGTCTGCAGGGGTCGCAGGTTCTATCCCTGGTCAGGAAACTAAGGTCCCACATGGCACAGGACATGGCCAAAAAAAATTTTAAAAGGCCTTCTGTATGAATTCCAGGTGCCTTCTTTTGGACTTCCCAGGTGGCTCAGGTGGTAAAGAATCTGCCTGCAATGTAGGAGACGTGGGTTCGAGCCCTGGAGGAGGAAATGGCTACCCACTCCAGTATTCTTGCCTGGAGAATTCCATGGATAGAGGAGGCCTGGCGGGCTACAGTCCACGGGGTCACAAAGAGTTGGACACGACTGAGTGACTAACACTAACTTAACTGCTGTTCCTACTGACTTTTGTTTTATAATACTGTCATTTTTTTCACAAAGCATAGGATACACTTCGACAGTAGACATTTCTCTTAGACTGGGATCTTATAAGACCTAACTCAAACCATGGCATTTCTATACTCCGTTTCCCCCCCGTAGAATTATCATGGATGTTTTCATTGTTCTTTTTCCTAGAAGAAATGTGGGAGATTGATCCTATGCAATGGCACCCAGAAAACCAAAACAGGATTAAAACTTTGGAAAGATGTCCACAAAGTTATGCAAATATTTTTGATTTATGCAAAAGCCTTGTTCCTTTAACACAAAAACACAGTAAGTTTGGCTCACACTGTAAAAGTTTGAAGTCACAGTTGGGTTTTGTTGTCAAGAATAGAAGATACACAGGAAAGGACTCTGATGGGTTCAGTGGGTATGGGAAATCATCTGTCTGCCTCCAAGATAACAAAACTCTTAGTGGAATCAAATACCATGGTTGTGTGAAACCCAGTAGCACTAAATCACCGCTCAGTGGCCGTCAGAAAACTTGTTCAGGAAGGAAGCCATATGCACGCAGTGAGTGCAGGAAAGCATTCTCCAGGAAGGCACAGCTCATTAGACATCAGAGAACTGAAAGGGGAGAGAAGCCCCACAGATGCAACGCATGTGGGAAAGCATTCATGAAGTTTCAGCTCACTGAACATCAGAGAACTCATACGGGAGAGAAGCCCCATGAACCTAATGAATGTGGGAAAGCCTTTTCCAGGAGGTTGCAGCTCATGAGTCTCAAGAGCAGTCACACAAGAGAGAAACCCTACAGGATGTGGTGAGTGTGGAAAAGCCTTCAGCCAGAGGTTACCTGCTCAAGAGACATCAGCGCTCTCACACCAGGGAGAAACCGTATGGCTGCAGTATGTGGGGGAAGGCCTTTTCCCAAAAGGCTTACCTCATTGCCCATCAGAGACTCCACACAGGCGAGAAGCCCTATGAGTGCCGCGAATGCGGAAGAACCTTCTTTTTTTTTAAGTCTGACCTGACCAAGCATCAGAGAATTCACAGGGAAGAGAAACTACGTGAGTGCAGTGACTGCAGAAAGGCCTTCCGAAGCAAGGCAAAGCTCATTCAGCACCAGCGGACTCACACCAGAGAGAGACCGTATGGCTGCAGTGAATGCGGCAAAGCCTTAGCGCACATGTTCCCATCAAACATAAGAAGACTCACTGGGGAGAGAAAGCTGTAGAATCCCCAGAGCTGGAGAAACCCTCCTTCGGGCGTCATAGCTCTTTGTGCCTGAGTGAACTCGTACAGGAGCAAAGCCCTGTTAACGCAGTGCTTGCGGAGATAGTGTCTTCGGGAACTCAGTCCTTATTAAAGAGCGAGCTGCTAATGGGCAGAAACAGAGTGATTGTGGCCTAGCCTTTTCTAAGAAGTCAGGCCTCAGTAGATAATCGGGGGTTTACCCAGGGAATAAGCCTCAGAAATGCTGAATGTGGTCACCCCTTCAGTAATAAATTATGTCTTATACGTTACAGATACTACATAGAAAGAAAAATCCTTGGGTACCAGAGATGGGGGAAAGCCTTGAGCCAGAATCTTCCCCACATTCGTATGTGTCAATGCTCACTTAGGGCAAAAATGCTGGATTTCCCTGGCGGTCCAGTGGTTAAGACTCCAAGCTTCCAATGCAAGGGGCACAGGTTCAATCCCTGATTGAGGAACTAAAATCTTATAGGCTGTTGTGGGGTGCAGCCAAAAATATATAAAGGGTTGATTTCAGGACAGAAATGCCGTGGATGCAGTGGTTGTGTAGAACACTTCCATGAGAAATTAGACTTAGTAAATATCAGTGAGATCATATGGAGCAGAAATGTAGCTCTTGTGGGGAACCTTTTTCCCAGAAGTGATATCCTAGTGGGGTTCAAAGAGTTCCCATGAGACTGAAACCTTAGGAAAGAGTGTGATGGTCTTCAGTGATCAATTATACCTTCTCACTTGTCAGAGAAGCATAGAAAGACAACTCTAGAGGCACTGAAAGTGGAAAAAACACATTTATAAAGTGGAAGAACTCAGAGAAATCCCCTGAAAGCCGTAAAAAAAAAAAAGAAAACTGTATCCCCAAATTAAGTCCTGTATCACAGTTTTACCTTGGGAAATGGGGAGAGACTCCTCTAAGTAAAGGAAATCTTAGATGTCAGGAAATGCAGTATGGAGTGAAAACCTCAGAATATAATGAATGTAAAAGTACAGCTATATTAGTTTCTTATGGCTGCTGTAACCAATTTTCACAAACTCAGTGTTTCAGAATAACACAGTGTATTAGTCCAGAGATCTGAAATCCAAAATGCATCTCTCTGGGCTTAAAAACAAGGTTGTTGGCAGGGTCACATTTCTTTATGGAGGTTCTAGAGCAGACTCGGTTTCTTTGTTTTCCCAGCTTCTAGAAGCTGCCCAGATTCCATAACTTTGGCCCCTTTCCTTCCTTAAGGCCAGTGATGACTGGTCAACTCTTCATTTCTCACTTTTCTGCCTCTTCCTTCCACGCTCAAAGACCCTGGTGATTACATTGGGCCCACCCAGAAAATTCAAAATAATCTCCTATCTTAAAATCAGCTTATTAGCAACTTCATCGCTAACTTGTGTCCCCTTTGCCTTATAATATAGCATATTCACAAGTCCTGGACATAAGGATGTAGACATCTTTGGGAGGCCATTATGCTGCCTACCGAAGGCCACCCTTTGGCACCCAATGATTCGTGTCCATCCCACATGTAAAATGGAGTCACCCTATCCCACCATCTCCAAGTGTCTCAGCCTGTCACAGGACCAACTCAGAGTCCAAAATCTCACCTAAAACGGATCAACTCGGGAGTGCCAAATCTCACCTTCTAAAGCTAGTATTGGTAAGCCTCTGGGTGTAATCTTCCCTGGGGCACCATTTTTCTCTGTGAACCTTAAAACTCTAGAAACAATTTATTTGGCCCTAAAATGACTTAATGCCATCTTCTGCCTTAATTCCCCTTCACCGTATAATGTAACAGATTTCCAGATTCTGGGAATTGGGACATGAACATCTTTGGGATTTGCCATGATATTGCCTACCACAAAAGCATTAGATTTCAGAGAGTTTGCACTTCAGTAAATTCCTGCCTACCCCTTAAATAAATTTGGAACAGCATGTTCCCAGTGAAGCAGTTATCTAAAGTAATTATGATCTAAGTACATTAACATTTTTTTTTCTTTAATCAGAGAATCTTGTACTAATTCTTAGATGTGAACACCGTGGAATGCTCTTGAAACATAAGAATCAAATTGTCAGCACTGGAAAAGAACTCTCTCCTAATGGAACATGAGATTTTTGCTGCTGGAAATACTACCAAACATACCTTTGTATCTATTCTGAAATTGAATAGATTAATATATCCACATATAAAATTCCATTGGCAGAGGATCCTGGCGGGTTATAGTCCACAGGGTCACAAGGAGTAGGACATGACTCAGCAGGCATGGATCAACCAGTAATGTTAATTTCATGAAGTCAGACATCCAATCAGAACCTACGCATGTATGCCAAGAAACAGGAAAATAGGACCCATAAATGTGAAGGAAAGTCTGTAGAAAGAGACCCAGAAAAATAAAAAATGAAAAAATATTTCTTAAAAACAATAACAATGTGGAAAACAATAAATCTAAAAAGAGGAAAAAAGTAATGAGAGACCCAGAAATGACATGGGTGATAGAATTAGTAGAAAATGATGTTAAAATAGTTCTTATAAATGTTATATATGGCCAAGCAGGCTGTGCCAAGTGGATTATGGAAATTATAATCTTCTGTGGGATTCTCTCCATGAAGAAAGGGACACATTGCTTCCTGGTGGCTCACAGGGTAAAGATGGACCTGCAGTGTGGGAGACCTGGTTCAATCCTGTGTCAGGAAGATCCCTTGGAAAAGGGAATGGCACCCTCTCTAGTATTCGTGCCTGGTGAATCTCATGGGCAGAGGAGCCTAGTGGTCTCTAGCCCATGGGGTCGCAAGGAGTTGGACACAACTGAACAACTGATACACACATGGCCAATTGCGCAGTATCTCTTTTTAAAATTTTTGTTTATTTTTGGCTGAGCTGGGTCTTTGTTGCTGTGTGTGGGCTTTCTCTAGTTGTACCCAGGCTTCTCATTGCAGTGACTTCTTTTTGCAGAGCATGGGCTCTAGGGCACATGGGATCAGTAGTTGCAGGCCACGAGCTCTAGAGCTCAGGCTCAGTAGTTGTAGCACACAGGCTTAGTTGTTCTGTGACATGTGGGATCCTCCCAGATCAGGGATTGAACCCGTGTCCCCCGCATTGGCAGGCAGATTCTCCACTACTGACCCACAGGGGAAGCCCTGTATTATACCTCTTGCTCGAACAAAGCTTATCTAACACATACACTTGCTCCATAAGGTACATCACTGCCTTCTTGCACTTGAAGACATTAGACGGTACTTGAACACTGTGCTTGGGACCATTTTAATCAGCAGAATTACCAAGAAAAAGTATAAAAATATGAAAAACATGACACTAAGTAGACCATGAAAAGGGTGCTTGTTTGCAATAGGAGAACTGAAATAAGACAACATCATTTTGTTCAGACTCAGCCGGGATCATACACATTGGGCAACTCAAATTATTTGTTGCTCAAATTATTCTATGCAGATGTCTGCAGATGTTCGTGAAAGTGCTGTGATTATTGATTTGGGGTTAAAAAGAAATTTTAACAGGTGAATTCACAGTAAATCCATGAATAATGAGAACTAACTGAACTTTATTTTTAAATTTTTCTGCTGGTTTATGTACATCTAAATGGTCATTTTAATAATATCCCTTCTACATATTTTAGATTTCCTGTTTCTCAATACAGTAAACCTTTATATTAAACATTCATATTAATAATCTTGTTCTGATAATTCTTGCATGTGTAGTCATTTCATATCTGATTCTGTTATTTGTTCTATCTGTTGAAAAGTGTCCAAAAGCTCCTTGAGGGCAGATTTTTGCTGTGTTTATATGTTAGCACTTAGTTCTTCTTCACCTTTTAAATAGTTGTCTGAAATGTTTTATAGAGACATCTTATATCCCTGTTTTAGGGATATTTTACCTGTAAGATATAGTGAATATGCTTTTCAGGAACTTGTGATTTACTAGACTAGTTGATAATTAAGTGTTCAATTGCAAAATCGGTATAAGGGCATTTTACTTCTTTTCATAGTAACTAATGAAAACTGTTACCCAGAGAGAGAGAGCCGTGGTAACTTATGGTGAAAACAGCCAGAACACGTACCTGTAGGTCTTTTGCTTATTGGTAATGATCATTACCGGCTTCCCAGGTGGTGCAGTGGGAGAGAATTCACCTGCCAACACAGGAGGCCCGAGAGACATGGGTTTAATTCCTAGGTTGGGAAGATCCCCTGGAGGATGAAATGGCAACCCACTCCAGTATTCTTGCCTGGAAAAATTCCACGCACAGAGGAGCCTGGCAGGCTATAGTCCATGGGATCACAAAGAGTCGGATACAATTGAACACACATACACACACACTCAGAATGATCACCATACATTGGAAGAAGAATCTGTGATAATTAATAGGGACTAGTGTCATTTGAGAATATTTCTATGGACTTCACCTGGGAGGGGGACTTCCCTTTTGACTTAGATGGTAAAGTGTCTGCCTACAATGCGGGAGACCTAGGTTTGATCCCTGGGTCGGGAATATCCCCTGGAGAAGGAAATGGCAACCCACTCCAGTACTCTTGCCTGGAAAATTCCATGGACAGAGGAGCCTGGTAGGCTACAGTCCACGGGGTCGTAAAGAGTTGGACATGACTGAGCAACTTCACTTCTATTTCTTTACCTGGGAGGAGTGGTAGCCACTAGGTTCTGCTTAGAAGAGCCAACATCAGGATGTGTTACTGGAGAATTCTAGTAACCTATGACACTAGTTAACGATAATTGCCCTGTGTCATTCAGAACACAGCCAATAGCCTTTCCTTTTTTAGTTGCTCTAACGTCCAAAGAGCCTCAAGATACTGGAGTTGAGTTTATAGACAATCAATTTTCAGTCCTTCTGTGCCCATCAGAACTTAATGTGCTTTCATCTTCATTAGCTCTTTAATCTGCCAAGGTGATAGTGTGTCTGTTCCTTTTGTGCTCTTCCTAGACATCCCCCACCAAGTCCAATTGTAAGCATCCAAGTCTTTTTGATTTCCCATAAACAGGCTATCAAGCTACCAAACCAGTTGTGATCCTTACCTTCGAGCCCAGAGAAGAGCCATGGAAAGTAGAAGATGAAATGCAGCATCAGTACTTTTCAGGTAAGTAAGTAGCTGAGAAGCTGCAAGATGGGAGACCTTGAAAGTAGTTGGACGTGAAAGGCTGACCCTTCCGAATGTGTTTAGCAAGGCTAAAACTCTGAAGGTTGTTGTTGTTTAGTCACTAAGTTGTGTCTGACTCTTTGCAACCCCATGAACTGCAGCATGCTAGTCTTTCCTGTCCTTCACTGTCTCCCAGAGTGAAAATAAACTCATGTCTGTTGAGTCTGTGATGCCCTCCAACCATCTCATCCTCTGTTGCCCCCTTGTCCTGCTCTCAATCTTTCCCAGCATCAGGGTCTTCTCCAGTGAGTCAGTTCTTTGCATCAGGTGGCCAAAGTATTGGAGCTTCAGCTTCTGCATCAGTCCTTCCAGTGAATATTCAGGTTTAATTTCCTTTAGGACGGACTGGTTTGATCTCCCTGGTGTCCAAGGGACTCTGAAGGTCTTTACAAACACCTGAATCATCGATGAGGCTCTCTTGCATGCTGTTTCCAGGAAAATGTGCCTCTTTTTCTCTCTCAGATTGACTCAGTGTTCAGTAATTAGTTTCCTTACAGCATCCAGACTTCCTCCTTCTTCTTCCTCTTTGGCAGCGTCACTTCCTTTCTCCACATTCTCTTTAGCCTCTTGCACGACTGAGTGACTAACACTTACTTACCTGATCAAATAATGCCACAATTCTTCCAGTTAATACAGCAGCACCAGTGCCGGTGGCTTTCTGTGGGCTGTGTGAGAATGTATCAGAGCAAACCAGAAGGTGGGGATACTGACCACAGTGGTGGTCTGTAAATGTGATATTAGAGTTTTGGGAAGGTTCATTGTCTATTGCCTGCAGAATTAATTAGACAAGAAAGAATCAGTAAGATAGGGTAAATACACTTTAAAAGCTGAGGATCCTTTGTTCTAAAGTGCTTCCCCCAGATGTTTGTGCAAGACTTAACTTGGCGTCTTTCCTTTGTAGTCATTGTTTGTGCCTGATGTGAATGGACCTTCTCCATACTCTGGGCATCTCCTAAAGTCTTCAGAGTTGAAAAGCATGAAGCTTCATCTTTGCCTGTTTCTGTCATTTGTTAACCAGTGTAAATTCATTAAATTTCATGGCCTTAACAATACTATTTATTTGCTGATGACCCCCAAATTTCTGTCTACTGACCAAACCTTCCCTTAGCCTCATATAGTCACCTGATACTTCTTTTCTGCACTCAGAGATCTGATACCTCCCTCACATTCACATCACTTGTGTTCCTCTCTTCGCTCATACCACAAGTTAATCTGTCAGCAAGTTTGGTCTCACTGTCTTCTATATCCCAAGGGCTCCACTCTTTTCTGTTACTGTTGTTTTCACTCACACGTCGAAGTCCAGTATTTTTTGCCAAAATTGTTATAGTTTTCTTGAAAATACTCTTGACTTCTTTAATCTTGCTTCTCTCTGTTCTCCACACAGTAATCAAGTGATTTTTTGCAAAAATTTTGCTGTTTTTATTTATTTATAAAAAGGAAGTAAGGAAAGTCAGTGTTTCTAGCTACTCACCACCTCACCGCCCCCCCAACAGTCATGAGCATAAGTTTCAGAAACATCTGGCTTATTAAAGACATAATGTTTTGACAGTTACCTGGATTGAAAAAATGGGGAATGACAGGATAAACCATCATGTAGAACAACCTTCTGAGTGGGAGGGTAGAGCGCAAAATCTAAAGTGTAATCTAAGAACAATGCTATATGACATAGCAGATCATTACCAGTTTTCATAACCACAGTCCACAAGCCTAAAAACAGTGTTAAGTCACAATATTTAAGACCTTGTAATTCACATACACAAAGGATGACATTTTTGAAGTGAAAGCTGAGTCATCTCTCTCCTAGTATTACCTTGAATGGCATCCTGTTACTCTTATTAATAATATAATATCTGAATTCCTTCCAGAGTCCTCCTACACGTGAGCATTTCCTGACTACTGCCTACTTTTTTACTTCTTTATGTGAAAATGAAGTATAATGAAGTTAATTTTTCCAATCAACCCACGATGTAACCAGCATTTAGATTGGAAATACTAGAGTACTGTGCAAGATGCCATTGTGGGAATCTAAAACAATTTAGTCACTCTGCATTCAGGCCATTATGAGTAATCCTCCTATATAACTTAATACGAATGTCTTCTATTATTTTCTGTTTTTTCCTTTTGAAAATATTTATTCCTAAATAGTTTAGACTTCATGTGAAATCCCAAGATTATACACAGATTTCATGTACATTGTTTTTGCAGATTCCCTTAAGTGGTAGCATTTTACCACATTTTCTTTATTGTAATCTGTCTGTCATTTTACACACACACAAGTACATATTGCTTTCCTGAACTCTTGACCCCTAATAATGACCCTTTATAAATACATAACTGTGTATTTCCTAGAAACAGGTAATTTAAAAAACATAAACAGAATAGTTTTCAAAATCAGAATATTACTACTAATTTAGAGTTTCCTCAAATTTTACTAATTATCTCATTCTTATTTTGATAATAATTAAAAAAAAAAAAAAACCTTTTTCTGGACCTTTACTTGCCATATTGTTCATTCTGCTATGAGTACTCTGGCTTTCATCTAGCTGTCAGGGTTTGCTAATTATAACTCAACTTCTTTAGGCAAGAAACTGTATGGATGCAATCAAAATGCAGTGGATACTTGTCAACCACGCACAACCATGCCTTGGAGAACGCACGCAGGAAATAATTCCCATGGATGCCGTGATTGTAAGAGAACCTTTCCCAGTGAGTTAAAGCTGGTTACTCATCAGGACACTCAAACAGGAGAAAACCCGTATAGATGCAGTCGATGTCAGAAAGCCTTCATTACGAAGTCAGCACTTGCCTATCATCAGAAGACCCGACACAGAGAAGGAAAGTCCCACAGATGCAGCAAATGTGGGAAAGCTTTTCCTTGGAAGTCAAAGCTCAGCTTACATCAGAGGACTCACTCAGGAGAAAGACCCTTCAGATGTGGAGTTTGTGATAAAGCCTTCATGGTGAAAGCACATCTCACTGTACATCAGAGAACTCACACGGGAGAGAAGCCATACAAATGCTCCGATTGTGAGAAAGCCTTCTCAAAAAAGACTCAGCTCCTGATTCATCAGCGAATCCACACAGGAGAGAGACCATATGGATGCAGTGAGTGTCAGCAAGCCTTCATCCAGAAGTCAGATCTCAGCGATCATAAGAAAAGTCATCATGCAGCAGAGAAATCCCACGAATGCAGTGAATGTGGGAAGATTCTGTCCTCTAAGTCAACTCTCATTGTACATCAGAGAACCCATACAGGCGAGAAGCCCTTCAAATGCAGTGCATGTGATAGAGCCTTCACGTCAAAGGCACATCTCGTTATCCATTTGAGAGTTCATACAGGAGAGAGACCGTATGAATGCTCAAACTGTGAGAAGGCCTTCTCCACTAAGGCGTATCTCATGATCCATCAGCGAATTCACACAGGAGAGAGACCTTATGGATGCAGTGAATGTCCGCAGGCTTTCATCCAGAAGTCAGGTCTCACTAACCATCTAAAAAATTGTCATGCCAAAGTGAAACTGTGTGAATGCCCCCAATGTGGGAAGGTTCTGTCATGTAAGTCAACGCTCATTATACATCAGAGAACCCACACAGGTGAAAAACCATTCAAATGCAGTGTGTGTGACAAGGCTTTCACAGCCAAATCCTATCTCACCGTACATCAGAGAATTCATACAGGAGAGAAACCATATGAATGCCCCCATTGTAAGAAGGCGTTTACTACTCTGTCAGCTCTTATCAGTCACCGGAGAACTCACACAGGAGAGAGGCCCTATGGATGCAATGAATGTCAGAAAGCCTTCTTTCGGAAATCAGTGCTTGCTAATCATCAGCGAACTCAGCATAGAGGAAAATCATGTGCACAGTGACTGTGAGAACGTGACAAAGCTCTTTCGATTAACCTTATCTACTCACAGAACTCACACAGAATGGAAATGCCATAAGTGTTCTCATTATACAGACTGTTCTGGAACTCCTTAATAGGAAAGAAACCTTGTACATGGAATGAAAGTTGTACATCTTCCATCTGAAGACATTCACCTTGTTTGATCATACCTTAGGGATCTTGCCAAAAAAAGAAACATTATAAAGTCAGTGAGAATGGGCTTTTCTGGTGGTGCAGTGGTATAAAGAATCTGCCTGCCAACGCAGGAGATGCAGGTTTGATCCCTGGATCGGGAAGATCCCCTGGAGTAGTAAAAGGCAACCCACTCCAGTATTCTGGCCTAGTGAATTCTGTGGGCAGCGGAGCCTGGCAGGCTACAGTCCATGGGGTCACACAGAGTCCGACATGACTGAGCATGCAACGTAGTATAAGAGGCAGTGATTGTCAAAAGACTTTATTTGAAAGTCACAGGCTATGCATTTAAGAGGCAGCCCATGTGGGTGCAGGGAAAGTGGGAAATTTTCTTTTTCAAGTCATGTTGGTTATACATTAGGGTATTCATTCAGGAGAGGGACCCTGCAGTTGCAGTGAATACAAGCAAGCTAAGAAAAGTCACATCTCATTGTACATAAAAATGGAAGTTTCAGGAATGTTTTGATAGTGACAGTATCCCCTGGAAAAGTCAAAACTCTTTGATCATCTTGTACAGGAGAGAGATCCTATGGATGTGGTGAATGTGGTAGTCTTCCCACATCAACATGATGTAAGATCTTCCTTACATCAACAAACTCAGAGAGGAGGAGAGCCTTATTAATGTAGTAAATGTAGTACCTCCTTAATGTAGATGATCTCCTTGGACTGCAAGGAGATCAAACCAGTCAATCCTAAAGGAAATCAACACATAATATCCATCAGAAGGACTTATACTGAAGCTGAAGCTCCAATTATTTGGCCATCTGATTCAAAGAATGACTCATTAGAAAAGACCCTGATGCTGGGACAGATTGAGGGCAGGAGGACAAGGAGGTGACAGTGGATGAAATGGTTGGATGGCATCACCGACTCAATGGACGTGAGTTTGAGCAAGCTCTGGGAGATACTGGAGGACAGGGAAGCCTGGCATGCTGCAGTCCATGGGTCACAAAGAGTCAAACACGACTTAGCAAGTGAGCAATGACCCAGGAATTCCACTTTTGGGTATATACCCAATAAAGTTGAAAACAGGTAATTAAATACTTGCATAAGAATATTCATAGCAGCACACTGCTCACAAAAACCAGCGGGTGGAAACAACCCTGATGCCCATCAGTGGCTAAATGGATAAACAGAATACATGTATATATGTAATAGAGTATTAATCACTCATACAGGTGAACTGTCGATACATAGTATAAAATGAATAAGCCTTAGAAACAGTCAAGTGAACTATCGATACATATTATAAAATGAATAAGCCTTAGAAACAGTACACTGAGTGAAAGAAACCAGACCCAAAATACCATGCATTGGGACTTCCCTGGTGGTCCGCTAGTTAAGACTGCACTTCCAATGCAGGAAGCGTGAGTTTGGTCCCTGGTTGGGGAACTGAGATCCCACATGCCACCCAACTGGAAAAAAAAAAAAAAAGATCACATATTATATTTCTATAAAATGTGCAGAATGCATAAATCTATAGAGACATAAGAGCTTCCTTGGTGGCTCAGTGGTAAAGAATCACTTGCCAATTCAGGAGACCCAGATTCGATCCCTGGGTCCGGAAGATCCCCTGAAATGGCAACCCACTCCAGTATTCTTGCCTGGAAAATCCCATGGACAGATGAGCCTGGTGGCCTGCAGTCCATGGGGTCTCAAAAGAGACACGACTGAGTGACTAAGCAACAACAACACAGAGGCGTGAAGGAAAGTGGTGCTTACCAGGGCCTGGGGGACGGGGAATAGAGACTGAGTGAGTAATGGCCACAGAGTTTTCTTTTAGAATGATGACAATGCTTTGGAATTAGATAGAGGTGGTGATTGCATAACATTCTCAGTGTAGTAAATGCTCACTGAATAGTTTGACATGGTTAACTATATTTTATGAATTTTTACATCAATAAAAAAATATTTGAGAAGAATAACATTGCAAGAACCTTGGCACTCAAAATGCAAATAAAAATCATTTGTTGTTGTCCAATAGCTAAGTCATGTCTGACTCTTTGAGACCCTATGGTCACACCAGGCTTCCCTGTCCTTCACTATCTCCCAGAGTTTGCTCAAATTCATGTCCATTGAGTCAGTGATGATACTTACAGAAAAAAAAAAAAGAAACCAAAAACCCTGCACAGCAAAACCAGTGTAAATATACAGTCTTTAACTTAATAGATATTAGCTACCAAAACTTTATAGCTAACATCATATTTAATGATGAAATTTTGAAGATATTCTGTAGTTATTCACCAGTGAGGTACACAAATATGCTGTCTCTATTCCTGCTAAACACTGCTGGAGGTCTTAACCAACATAGCATGACAATAATAACAACTAATGGGTTTAAAAATTGGAAACAAAATTGTCATTATTTGCAGATGATTTGATTGCCTATGTGGAGAGACGAGAACCCATAGACAACCATGTAGAAAAAGAGAGTCCACTGCATAGCACAGGGAGCTATATTCAATATCCTGTGATAAACCATATTGGGAAAGAGTATAAAAAAGAATGTATGTGTATAACTGAGTTATTTTGCTGTACAGCAGAAATTAACATTGTAAATCAACTATTGGGAGAGAAGTGGGGACAGAAAAGGTAATGTATGAACATTGGTCTAATCATTTTAGTCTAGGGAGCAAGCTAGATATCATCTAAGCTGACATAAAAAAAATAGAAGACAAGTACATGTCAACAAAAAATTAGTCAATCTAAGGAAAATTTTATTCAAGCCCAACTGAGAATTATAACCCAGTAACAGCCTCTCAGAAAGTTCCAAAACCTGATCTACCTGTTGGAAGTCAAAACACACATATATATTTTCTGAGACAGACGGCTGTACGTTAAATGGCATACTGTTGACAGTTTACACAACCCAGATCTAAGCATCACTGAGGTCCCTTACAAGGTCAAGAAGAAGTGTTAAGGAGTTGTCTTGATGCTGGGAGGATGTTGCTCTTAGTGGTTGAGTCGGTATTTCTCTTGATGGGGGAGGTTTGGTCGATGCCTAATGTAGGTACACAAGGCACAGTCGGGGGTGAGGGAAGGCCACCGGACAGGAAAAATTTTTTATGTTTAAATTTTTCTGGGAATGCCCTGGTGGTCCATCGGTGAGGACTCCATGCTCTCACTGTCAAGGGCTGGAGTTTGATCCCTGCTTGGGGAACTAAAATCCCATAAGGCTCGTGCCACAGCCAAAAAATAATAATATAAAAAAACACATATTTCTTGTCTTACCATAAAGTGTGAATTTTATTTCACATACACATAAACTATAAAAAGAAACATGAAGACAAGTGTACAGTTAACCTTGGGCAGTGGAAGGAAAAAAAGAGCAAGTGGAACTATATGAATTGTATTACATAGAGTAGGCACTCAACAAGTTAGGGTAGAAGTATTTTTGACTGCATTAGGTCTTCACTGCTTTGTGCAGGCTTTCTCTAGTTGCAGAGAGTGGGAACTGCTCCCGAGGTGCGGCACACGGGCTTCTCATTGTGGTGGCTTCTCTTGTTGCAGAGCACAGGCTTAATGGTCAGAGTCTTGAGGATGGGCTGTCCTATATATTTCAGGTTCTAGGCAACATTCTTTTGCAAAATGTGCATTATGACTAAGCACAGGCAAGAGAGCACAATGTTGAGGAAGAAACAGATCTAATACGGAGTCAGATTTACTGTTCCCTCTTAAAACGCCACAGCTCAGAGTCCAACACGAACATGACAGGTCTCATCTCTGTGACCCTGGTTCACAGGGGCGGGGAGGAGGGGCAGGATTTGAGGATCCACTTTGCCATCCCAGCACAACGCTGAGTGCCCTGTCTGTCCTATGCTCCCTTGGACACACAGGATTCACTGCAGTGGGGGCAGGAAAATGTTGCCCTCAGCTGCACCTGCTTTTAATTAGTTCTGTCTTAATCCCCAGGGACTGCGGATGCTGACTTGTCTTGGGACTAACATTGACAGCTTCTTTGCAGAGGTACCTCGGTCCCTCTGCAGAAGCTGTCAGTGCCTTGCAAGTGCCAGGGTAATTGCAACTCTTTAGGGGGGGAGATGAACTCAGGGGATCTCAAGACATAGCTGCCATGGCTTGCGTGACACATATTTACTGACAGCCACAGTCCTGCTGCCCGTTCCAGCAGCAGTGATCTACCTTGGTGAGTGTGTCCTTATGGCTCAGACTCCAACAAGGTGAGGGAGATAGTGTCCAGGAGGAGAGGGCAGCTGGGGAACTGGGTGGGACAGCGGCTTTTCCCCCTTGTGTCTCAGGACAGCTTTGTCTCAGCTGGACTCCTTCCTGGGCTGAGTGAGTGATGGGGCAGGTGTAACAGCAGAGACCCCCAGAGCAGGCAGGGGAGGGCGGTGGGTACTCAGCTGGAAGGGGAATGGGCATTGCCCAGGCTGTGCCCAGCCTGAGAGTAAGGGTTGCTTTTCTCCCTCCTGCTCTTGCCCCTTAAGATTGTAGATAAGATTTTCCATCAACCCAAACCACTTGGCGCTGGACCCAGAGTTGAGACATTTTGATGTCTAGAGTTCAGGGTTAACATGTAGACTCTTGAACCGTGGCCCCTGTTCTCTGCACACACATGGGCACTCACACTCACACTGCTCCACTATTGCCTCACAGGCCGATTCCACAACCTGGAAGGACCTGGAGAAATGGACAGGCGTGGGACCTAGTGGGGTTGTAATATCATACATGCTTTTCACCAAAAGGCACAGCTTCAAAGCAACACTGAGTGAGTCCAGTCTTTGGGGGCAGGAGCAGCTTATCTTCAATTCCTGGTTCTGCCTCCTACAATCTGGGGGACCGGGGACTCCTGACAGCAAGTCTCAGCCTCCCAGCCAGTGAGCCGGGATTAGGACAATATCATTCTGAATAGTGAGCAGGGTGGCTGAATGTTTAAGAGGGTGACAGGCAGGTGCACAGCAAGTCTCTGGTAAATGGTGGTCATGATGGTCTCACCTGCATGATGCTAGAGCCAATATTTTGCAGCTAGAGAGACACACACTGCAACAGCTCATCAAATTCCACCCCATCTTGGTGATTCTGTGTTGATTTCCCAATTCCATCTGATGGTGTTTTGGAGATTTTGTAGGATGGATCTGAATGATTTGGTGTATTTGTGTGTGTGAGACAGAGACAGAAAGACTGCCTAGACCATGCCCACATTTACCAACCTACCAGTGATTTAATCCTAAAATACTTATGAAAAATGAGACAGTACATCCAAACATGATGTCTTATTCAGTAAAGGCTATTGATGTGTTTAGGAGTTTCTTCTTAGCAAAGATTTCCATAGTAGAGAAGAAAAACCCCTTTACAACACAGATCAGTATTTTTCTTTCTTTTTTTCTTTTTTTTTTTTTTTGCTTTAGCTTTGTGAAAGTGCCTCTTAGACCTTAAAAGGCAAGAGAGGGGACTGCTTTTTTAAAAAATTTATTGAAGTGTGGTTGATATACAGTATTAATTTCAGCTGTACAGCAAAGTGATTCAGTTATATGTGTGTGTGTGTGTATAACTTTATAAATTATTTTCCATGATGGTTTATCACAGGATATTTAGTTCTCTGTGCTATACAGTAGCATAAACAACAGGGTAGGACAAAAAAACTGCCTCTGGGAATTCCCTGTCCAGTGGTTAAGATTCAGCACTTTCACTGCCAGGGCCCTGGTTCAGTCCCTGGTTGGGGGACTAAGACCCTGCAAGCCGAGTGGTGCAGCGGAAAAAAAAAACAATTGCCTTCTTAAAATTGGCTAGTAGGATTTGAATTACCCACTGATTCACTTAACATATTGAGTAAACTTTAGTAGCAAAGGAGAAACCAATCTGGCTTCAAGACTAAAGAATGAATTTATTTTTTAAAAAATCAGAAGTACATACCTTGGGTCACATCAGAGCTAGGCTGCAATTTACTGGAACTGAGTGACCTTGAGAAGGTTAAAAAAAGTCTCTCTGACTCATTTTCCATCCATGTAAAATAGGATAATAATATTCATGGGATAATGATCTTTGACACTGAACATTCAATTTTAACTTATAAGGGCCTATTCTTGGCCCTATGTGCAAAAGCTCATCAATAAATTGTATCTCCTGGTATATTCTCTGAATGGACTGTGAGCCACTTATTGGGAAGTGAGTTGAAAATACAGAAATTGGGGCTTCCCTTGTGACTCAGTGGTAGAGAATCTGCCTGCCAATGCTGGAGACACAGGTTCGATCCCTGATCTGGGAAGATCTCACATGCCACAGAGCAACTAAGCCTGTGCATATTAAATTAAAAAAAAAAAATACAGAAGTTGGTGAAAAGAAAAAGTGAAAGTCGCTCAGTTGTGTCCAGCTCTTTAGGACTCCATGGTCTGTACAGTCCATGGAATTCTCCAGGCCAGAATACTGGAGTGGGTAGCTGTTCCCTTCTCCAGGGGATCTTCCCAAGCCTGTGACCGATTCCAGGTTTCCTACATTGCAGGTAGTTCTTTACCAGCTGAGCTACCAGGGAGGCTACAGAAATTGATAGCTCTGTTAATTACTTCTGTCTTCCTAATCACTTCCAATTCTTTTACCTCTCAAAGAATTCCCCTTTGGGTGAATAGGCCTCTTCTAAGGCCATTCTTCCTTTTTTTTTTTTTCTAAACTGTCTTCACGTCGGTCTCGTTGAAGATTCAGGGTTTATTTCCAGTGCTCTTAACAGCTGGCAGCTTTCTCAAATGTCACAGTCCCTGACTCCAAAGAGAAGTCTAACCATGCCTGACTCACCAGTGCTTGACCTGATCTTCAGAATTCCATTTTCGTTTTCATATTTATTTCTGCCTGATGCTTGCCCCTGTGGCATTTGAAACACTCAAGACTTTTTTTTCCCCTTGTCCTTGCTGTCAGTTTAAATTTTTTTCTCCATTAAAGAGAAACCCCTGAAGCACCAAGCATCCAGTGGAAAAGGCAAAATCAAGAGACATCTTGAGTCCTATTGCAGAAACTTATCATCTGTAGTAAAGCGGGTAAAGACAGGATCCTTAAAACCTGCAGTTCTAGAAGTGTGCTGGACTGCAGCACGGTATGGTGGACTGTTTGCTCTCTGGCCCTATGCAAGCACGTTCAGGGGTCAGCCAGAGTCTTGGATTAAGACTGGTTAAGATTTATGGTTACACTTTTCTGGCTCTCTTTTTTTCTTTTCTTCCTTTTTTTTTTTAAGATTTTTTTTTTTACTTTGCAGCCTCTGTGGTTATCCTGTCGTTTGGTTCTTTAGACCAGTAGGATTATGGGGAATCTATTTGGGCTAGCCTGCCCTCAGGAAGAGTCATTTAAAAAAAGAAAGAAAGAAAAGCAAACTCGTGCTTCTTCCAAGTGTCATCCCAGCAGGATTTGCCTGCAGTTGTTCACTCTTTAGTGAACTACTTCTGTTGTTTTTTAGTTGCTCAGTTGTGTCCAACTCTTTTGCGACCCCATGGACTGTAGCCCGCCAGGCTCATCTGTCTGTGGGATTTCCCAGGCGAGAATACTGGAGTGGGTTGACATTTCCTTTTCCAGGGGATCTTCCCAACCCAGGGATCTAACCCACATCTCCTGCATTGGCAGACAGTTCTTCACCACTGAGCCACCAGGGAAGCTGAACTAACTCTATAGATACTCATTTAAAAATATAAATAATATAACATAAATAAATAAATATATGTATATATGTATCTTTTGTTCAGGGTCTGTGATTGTTATTTGTAGAATTTGCCCAGCTATTAACAGAAGCAGAAACTGTTCTTTGTCTTTTATTTTACTTATAGTGTTTCATGAAAACTTTCTTTTTAACCTTTATATAGTTGATTTTATCAATATTTTATTGTCTTTTGATATTCAGTCATAGTTAGAAAGCCTTTCCCTATGTCCGGGTCATAGAGGAATTCATCTATAGTCTCTTATACATAATATATTGAGGGCTCCATTTTAAAAGATTTTGATCTTTCGTCTGTTCTACTGCTCAGTTTGTCCATCTGTATGTGAGTACGGGCTTCCCAGGTAGCACAGTGGTAAAGAACCCACACGCAATATAAGATATATATACTATATATATTATATAATTA
>NW_011494255.1:109031-109390 GCF_000754665.1 Bison bison bison | reverse complement strand
CATGTCTGACTCTTTGTGACCCCATGGAATATACAGTCCATGGAATTCTCCAGGCCAGAATATTGGAGTGGGTAGCTGTTCCCTTCTCCAGGGGGGTCTTCCTAACCCAGGGATTGAACCCAGGTCTCCTGCATTGCAGGCGGATTCTTTACCAGCTGAGCCACCAGGGAAGCCTGTATATTATATATATGTTATATTATATTTTTTAATGAATATACAGTTAGTTCAGCTTCCCTAGTGGCTCAGTGGTGAAGAACTACCTACCAGTGCAGGAGATATGGGTTAGATTCCTAGGTCGGGAAGATCCCCTGGAGAAGGAAATGGCAACCCATCCAGTATTCTTGTCTGGGAAATCCCAT
>NW_011494255.1:99066-108931 GCF_000754665.1 Bison bison bison | reverse complement strand
GTCCTTGGAGTTGCAAAGAATTGGACATGACTGGGCACACACACACAAACATGCAAGTACAACCCTTTTAATTACAGAGATTTTGAATTATGTTTTAACACCTGCTAGAACTACTCCATAGCCCATCACACTTCTTTTATGCTCTTCCTACCTAATCTTGCATGTTACTTTCCATGTAATTTAAAAAACCAACTCATTTGGTTCCAGAAAAAAAGCTTGTTGTTATTTTTACTAGGTCCATTAAATTTTAAAATTATCTTAGAGAGAACTGATGTCTTTAGAATGTTTAGAAAGCATGGAATGTCCTTCCACTTGACTTTGATATTTTCTTTGATATTATATTGACTTTGATATTACTTTGATATTTTCTTTGATATTATATTGACTTTGATATTACTTCGATATTTTCTGTTTTTGTTAAGTTTATCCCTAAAAAATTATAAATCTTCATTGGTTTTGTAAATAAAGTTTCTCTTCCATTACATAATCTGATTGTTATATGTGTATATGACTCATATATTAATTTTAAAGCTTTCTACCTTCCAAAATTTATTATTTATTTGTTTATTCATGGGGCTTGAGGGAATCTTAGTTCCCTCACCAGGGACTGAATCCAGGCACTCCACAATGGGCAGTGACAGGGCAGAGTCCTAACCACTGGACTGCCAGGGAATTCCCATAAATTATTTTATTAGTTGAATTAGTTTCAACATGGATTCTCTAGGGTTTTCATGCTATACCATCACATCATATGCAAGAATAATTTTACTTCTTTTAAAATGCTTATGCTTATTTGTTTTCTGTTGTATAATTATTAGAGGACAATATGAATTATTAATTGAAATACCATTCCTCCTTGCTTTGTTCTGGCAATATTTCCCCTTCAGTAAAGAGCTAGTATATAAATTCATAATCATGCCAAGGAGGTATCCATAAACTCCTATATCCTAGAGTGGTTTTTTTAAAAAAAAAATGATGTGGTTAATTTTTGTCAAAGGCTTTTTTAACATCAATGAAGATAGTCATATGAATTTTCTTCTTAGATATATCAAGGGGATTTTATAATATCAAGATATATATATATGTATATATATGGTGAATTTCAGTAATAAAATGCCTTGCATTCCTTGTCTCACATGGCCACAGTATATTGTTTTCTTAGTGTCAGGTTTTCAGTATGATTTTTTTTCCCCCTTTGGTCCATGTTTTATGAGAGAGAATGTTTTAAATTTCTAAACATAAGTGGCACATTTAGTCCTATACTTATTATTACTGATTGCTAACACACACACATGCACACTTTGTGTGTGAATGGGTGTGAAAGAATGCACACCTAAAATATATGATTATCTCAGGGGAGAGAGGAATAAGACTAGAAATGAGAGACAGAGGACACAGATGAACTTTTTCCTCTCTATGTCTTTGTAATTATTTTATTCCTTAATAGGAGATGCACATATTAGTTTAATAATTTGGGAGAGCAGTTTTACTAAATTAAAATGTCTATATATTATCACAGATTCTTTAAGTGCTAGAATCTCTGACACACATATCCACAATACTATTTATATCCTTTATTCATTTTTGTGTGATTTCTATTTTATCTTATTGTATTTTATATAGGTGTCACCCACACTAGGCTCCCTGCCCTTTGGAACAATGATCCAGGTCAGCTAATTTTTGTGTATCTGTGCACCAACAACCTGTCCTGGCATATAGTAGATGTTTAAGAAGAGTTTTTGTAATGAAATATAAGAGTTTATACCTTGGCGCTTATGACCTCAACACATACACTGAAGGATTTGGGTAATGGACTAAATAATGAACCATTTTGCATGGCTGTGTGAGCATAAGCAGACATTTGCCAAGATGGCCACTCTGAGTGGCCATCTTTAATCTCTGTCCTCAGAAAGGGAGTTCCTAAGGGCCCAAGACTCCCTATCAGAACTGGGAATAGTGGAGCAGATCTGTGATTAGTGCTATCACTCTGAGTTCTAACTTCATGACCCTCAGGTTCTTTTCTGAGCTGCTTCCTCCCATGATCTCATGAGAATGATTTTTGGTGACTCGATCCTGAGGCTACTCTTCCTGGTCCAGATGGGGCTTGGGGTCCTGGGAAACACCTTTCTTCTCTCAACTTATGGTTCTACATCCTGCACTGGCTGTACCCTGAAGCCCATACACTTGATTATCACCAACATGGCAGTGGCCAACTTTTTGGTTCTTCTCTTCAAGGGGATCCCCCAGATGATTTTTATCTGGGGAATGACACATCCTGGGCAACACGGGGTGTAAACTTGTCTATTACATCCATAGACTAGCCCAAAGTCTTTCTCTCTGCACCACTTGCCTCTTGAGCAGTTTTCGGGAAATCACCATCAGCCCCAGAACTGGTGGGTGGATGAAGCTCAAGGACAGAGCTTGGAAGAACATCCTTTCTTCCTGCTTCCTTTGTTGGATCTCCAACCTGCTGATAAATGTCTTTGTCCCTATAAATTTAGAGGCTTCTCAGCATACTCACAATTCAATCAAGCTACAGGATTATGGGCTGTGTTCTTTGAAAAATCCTGAAATGTCTAGTGCTTCAAAATACACCATTATCATGACTTTCCCAGATGCTGTGTTCATGGGACTCGTGACTGGGGCCAGTGTTTATATGGTCCTTCTGCATAGACACCACCAGCGAGTGAAGCATACTCACACCCTCAGAAACTGCCACAGCTTCTCTCCTGAGGCAAAAGCTGCTCAAACCGTCCGGCTTCTAGCAAGCACCTTCATTTTGTTTTACTTCACCAGTTCTCTCCTTACAATCTATAGTGTTTTTTCTAAGTCTCACCTCTGGAGGCAGCACACTACCACCTTTCTAGCTGCATGTTATCCCTCCCTGAGCCCCCTGATATTGTTGCTTCGAGATCTCCAAGCACCAAGATTCTGCTCTTAAATGGTGAAAAGAAAAAATCCCAAATGACTAATAGCCCATTCACAACAGTTTATCTTTTCTTCAAATAATCTGGTTATTCACTTATTCAAAGCAAGGATATATGGATGTCTAGCACGTGACACATACACTCAAGATACTGGAATGTATCTTGATGACGATGGAAAGATTTAGAAGACACTGACTTAACCATATAGAAGCTTTCAGCTTCACTAAGAAGGCAGACAAATAATCAAATGAATACAATTCTGTATAGGTGTTAGTATTATCTTGATGCTTTGTGATTGTTTTTTCTTTGAAACAGTTGATGAAAGTGAAGTTGGATAGACATAATTTGGGGACACATCAAAATTTTGAATGGTTTACTAGGGCAATTATTCAATTGTATTCAGGGTCTTCTCCTCCAGTTAAGACTCTGCCTCCCAATGCAAGGGGCATGGATAGGTTCAATCTCTAGTTGGGGAACTTAAGTTGGGGAACTAAAGATTCCACATAATGCACAGTGTGGCCAAAAATAGTAATAATAAAATGTCTAGCTTCAATAGAAAGTTGTGATACACAAAGCACAGGAAAGTATTACTTTTTACCTTTACACAGGAAAAAAGTAATCCATAGACATTGTCACTAAGCAGTCTCATATATTAGATTTACTACACAAAGACATTAAATCAGCTATTATAAATATAGTCAAGGAACTAAAAGAAACCATCTCTGAAAAACTGAAGGAAAGTATGATAATGATGTTGCATGAAATGCAGAATATCAACAAAGAGATGATGAAAAAAGAGAGAGAGAATTTACTAGAGGGGCTTCACAGCAGATTTCAGTTGTAGAAGACAGGTAAACATGAAGATCAGTCAATAAAGATTATCCAGTGTGATAAACAGGGAAAAGTCAAAGAGAAAAAAGTGAAAAAGAAAAAGTAAACAGAGCCTCAGAAATTCATGGTACACTCTCAAGCATACTGACATATACATAATGGAAGTCCTAGAAGCAGGGGAGAGACAATAGTGGGCATAAAGAACATCTGAAGAAATAATGACAAAGGGAATTCGCAGTGGTTAGAACTCTGCACTTTCACTGCTGAGGGCCTGGGTTCAGTCTTTAGTTGAAGAGCTAAGATCCTGCAAGCCACCCAGTGTGGCAAAAAAAAAAAAAAAACTTCCAAATTTGATGAAAACAATCTATGTATACAATTAGGTCAACAAACTCTAAATAGCATCAAATTATTTTCTTCCTCAAAGGTTTTAATTTCAGGATACTAAACAGGAAACTGGTTCTTTCCAGAGATGGGTACAAAATGGGTTCTTATTGGATGAATGCTGAGAACATTTCTACAGTGATCTGAGATATGATAAATAGAAACTCTACTTTCTTCTCCAACTTCCTGCCGCACAAAAAGCAAATCACTTCCAAATCAGTTACATATCATCCAAAACCAGTCACCAGTAGCTTCTCACAAGTTTCTTATTATAAGAATGTTCTTACATATATAGAAACTCATAATACCATGGACATCCTTATAGTATCACATAAATTCAATAAATGTTAAATTTTGCCATTTTGCTTTGTGTATATCTTCTAGCTATCATGTATCTATCCATCTCCCTCTGTCTTCTATCCAATTTACTTTTGGCTGAACTATTAGTAAATTGCAGACATCACGATCCTTCACTCCCAAATATCTCAATTAGAATCTCCTAATAAAAAAAAAAAAATCGGAGAAGGCGATGGCACCCCACTCCAGTACTCTTGCCTGGAAAACCCCATGGACGGAGGAGCCTGGTGGGCTGCCGTCTATGGGGTCGCACAGAGTCTGACACGACTGAAGCGTTTTAGCAGCAGCAGCAATAATAAAAATATTTTCCTACAAGCCACAAGGTCTTCATGATGCCAGTCTTTTGAGAGTGTGGTATTGGGAAAGAAAGAAGACCAGATACTGAAGAACATCTGCAAACTGAAAAAGAGAAGCCTAGTTTCAATAAGAGTTTTAGCCAAGAAAGCCACAATGAGGTTTCCTGAATCCAAAAAGGCGAAAAAAACAAATATACCATGTAAAGCAACAACAGAGCCTTCATTATATTTGAAAATCATACGACCAGGTTCAGAATCAGGCCCCCCACTATGTAAACTTGCACGTGGTTATCAGATCTTGGGACCAGACAACCACAGTCCTTTAGGTTGGTCAAATTTAAGACTGAAGTTCTCTAATGCCTGTAGAAAAAGACTAAAACAATTGAGTTCATCACTGAAGACCCAGCAGGTGAAAGAGGAGATAAAGTGGTAGGCCTTAGGATAGTACTCCCTCTCTTTTTTAAGATTTTTCTTTTGTAATATTTATTTATTTGGCTGCTGAAATGCTAGATGGAAGTGCCCAAAATGAAAAACGTCAAAGAGAAAGAATCGCTTGGATTGGCGCGTTGCCGGCCTGGTCAGCCCCAGTGTCCAACTCAGCTCTCAGTAGGTCACGTGATCCAGAACGGCAACGCACAAGCCAAGATGGCAGCTCCCATCAAAACAGAAGGGCGTTGACGTGGCCATATTGCACGGCGCTAGTTCCCTCCAGGCGTCAGAAACCATCGCTCACTTCCAAAGTGGCCTGGAATGTGAGTGACAGCAGAGACCTGCCACTCACGTCAGCGGAAACGGAACTGTCAGAAGCTTGGCTTCCCCGAGCTTAAGGTCGCGGAATTGGTCTTTGACGTTACTTGAGATTTCTGCGAGTGGCTTTTAGAATCCCTCATAGTGGAAATTCTGTGGCTTGAGATGTGGTGTGTGGTGGGTACTCATGGATGATTATTGTTTAAGGCATTCTCGGAGTTTGAAGGGCGTTGTGGGTGGTTTGGGCCGGCATCAGTCTTGGGGAGTGGGGTTGAGGAATACACCAGAGACAGTGACAGGTCAGCTCCAGCTCGCACCTCCTAGTCCCTAAGCCCCCAGCCCCCAGACAGTGGAGACAAGCAATGGAAGAGCCAGTGATCAAGGGACCCGTCTGGGTGCTGTTGTTGAGAATAGGGCTTGGGGGGTCATTCATTGGAATACCCATTGTTGGGGTTTGAGCTTCAGAGGGCCTAGTGGTCCCGATGAAAAGAGGTGTCTGGAGAACCGTGAATGGCTGCGACAGTCAAGTGCAGGGTGCAGAGCTGTGTGGGTATCCTTAGGAAAGGCTGAGAGGGTTGGAGCATAGAGACCTCAGGTGGACAGATATTTGGGTGTATACTGAGCACTGGGGTACTTTCTTTCCCAACATTTTAGACTGAAGAATTTCAAGCATACAGAAAAATTGAAAGAATAGCAAAATGTTCTGCAGTATAGCTGCCACTTAGATCCACGAATTGTTAAAATCAACAAAGGTCCGTCTAGTCAAGGCTATGATTTTTCCAGTAGTCATGTATGGATGTGAGAATTGGACTATAAAGAAAGCTGAGTGCTGAAGAATTGATGCTTTTGAACTGTGTTGTTGGAGAAGACTCTTGAGGGTCCCTTGGACTGCAAGGAGATCCAGCCAGTCCATTCTAAAGGAAATCAGTCCTCAATATTCAGTGGAAGGACTGATGTTGAAGCAGAAACTCCAATACTTTGGCCACCTGATGCAAAGAGCTGACTCATTTGAAAAGACCCTGATGCTGGGAAAGATTGAAGACGGGAGAAGGGGACGACAGAGGATGAGATGGTTGGATGGCATTGCCAACTTGGTGTACATGAGTTTGAGTAGACTCCGGGAGTTGGTGATAGACAGGGAGGGCTGGCGTGCTGCAGTCCATGGGGTCGCAAAGAGTCACACGACTGAGCAACTGAACTGAACTGCCGTAAATATATGTTTATGTGTGTGTGAGGCAGCCAGTGTACACATGTGTTTGTAAGCGCTTGAAATCAAATGAATCCTAGCTTTTTATGTCAGTTTTTCCACTAGTTTGTCTGACTTTAGATAAAGTGTCAAGTTCTATAAGTCTGTTTTCCCATTTGAATAAATCAATTTCTACCTCACCAGTCCTCCTGAAGGCTCCATCTTCCTGACCTCCTGCCTGCATGCTCAGTCACTTAGTCATGTCATGAAGCCATGCAAAGCCATGAAGACCCAGAAAAGCCAATAAATAGTTATTTTTTTTAAAAAAAGCTAGTGCAGTTGGCCTTTGAACAGTGCAGGGTTTAGAGGTGCTGATCCCCTATGCATTTGGGAATCCATATATAACTTGATTCCCTCAGAACTAAACTACTAATAGATTTCTGTTGACCAGAAGCTTTACCAATAACATAAACAGTTGACTAACTCCGTATTTTTTATGTTTTATATACTAGAGAAAAGAAAATGTTATTAAGAAAGTCATAAGGGGAAATTCCCTGGCAATCCAGTGGTTAGGATTCTTACACTCTTACTGTTGAGAGCCTGGGTTCAATCCCTGTAACACCCCACAAGCCAGGAAGTGTGGTCAAAACAAAACAAACAAAAAACACCTATGGTGATAGGCTGATTCGCGGTTTCTCCAACAATGAAAGAGAAGCAAAGTTATAAATCAGAAAACTAACACATTAATTTTATACTAAATATCACCCATCTTAGGCCTATGTAAGGATAGTCTGTCCACTTCCAGTCTTGCACATGATATTCTGCATGATGAATACTTAGGCAATGATAATGGTGATGACATAAAACGTCTCACAGTTCTTGCTATCTCATTATTAGATGCAGAGAAGGCAGTGGCACCCCACTCCAGTACTCTTGCCTGGAAAATCCCATGGACAGAGGAGCCTAGTAGGCTGCAACCCATGGGGTCATGAAGAGTCGGACACAACTGAGCAACTTCACTTTTCACTTTCCTGCATTGGAGAAGGAAATGGCAACCCACTCCAGTGTTCTTGCCTGGAGAATCCCAGGGACAGGGGAGCCTGTTGGGCTGCCGTCTATGGGGTTGCACAGAGTTGGATATGACTGAAGTGACTTAGCAGCAGCAGCAGCATTTTTAGATAACTGAGTACTACTCAGAAACTTTTATATACAGAGTGGATAAACAAGGGCCTACTGTATAGCACAGGGAACTCTATTCAATACCCTGTGATAAACCATAGTAGAAAAGAATATGAAAAAGACTGTATCTGTATGTATAACTGAATCACTTTGCTGTACAGCAGAAATTAATGCAACATTGTAAATCAGTTCTACTTCAGTAAAAAAAAAAAAAAAATTTTTTTTAAAGAATGCATGTTTAATCATTAACAGAGTAGAAGCAGGATGTGTGTCTTCCAAACCAGTCAAGGGCAAAAGTAAAGAGCAAAAATAGAATGACTAAAAAATATTGTGAACCCAAAGAAAGGCTAATAAGCAGAGTACAGGGAATACCTCAGAGATATTGCAGGTTTTTTCCAGATCACAACAATAAAGACAATATTGCAATAACGTGAATCACACAAAAGTTTTGACTTCCAAGTGCATGTAAAAGTTATGCTTGGGGAGTTATTTGGTGGTCCAGTGGTTGGTTAGAACTAGGCGCTTTCATTGCCATGGCCCTGGTTTTAATACCTGGTCAGGGAACTAAGATCCTGCTATCATGGCCAAAAAAAAAAAGTAATGTTTACATTATACTGTAGTGGGTTAAGCGTGCAACGGTATTATACCTTAAAAAGCAATTTACATACCTTGAGATTGAAATATGTTTTTTGCTTATCTGAAGAAATTATGTATAAATATAACTAAATCACTTTGCTGTATACCTGAAATAATATTGTAAATCAACTATACTTCAATTAAAAATGATTTTTCACTAAAAAAAATACTAACCATCACCTGAGACTTCAGCAAGTCATAATTTTCTTTTCAATTGCAACATCAAAGATCACTGATCACAAGGACTTCCCTGGAAGTCCAGTGGTTAAGACTTCAGGCTTCTACTGCTGGGGATGAGGGTTCGATCCCTGGTCGGGGACCTGAGATCCTACATACCACACAGCACAGACAGAAGAAAAAAAAGTCACAGATCGCCATAAAGTGTATAATAATAATTTTCATCTGTCTGGTAACAGTAAGTTTTCGGGTGAGGTAAGGGCCGGTCTCCTGAAATACATTCCAGGTAAGGATATTGGGATTTCTTGGAAGGTTATTTATTCTGGAGGTCCCTGAAAACTCACTCTGGAGAAGCTGACGGAGACTGTAAGGTTCTCCTGAGGCTCTCTTAGTGACATTTAGCAAAACCTCAATCATGTGTCCTAGCTCCAAGCAAGCACTAGGTGGAAGTGAGTGAAGGTCGCTCAGCCGTGTCCGACTCTTTGCGACCCCATGGACTATACAGTCCATGCAATTCTCCAGGCCAGAATACTGGAGTGTGTAGCCTTTCCCTTCTCCAGGGGATCTTGCCAACCCAGGAAACGAACCCAGGTCTCCCACATTGCAGGCAGAGTCTTTACCGGCTGAGCCACCAGGGAAGCCTAGGTGGAAACTGAGTTCTGAGTTTTCATCTGCTCTTGGGACAAAGCAAGGTGACGTGAGTGCCGTCATCAGGTCACACCAGAGCTGTTTCACTTTTGCTGTCTTTTGATCCTTCGGGTTTCTAATTAGTCTGGTTTATTGGTTTTTATCTTTTGGTCAGGACATGAGTCATATGGGGTCTTAGTTCCCTGACCAGGGTTGAACCCGTGCCCTCTATAGTGGAACTGCAAGATCTTAATCACTGGACTGCCAGGGAAGTCCCTAACCTGTATTTTTTAAAAGTACCTCCCCGGCTTTCCCTGGTGGTAAAGAATCCACCCGACAGTATAGGAGACAGGGGTTCAGTCCCTGATCCGGGAAGATCCCACAGGCCAGGAGCAACTAAGCCCATGCGCCACAACTATTGAGCCTGTGCTCTAGAACCCGGGAGCTGCAACGCCTGAAGCCCATGGGTCTTAGAGCCTGTGCTCCTCAACAAGAGAAGCCAAAGCAGTGAGAAGGCTGCT
>NW_011494255.1:97565-98966 GCF_000754665.1 Bison bison bison | reverse complement strand
TACCACACCTAGAGAGTAGCCCCGCTCTCCGTGAGTAGGGACAAGTCCATGCAGGAAGGAAGTTCCAGCACAGCCAAAAATAAATAACGTAATTAATTAGTTTAAAAAAATACCCCCCCCCCCAAGGCGATTTTGATGGAGCAGCATTGGCTGTAAATCAGCTTTTGGGAAACAGTTACCTGGATGGTATTTGCCACCTGGAGGGGCATGAGATGGGAATGTGAGGGGGGAAAACACAGTTGAACAATCCACAGCGTCCCCAGGTTATAAAACATTTACCTAGGTTCTCTCTTATCTTGTAGCCGTGGTAACTCTTAGGGTGGGATGAGATGCTTGAGAGATCTCCAGTCTCTGGAATGTACATTCTGGAATGAAGGGGACTTCCTAGATTACTTTAAAAAAAAAAGTTCCTTGGATAAACAAGGTCTTATTGTATTGCACTATTCTGTGATAAACCATAAAAAGAAAGAAAAAAAAAAAGTTTCTCGTTCAGATGCACTTAGAGATTCACTCTAGAAGCTCCCATGGAAAATAATTTAACTCCTAAACATTCTCTCCCAATGAAGTCAGAGTGCTCTTCTTGTTATTCAGTCGCTAAGTTGTGTCCAACTCTTTGCGACCCCATGGACTGCAGCATGCCAGGCTCCTCTGTCGTTCACTATCTCCCAGACTTGGCTCAGATTCATATCCATTGAGTCAGTGATGTTATCTAACCATCTCATCCTCTGTCACCTCCTTCTCCTTTGCCTTCAATCTCTCCCAGCATCAAGATCTTTTCCAATGAGTGGGCTCTTCACATCAGGTGGCCAAAGTTTTGGAGCTTCAGCTTCAGAGAACTGAGGGTGAGGCGATTCATATTTCCCTGCTTTGTGTCTTAGGAGCCACCAGGTGGCGCTTGGTTCCTAACGAGTTAGTTTTCATTACCCATTGGGACAAACTGAGTGACACCACACCAAACCGAGTCATGCCAGGATTGTTTACTGCTGCTGCCTTCTGACTCCTCAGCTCTCCCCGTCCTAATTATGAATTGATGTGATACAACAGTTGCATCTCATTGCTTGGAAGGAATGCTCAAACTACCGCACAATTGCACTCATCTCACACGCTAGTAAAGTCATGCTCAAAATTCTCCAAGCCAGGCTTCAGCAATATGTGAACCATGAACTTCCAGATGATCAAGCTGGTTTTAGAGAAGGCAGAGGAACCAGAGATCAAATTGCCCACATCCGCTGGATCATGGAAAAAGCAAGAGAGTTCCAGAAAAACATCTATTTCTGCTTTATTGACTATGCCAAAGCCTTTGTGTGGATCACAAGAAACTGGAAAATTCTGAAAGAGATGGGAATACCAGACCACCTGATCTGCCTCTTGAGAAACCTATATGCAGGTCAGGAAGCAACA
>NW_011494255.1:86136-97392 GCF_000754665.1 Bison bison bison | reverse complement strand
TAACTTATATGCAGAGAACATCATGAGAAATGCTGGGCTGGATGAAGCACAAGCTGGAATCAAGATTGCTGGGAGAAATATCAATAATCTCAGATATGCAGATGACACCACCCTTAATGGCAGAAAGTGAAGAAGAACTAAAAAGCCTCTTGATGAAAGTGAAGGAGGAGAGTGAAAAAGTTGGCTTAAAGCTCAACATTCAGAAAACTAAGATCATGGCATCTGGTCCCATCACTTCATGGGAAATAGATGGTGAAACAGTGGAAACAGTGTTAGACTTTATTTTTTTGGGCTCCAAAATCACTGCAGATGGTGACTGCAGCCATGAAATTAAAAGATGCTTACTCCTTGGAAGGAAAGTTATGACCAACCTAGACAGCATATTCAAAAGCAGAGACATTACTTTGCCCACAAAGGTCTGTCTAGTCAAGGCTATGGTTTTTCCAGTGGTCATGAATGGATGTGAGAGTTGGACTGTGAAGAAGGCTGAGCGCTGAAGAATTGATGCTTTTGAACTGTGGTGTTGGAGAAGACTCTTGAGAGTCCCTTGGACTGCAAGGAGATCCGACCAGTCCATCCTAAAGCAGACCAGTCCTGGGTGTTCATTGGAAGGACTGATGCTGAAGCTGAAACTCCAGTACTTTGGGCATCTCATGTGAAGAGTTGACTCATTGGAAAAGACTCATGCTGGGAGGGATTGGGGGCAAGAGGAGAAGGGGACGACAGAGGATGAGATGGCTGGATGGCATCAGCGACTCGATGGACATGAGTTTGAGTGAACTCCAGGAGTTGGTGATGGACAGGGAGGCCTGGTGTGCTGTGATTCATGGTGTCGCAGAGTCGGACACGACTGAGCGACTGAACTGAAAGGATGGCTGAAAAACCTCTTGTTTTAGGCAGATGAATTTTTACCCACATCTGGCCACAAGGAAGAGGCATGAATATTGAGCAGGAAGCTGCCAGTCTATACCTCATCCTACCCTTTTGTCTACCCAGCATCTTTATGTATTCTTGTCCTCAAATAGAAGTAGACCCATCCTTCCTAAAGAGGACAGCACCAAAGTTTTATTTTGGAATTTTAGACTCAATCAGGTCTAGAAGTCACTCAGTCGTGTCCTACTCTTTGCAACCCCAAGGACTATACAGCCCATGCAATTCTCCAGGCCAGAATACTGGAGTGGGTAGCAGCTCCCTTCTCCAGGGGATCTTCCCAACCCAGGGATCAAACCCAGGTCTCCCACATTGCAGGCATATTCTTTACCAGCTGAGCCAACTTCGTGGTTAGTATTCTATACGTCACTTTGACGACAAAGGTTCATATAGTCAAAGCTGTGTTTTTTTCCAGTAGTCATGTACAGGTATGAGAGTTGGACCATAAAGAAGGCTGGGCACCAAAGAATTGATGCTTTAAAATTGCAATGCTGGAGAAGACTCTTGAGAGTCCCTTGGAAAGCAAGGAGATCAAACCAGTCAATCCTAAAGGAAATCAACCCTGAATATTCATTGGAAGGATGGATGCTGAAACTCAACCTCCAATACTTTGCCCACCTGATGCAAACAGAAGACTCATTGGAAAAGATCCTGCTGCTGGAAAAGAATGAGGGCAGGAAGAGAAGGGGGAGACAGAGGATGAGATGGCTGGATGGCATCACCAACTCAATGGACATGAGTTTGAGCAAACTCCGGGAGATAGTGATGGACAGGGAAGCCTGGCATGCTGCAGTCCATGGGGTTGCAAAGAGTCGGACACGACTTAGTGACTGAACAAAAATAGCTAGTTCATGTTGTTGTACAGCAGAAATTAGCACAATATTGTAAAGCAATCATACTCCAATTAAAAGAATACTGGAGAGGATATTCAACAGGTGCTATTGTATTGCAACCAAGGCCAGTGGGTGGGGATAGTAAGAGTTCCCTGCCCTGGCGGCCCCTTTGGAAGCACTTATTCTCTTTCAAGCCTCCTAGTTTGCTGTCTCGTCTTTATTGTTGTGATTTAGTTGCTAAGTCATGTCTGACTCTTTTGTGACCCCATGGGCTGTGGCATGCCAGGCTTCTCTGTCCAGGGGATTTCCCAGACAAGAACACTGGAGTGGGTTGCCATTTCCTTCTCCAGGCAGGGATGGAGCCCTCGTCTCCAGCACTGGCAAGTGGATTCTTTACCACTGAGCCACCAGGGAAGCCTCTTGACTTGATTAGTTGTTCCTTATTTTCCATAGCCACATCTTAGTTGGGCATTGAAGAGTTTACATTTCTTGGAAATTAAAATGCTTTTCTAGGAGTCAAGAGTGCAAATGAGATGGGTAAACTTCTTTGCATTGAAAATGCAAAAACTTTAGGGGTGACATGAAGGGAGAGAAGATGATGGAGGAAAAACAGTGGAGTGGGTGAAGGACGTTTGATAACAAGACCAGGTGATACTCATTTTGAGTTCTTTCTTTTGCCAGTGCATTAAGAATGAGCATTACACAATGAAGGGCAATTTGTGAGTGATCTTTTGCAGAAAGCAAGGGAAAACACCAAGTCCTTTTGCAGATTGATTTATTTCAAAACAAAGTGGTCAGACAACAAGTTAGGCAGGGTACTTTGCCTGGCACAGGGGTTGACCTTGCCTGAAACAATGCATTCTTTGCTAATAATCCCCACCTCCTTGCCCACTACCTCCACCTTTAAAAACCTTTCCTTTCCTGCGGCTCAATGAAGTTCCTTTCCATTTGCTAGATGGGATGCTGTCTGATTCATGAGTTGTTCGAGCAAGCCAGTTTGATCTTTAAATCACTCAGTTGGATTTGTGTTGTTTAACAGCACAGAAGACCTTTTGTTCAGACCTCACCCTATGTGTCTCTAGCCGTTGATTCATATCCTCTGTAATAACCCAGTAATGTCGTGAATAAATGGGTGTCCAGAGTTCCCTGAGCTGCTCTAGCAAATTAATAAACCCAGAGAGGAGATGCCACAGGAAACTCTGGTTTATAGTCAGTCAGAGGCACAGGTGACTATCTGGAGTTGGGATCAGCGTGTGAGGTGGGGGAGAGAGCAGTCTTGAGGGGACTGAGCCCTTCTTAACCTGATGGAACCCAATGTGGACTCTAGACCGCGTCAGAACTGAACTGTAGGGATGGGCTTCTGCAAACAGGTGCCAAATAAAATGTTGGAGACAGAGTTTGGGGTGAAGTAGAAAAGAGTAGCTTTATTGCTTTGCCAGGCAAAGGGGACCACAGCGTGTGTGTGTGTGTGTGTGTGTGTGTGTGTGTGTGTAGGATGTCTGGAAGGGGGCACTGGGAACATTCTGCTTCTCTGGGTGCTGGTTCTTCAGAGGTGTTGAAATTGTGAATGTTGAATCAGTTCAGTTCAGTTCAGTCGCTCAGTCATGTCTGGCTCTTTGTGACCCTATGAACAGCAGCACGCCAGGCCTCCCTGTCCATCACCAACTCCCGGAGTCCACCCAAACCCATGTCCATTGAGTCGGTAATGCTGTCCAACCATCTCATCCTCTGTCGTCCCTTTCTCCTCCTGCCCTCAATCTTTTCCAGCATCAGGGTCTTTTCCAATGAGTCAGCTCTTCACATGAGGTGGCCAAAGTATTGGAGTTTCAGAATTAGCATCAGTCCTTCCAATGAACACCCAGGACTGATCTGCTTTAGGATGGACTGGTTGGATCTCCTTGCAGTCCAAGGGACTCTCAAGAATATTGAATAAGTGGAACATTTATGACATGCGCAATGGCCTGTGTGTATATTACATTTCTGTGAAAATTTTACTGAGAGAGGAAAAAGGAGGGAGAGGGGAGAGAGGTGAGAGATGGAGAGAGAAGCGAAGGAGTGAGGGAGAGGAGATGGAGGAAAGAAAAAGGGAGAGAGAAAAAAAGAGAGGGAGGGACAGAGGGCTGGAGAAGGGAGGAAGGGGTGGAAGAAGCATTCCTGGAGCAGCGAATGTAAAGGGCAGTGAGTTTTAGCATCTTCCGCAGCTGAACGGATGACACGGGGTGAGTGGATACAGGCATTCATTCGAGTCCCTGAAAATACTTTCTTATCTTTCCCCACCCCCGCCCCATCCACACACCTGGAGGCTGGGAGAAACACCAGCACCACAGACAGAAATAGCCGAGTTCCAAGCACAATCACCAGTGACCTGGGGCAGCTGGACAGTGCCCGAGGCAGAGAGGCCATTGTGGACAAGGGTCCTCTGATGTCAAGACTATTTCCAGGGGCTGGAACTGGCCTCCGTCTCCCAAGCCTCAAAGTAGCCAGGGCGCATGACTCCTGGGATTCTGACATGACGGCCACCTGTGTCTGTCCCCCTCCCACCCACCCACTCATATATGAGAGGGGGCAACACCGGCCATATGTTGAGATGGCTCATGATGGCTTCCAGACAGCCGTTAACATTTCAGGAATTTTATGAGCCACTATTAGAAATCAATCCTGTAGAGACATCTCTGGTGGTCCCATGGCTAAGACTCCTTGCTCTCAACGCCAGGGGCCTGGGGTTCAACCCCAGCTTAGGGAACTAGATCTCACATGCAGCAACTAAAGATCCTGCATGCATGCCTCCAGGAAGATCGGAGATCCTGGGCGCCGCGACTAAGACCCAGTGCTGCCAATAAATAATTTTTAAAAATTAAATGTTTTTTAAAAAAGAAATCAGTCCTATAAAATTACAATGAATAAGTGATAGTCAAAACAAAGGTAACAAATTCTCAGATTCAGCCCTTCCTAATTACTTTGTTACATTTTGATGGACCCTTGAAGTTTCAACATCCATATTCCGTATTTCACGTGTTTCACGTTTCCCTCTTATTAAGATAAACAAAGATACCAACAGACACTCACATCATCGGTTGTAAGAAGTAGCAAGTTGCCCAGAAACCACCATGGTATGGAATTTACAGTAGAGTGTTGTGTGTTGAAGTCTGATTTGTAAGCTGTCTGCTTTGTTGTTGTTTTTGTTTAGTTGCTAAGTCGTGTCCAGCTGTTTTTTGACCCCAAGGACTATTAGCTCACCAGGCTCCTCTGTCCATGGGATTCTCCAGGCAAGAATACTGGAGTGGGTTACCGTGCCCTCCTCCAAGGGATCTTCCCAGCCCAGGGATCGAACCCGAGTCTCCCGCACTGGCAGGTGGATTCTTCACAACTGAGCCACCAGGGAAGCCCCAGAGTATCTGCTACATATCATTTATAATCAGTAAAATTTATCGTAAACATACATATTTATATACAGACCTACTTTTTTCCCTTGAGAGCTGGCTGTTAACGTTTACCAGCATACCACAGTCCAGACAGCACCTGTGCTTGGGATTCTGGAAGAGCTGCATTCAAACCTTGGCTCTGTTAGTACTTGTATGACCCTAGAGACCTCATCCCCACTTTTTTGAACTTCAGTTTTTCTCTTCTTTAATATGGAAGCTATTATAACTGAGGTCGATGTTTTGCTGGAGCTAATGTCATATACGGACGTGAGAGACCATAAAGAAGGCCGAGTGCTGAAGAATTGATGCTTTCAAACGGTGGTACTGGAGATGACTGTTGAGATTCCCTTGGACTGCAAGGAGATAAAACCAGTCAATCCTAAAGGCAATCAATCCTGAATATTCATTGGAAGGACTGATGCTGAAGCTGAAGCTCCAATACTTCGGCCACCTGATGTGAAGAGCTGACTCATTGGAAAAGACCCTGATGTTGGGAAAGATTCAGGGCAGGAGGCGAAGGGGGCGGCAGAGGATGAGATACTTGGATGGCACCATAGACTAAGTAGACATGAATCTGAGCAAACTCAGGGAGATGGTGAAGGATGGAAAAGCCTGATGTGCTGCAGTCCATGGGGTCGCAAAGCGTCACTGAGTGACTGAACAACAACGTTGAATATGAAGTGGATACGTATGTATCCCACGCGGACTTGGCATATATCGCGGCACCCTCCACGGTATGGCTATTTCGACTTGCTGGAGACAAGCCTGTTCTCCCTCTTGCCTTTTCGGCCCTCTGAGGTCCAGACCACAATGACGTGGCCCTTCCCCCTCCTCCCCACAGCCTTCCTTCCTCTGGCCCCACCCTTTGGCAGTCAACACGGGGGCAAATCCTTCAGCAGAATTTACTGTGACTCCTCAGACCTGGGGAGGGAAGCAAGGGGACACCTTTCCTGTAACCCATTCTGGTCCCTGCTGCCTGAGAAGAGGACGGTCCCCGTGAGCTTCTCCAGGGCAAAGACCAGTTCCTGGTTTACTGCAGGCCAGGCATCAGGCTGATGTGTTGGTCTGCTAGGACTGTTGTAACTCATGACCACAAGCCGGGTGGGTTCAAACCACAGAAATGTATTCTCTCACAGCTCTGGGGCCTAGAAGTCTGAAATCAAGGTGTGTGTGGGGTGGGGAGGGGTTCTTCCTGATAGTTCTCAGGGAGATCCGTTCGAGACTTCCTCCTCCTTTCTAGTGGTTCCCAGCAATCCTTGATGCGATGAATTGTAAGCCCCGCTCCTCCAAATTCTTAAGTTGAAGTTCTAACCCTCCAGCACCTCTGAATGTGACCTTATTTGGATATGAGGTTGTTGCCTATATAGTCATTTCAGTTAAGCTGAGGTCATCATGAAGTCTGGTCAGCCCTTAGTATGACCAGATGTCCTTAGGAAAAGGGGAACCAGCACATAGATGCACACGCAGGGTGAACGTCATGTGAAGATGAGATTTGGGTGATGCTTCTACAAAACGAGGGAGACAGAGGTTGCCAGCAAACCACCAAAAACTCAAGAAGAAGGCCCCAAAAGACTCAGAGCCTTCAGAGTCACAGTTCAGCTCAGTCGCTCAGTCATGTCTGACTCTGCGACCCCATGGACCCAGCATGACAGGCTTCCCTGTCCAACACCAACTCCCGGAGCTTGCTCAGACTCACGTCCATCCAGTTGGATGGTGATGTCATCCAACTATCTCATTCTCTGGCCCCCTGTACTCCTGCCTTCAGTCTTTCCCAGCATCAGGGTCTTTTCCAATGAGTCAGTTTTTCACATCAAAGGTGGCCAAAATATTGGAGCTTCAGCTTCAGCATCAGCCCTTCAAATGAATATTCAGGACTGATTTCCTTTAGGATGGACTGGTTGGATCTCCTTGCAGTCCAAGGGACTCTCAAGAGTCTTCTCCAACACCATAGTTCACAGTTCAGAGTCACAACCTGACGAAAACCTTGACCTCAGCCTTCCAGCCTCAAGATCTATGGGGCAGCAACTTTCTCTTGTTTTTAGTCAAAAGGTTGCGGTAAGCTATACAGAAGTCCTGGAAAATGAATACGCTTGGCTGACAGACACATCCCTCCAATTTCTACCTCTGTCTCCACATCACCTTCTCCTTTGCGTCTCCTATTTACTAATCTCCCTCAGCCTTACTCTTTTTTTTTTTAATTTGGTCACTCATTGTTTTTAAAATTTTATTACTGGAATATAGTTGCTTTCAATGTTGTGTCAGTTTCTGCTCTACAACAACGTGGATCAGCTGTATGAATACATATATCCCCTCCCTCTTGAGCCCCCTCTGCCAGCACCCCCATCCCACCCCGCTAGGGCATCACAGAGCCCCAGGCTGAGCTCCCTGTGTTACACAGCTCCCTGTTTTAAACACGGTAGTGCATATATGTTAATACCACTCTCTCAACTCATCCCACCTTCTCCTTCCCTGCTGTGTCCGCAAGTCTGTTCTCTACGTCGGTGTCTCATTTCCTGCCCTGCATAAGGTCCGTCTGTATTTCTAGAGTCCATATATTACACATTAAGATACGATAATTCTTTTTTATTGGAGTATAACTGCTTTACGATGTTGTGTCAGTTTCTGCTGTACAGCAAAGTGAATCAGCTATATGTATACATATATCCCCTCCCTCTTTTTAAAAAATTTATTTTTTAATTGAAGGATAATTGCTTTACAGAGTTTTGTTGTTTTCTGCCAAAGTAACATTGAATCAGCCGTAGGTATACATATCTCCTCCGTCTTAAGCCTCCCTCCCACCCCTCTAGGTCATCAGAGTGTGGAGCTGAGCTCCCAGCCCTGGACAGCAGCCTCCCACTAGCTATCTGTTTCACACGTGGTAGTGTCTATATCTCCATGCTACTCTCCCAATTCGTCCCACCCTCCCCTCCCCCCGTGTCCATATGTCCTTTCTCTATGTCTGCGTCTCTATTTCTGCCTTGGAAATAGGTTCATCTGTGCCATTTTTCTAGATTTCATATACATGCATTAACGTATGTGCCTCACTCTTGTAAGGATTCCGGCATTGGATTTAGGTAGGGGTGATCTCAGGTAAAACTACTTAACCTCATCACACTCACAAAGACTTTTCCCACCTGAGGTCACACTCACAGGTACAAGGGGTGAGGACTCTGGGGTGGGGGGGCTACCAGTCACCCCAGTCACACTCACAGGTACAGGGGGTGAGGACTCTGGGGTGGGAGGCCACCAGCCACCTCAGGATACCTGGGGACTCAACCCTCTCATGAAACTGCACTCCAAAATGATGTCCGAGGCGGGAAACTGAGGCTATGAGTGAACAAATCACTTTTCCAAACCCATACATATCAGTCGGATGTGGGCTTAGAATACAGGTTCCTCCAGCATGCTGCAAGTCCTGAAGCCGGTTCGCCTACAGCCTGTGCTGCCCAACAAGAGACGCGCCGCAGTGAGAAGCCCAGGACCCGGACTAGGGCACAGCCGCCGCTCGCCCCAGCTAGAGAACAGCCCACGCACAGCAACAAAGACCCCGTGCAACCAGAAACTAATTCATTAATTTAAAATAAAGATTTTCCTTCCCTTTTTAATTTTTTTTTTTTTTTCTTAAAAAGACAGACTTCCCTGGTGGTCTAGTGGTTGAGTCCCCCTGCCAATGCAGGGGACACAGGTTCGAGTCCCGATCCGGGAAGATTCCACAGGCCTCCGAGCAACTAAGCCCATGAGCCACAACTACTGAACCTGTGGGCCTAGGGCCCGCGCTCTGCACTAAGAATGACCACAGTGAGAAGCCTGAGGACCACAGTGAAAAGTAGTCCTGGCTCACTGCAATTAGGGAAAAGCTCGCAGCAAGGAAGACCCAGCACAGCCAAAATTAAATAATTGTTTCTAAAAAAAAGAATACAGGTCCCTCCAACCTATTGCTCTTCCATGCTCTGTCCCACAGGAGGCCTCAGTAACAGTGTTTGATGAGTGAGTGAATGTGCTGTGCTTAGTGGCTCAGTCGTGCCTGACTCTGCGACCCCATGGACTGTAGCCCACCAGGCTCCTCTGTCCATGGGATTCTCCAAGCAAGAATACTGGAGTGCGTTGCCATTTCTTACTCCAGGGGATCTTCCCGATCCAGGGATGGAACCCAGGTCTCCCGCATTGCAGGCAGATTCTTTACCATCCGAGCCAGGATGAAGCAAATTACTCACAGGCCCAGAAAGCAATCTTGTGCAACTATTTCCTGTAAATAACAAATTATCCGTGAGTTTGGGAGCTCATTTAAGGCAGTTTCTGGGCTTGGGACCTCCAGCTGTCTGCAGAACATTGAGTGTATCAAGACCTTAGTTTCTTTATTAGTAAAATGAGGATTATAATACTTGCTTCAAAAGGTTTTCAAAGCAGTTAAATGAGGGTAAGCACATAGATCAATGCTAAGCATGAAACAGGAGCCTGGGGAGGGTGCAGAGGTAATGCCACTTCAGAAATCATTTTTTCCCTAGTCAGATGGTTCTCAAAGTTCACAGAGTCTAAGAACCCTGTAGGGTTTTTTTGTTTTTTGTGTGTTTTTTTTTTTTGCCACACTGCACAGCTTACACGATCTCAATTCCCCAACCAGGGATTGAACCCAGGTCACAGCAGTGAGAGCCTGGAATCCTAACCATTAGGTCACCAGGGAACACCCTGATGTTTTGTTGTTCAGTCACTAAGTCACGTCAGACTCGTTCCAACCCTGTGGACTGCAGCACACCAGGCTTCCCTGTCCTTCATTGTCTTTGCTCAAACTCATGTCCATTGAGTCGGTGATGCCATCCAACCATCTCATCCTCTGTCGCCCCCTTCTCCTCCTGTGTTCTATCTTTCCCAGCATCAGGGTCTTTTCCTATGAGTCAGCTCTTTCCACCAGTTGGCCCAAGTATTGGAGCTTCAGCTTTAGCATCAGTCCTTCCAATGAATATTCAGGGTTGATTTCCTTTAGGATGGACTGGTTGGATCTCCTTGCAGTCCAAGGGACTCTATGGGGCATATGTTTGAGTCATTTGCGGGGTCCTGAGCTCACTGAGTCAGAATATATTGGAGCAAGGCCCAGAAATCTGTATTTTTAGCAAATGCACACAGTGTACACTCTGAGGCCCCTAGACCACTCTGTAGGACGCTTGGATGGATGGTAAGAGCAGACATTAGAGCAAGTTTCTGGGTCTGAGCTTTGGGTGCCTTCCGTCATCTGGTCTGATCCCCAGGTCTGTGCTGAGGTTGCCAGGGGAAGGTCGGGGGCCCACCTGTTGCAGCCTGAGGCAGTCATGCAGCCACTCAGCTGTGGCTGGCTCAGGAACAGCTAAAACTCACTTCCAATTCCATACGCTCTCCTAACCTGTAGGGCTGTCAGTGAGGGACAACTCGAGTGTGCGTACTCAGTCATGTCTGGCTGTTTGCAACCCCATAGACTGTAGCCTGCCAGGCTCCTCTGTCCATGGAATTCTCCAGGCAAGAATACTGGAGTGCATTGCCATTTCCTTCTCCAGGGTTGGATGGAACCTGCGTCTCTTGCATCTCTAGTATTACAGGTGGATTTTTTACCCCTGAGGCATGAGGGAAGCATGGGGGACAACTTGAGATGTTCCCATTTTACAGATGCAGAAAGAGAGGCTCAGGGACTCAAGAACACGTAAGTGGCCGGCTCCCACCTGGGGGGCCCAGGCAGTCCCTCCTGGTCCCCATCATCCTGTCTTCTGACTCCGATCGTTGTGTTTCTCTCCTGGGAGGCTCTTCAGGCCCTGGTGTGTGTGGAGGCACCGGCAGGACTCAACGTGGACAGTGGGAACATTGCTCGGGAAGGGAGCCAGGGAGGCACAGAACCAAAGTCATATGTGCAGAGTGACCCGGCTCCAACAGCTCTGTCAGAGCTCAGAAGGTGATGGACTCAAAGGGCCAAGGGTCCAGGACTCCTCTTCAGCACGCAGGAGTGCAGATCCTCAACGCCTCCTCCCTCAGTCCCAGGGGTCCCGACCCCCAGCGCCCTCCCCCCTCAGACCCAAGAGTCCTCCTCCCTCAGCCCCTCCTCCCTCAGA
>NW_011494255.1:79263-86036 GCF_000754665.1 Bison bison bison | reverse complement strand
CCCCCAGCCCCTTCTCCCTCCAGTCCTGCCCCCGGGTGGACAGGCCTCCTGTCCACCGGCCTCTGCTGTCCCCAGGCTGCATCCCTCTGACCAGGAACCAGCTCCTCCCACGCCTCAGTCTCTGTCTCTCAAGATGAGACTCCTCTCTTGTTTTCCTGGAAGAGGAGAGAGCTGCTGACCTGGGAAGCCTGGCCCTGTAGCTGGGCGGGGGCGAGTGGGGGGTGGGGATGGGGGGGCAGGGGGGTGCGGATGTCTGCAGCTGGAGGGAGGGTTACAGCCTGACTGGGCGGCCCTCTCCTCAGACCTCAGAGGTCCCCCAGCTTCTCCCAAGGGTGGAGGGCGGACCTGCGGCCATCATCCCCTTCCCTCTGCCCTCCCCTCCCTCTCCCAGGATTTCGGCAGAATCTGGAGGCCTAGGTGTTTCCCAGAACGCAGCTGAGTGGGAGGAATGGCCAGCGGAACCAACTGCAGCCTGTCCAGGGCTGAGCTCAGAGCGCTGGGACCTAGGCCTGGAACTCCTAGAAGGCCATCTGCTTCCGGATTCAGATCCTCACTCATTCTGGGAAGCCTTGTCCAGGGTCCCACCTTCCTGGGAACACCTCCTCCCATCCCTCCAGAGCTGCGGGTAGCTGGGGGGTCCTCAGCTCTGGGCTTTCTCCCCCTCAACCCCTCACGTTCCCATCTCCCCCCATCTCCCCCCATCTCCCTCCTCCTCCTCTGCCCTCCTCCTTACCCCTCCCTCTCCCTTTCCCTCCTCTCCTTCCCTCCTTTCCCTCCTGTCCCCCTCCCCCTTTTCCTCCTCTTCTTTCTCTTCCGTTTTTTATTTTTCTTTCTTTGACAGCACCCAGAGGCTTGTGGGATGCAGCATTGTAGTTGCCCAACCACGGATGGAACCCCAGCCCTTGGCTGTGAAAGCATGAAGGCCTAACCCCTGGGCCACCAGGGGATTCCGTCTTCTTCCTCTTTCCTGCCTCCACCCAGCGTTCTGACTCTCCATCCCAGTCTCACTCACTCATTCACCCCGTATTTCTCCATCCAACACCTGCTATACAACAGGTACCAGTGCAGACCCAAGGAAACGGAGTCATCGACAACGCAAAGGCCACTGTCTGTGAGCAGCTCGCATTCCAACAAGGGAGAGGCAGGTTATACAGGAAAGAGACTCCATGGACAAGTTATGCTTTATATAGAAGTATATGCTATGGGGAAAAAAGAGAATTAGAGGGCAGTGAGACTTCAGGAGACCCAGAGTGGGACAGCTTTCTGTATTAAATAGGGTCGGTCACGGCCTAACCCAGTCCACTCCCCTCCCCCTCCTCCTCCTTCCCCCTCCCTCCCCTCCCTCCCCTCCTCCCTCCCCGCCTCCCTTCCCTCCTCCCTTCCCTCCTTCCCTACACTCCTCTTCTTCCTCTTCCCTCCCCTCCTCCTCCCTCTCTTCCTTTCTCCTCTGACTCGCAGTGTCTAAATTCTCCTAAAGCACTTCCCTCCCACCCAGGACCCCTTGCAGAGAAGTCATTCGCCTGGACCAAAGCATTTAACAAAATGCTTCTTCACAGACTTCTTCAAGCTGCCTCCCTAGGCCCGGCACCCTCCCTAGTTCTGAAGGGAGGCAAATATTGTCAGAAGGAGCTCAGAAAGAGGACTTCCCTGCTGGTTCAGTGGTTAAGACTCTGAGCTGCCAATGCAGGGGGCACAGGGGCACTAAGACCCACTAAGATCCCACATGCCCTGCAGTGTGACCGAACTATTAACATTTAAAAAAATTTTTTTAAAGAAGGAGCTCACGAAATATGTTTCTAATGAGCAGTCTTGTTTAAGAACAACTGGACTAGATGATGATCATTTACTTTTATCTAGTTTGTTTCACTTTTTCTATTTCTTACCCAGTGCTCCCATCTCATTTAGTTTGTTTTCCAACTTCTCCGTCTCTTCTCTTTTTTTTTTATGTTGTTTCTCAAGCATTTATGCAATAGAAAAGTTTTTGCATACATATATAAATAATATGTATAATATATGTATTTTAGAAAGCTTACGAATTTTCACCTAACTAAAAAATTTATGACATTTTGATTCCACTTGTTTGACTTCGTATGAGTAGAATGCTAGATTTCTAACTAAAAAATATGCAAAAAACAAACAAGGAGCTCAGACAAAAAGGGTCAGTCTGTCCGCCCCCACACCTCTGTCTGCCTCCCTCTCTGAGCCACCCTCAGGGCTTCCCCTCTGGCCTCTGCTCCCCCAGCTTTGCAGGTCCCCGATGCTCCTCCAGACCCGCAGCTGCTGCCTGCATCCCAGCTCACATTCCATGCTCTCTTCCTCCCAGAGAAGATCCTGAGGTGAACCCACCACGTATACCCCCTGGCCAAACACCCCTAGTCTCTCCATTCCCTGTGTCCCTCACAGGCACCCAGAGCGGACCCTGTCCCTCTCCTGCCCCCAGCCCTCCCCTGGCTCCCCAGCACCCAGGACAAAGTCCCAGCCTCTGAAGCTGGCATTCAAAGCCCTGCCCAGGGTGGACTGTGTTATGTAGCCAGCCCTGTGCTTCACCCTTTCAGCTTCCGCAACATCAACTCTCAGGTACTTTCCTGACTGTCTAGGATGTTCTTTGCCTCGGATGCCCTTCTTGTTCCATCTTTCAACCCCCAGCCCCCTTACCCTGACTAACTCCTCCACACTCAAGGACTCGGCTCCTCCAGGATATCACCTCCTCCAGGAAGCCCTCCCTGACTCTCCTGCTGGGTTTGTGCATCCTTGCTCGAACTGGTCTGTGATCCTCTGTTTATACAGCTGTCTTCTCCACCAGATTGGCATCTCCTCAAGGGCAGGGCCCGGGCTGAGTCATTTCTGTGTGCCAGGCATCGCCCAGCTGAGAGCCCAGCCCCACCAGGAGCTGGGGGCAAAGGAGATGTCCCTCCAGTGAGCACATGTCCTTCCCACTGCCTTTTCTCTGCTTCGGCCTTATGGTCTCCCCGCTTTCGCTCTTTCCGTCCTGTGTTCTGTAAACCACACCCTGAGTTTTTCGATGATGATGGAAATCTTGGGAGGGTCACTGTGGATCCAGGGCAGGGACCCAAGAGCCACCATTGGAGTGGCGGATTCTGGGAGAGATGGCTGTTAGTGAGGGGAGCAGGGGGTGGTCCTGCCACTGTCAGCCCCAGCCTCCTGTGCGAGTGCCCATTTTATCTGTCCTTGTCTTTCAGCTCTTGGCTTGGCTGTTTCCAGCCTTGATCATCTCTCCCTGCAAGGAATTCTGGGAGACTGGACATTTAGGTCCGAAGGAGGAGAGCATTAGGGTCCTGAACTCTTGGATCCAAGGGAGGAAAGGCTGGGGTCCTGGACCCCTGGGTCTGAGGGAGGAGGGGCTGGGGGCCCCAAATCCTGGGTCCTGGAGAAAGACACCATTGGGTCTAAAGTCCTGGTCCCTCCTTCCTCGTCCGCACTCTGGTTTTAGAAACAGCTGGTTTTATACAGCTGCTCCACCCGGGCAGGGCGGGGTGGGGGCTGGGCAGCCAAATGCCCAGCTTCTGAGTGGAGCCCGGGCTCCCCCAGCCTCCCCCCGGGGTAGAGGGATTGCCCTCCCCTCATGCTCTGGGCTGGGCTCCCATCGGAGGACCCATCACCCAGACATGGCCAGACACCAGGCGGCGGCTGGGCTCCCAGCAACCGCGTCAGAGACGCCCTGCCCTGGAGAAGGGGCGGGGTACCCCTAACTCGGGGCCTGAAGTAGCCTTATTCTCCCTGACAGCCAGGCTCAGGCAGAGGCCCAAACTGGCCGGGGCTCCCCCACACCCTGCCTGTCTGGGGAAACTCAGGGAGCGAGAAGTTGGCACCTTGCAGGGGAAAGTGCCAGAACAGGCGGGGAGAGATGGAGCAGCAGGGAGATACGAGGACCTGGAGACAGGAAAACAGAGACAAACAGTGTGAGAGAGAGTGTGAGTCAGAGAGAGACACACACACACAGAGCCTCGGAGATACACAGAGATGCAGAGAGACTTAGAGAGGAGACACACACACACAGATGGACAAACAGACAGATGAACACACAGACAAAGGAGAAACAGGCAGCCACTGAGAGGATCCAGGAGAAACAGAGAATCAAAACTGGGAGACAGGAAAAAACAGAGTTAAGGATCCAGATAGAATCAGAGAGAAGGTGACAGACGTACGCAAAGAGAGACAGGGGCAGAGAGGAATCCACAGAGAGCGAGGAGTAGAGAAAGAGAGGAAAGGGAAGAGAGAGAGAGAAAGAGGCAATAGAATAAGGAAGTCGGGAGGTGCGGAGTCAGAAATTAAGAGACAGAAAGATGCAAACCCAGAAGAAAGCAAGTAGAAATGGACACACACACATACACAGAGGGAGCCACAGAGAGAGACTGGAAGACAGAGAGAAAGAACCAGACAGACAGACAGAGAAACAAAGCCAGGGAGAAAGACACAAAGTGTGAGATTTAAAGAAAGACAGATCTAAAGAGAGAAGAGATGGTCAGGCACACAGAAACATAGGGTCACAGAGAGATGTTAGCAGTTAGGGTTAGGGTTAGCAGAGAGAATTCAGTTCAGTTCAGTTGCTCAGTCATGTCCGATTTTTTGCGACCCCATGAACCGCAGCACGCCAGGCCTCCCTGTCCATAACCAACTCCTGGAGTTTACCCAAACCCATGTCCATCAAGTTGGCATCCAACCATCTAATCCTCTGTCGTCACCTTCTCCTCCTGCCCTCAATCTTTCCCAGCATCAGGGTCTTTTCAAATGAGTCAGCTCTTCACATCAGGTGGCCAAAGTATTGGAGTCTCAGCTTCAACATCAGTCCTTCCAATGAACACCCAGGACTGATCTCCTTTAGAATGGACTGGTTGGATCGCCTTGCAGTTCAAGGGACCCTCAAGAGTCTTCTCCAACACCACAGTTCAAAAGCATCAATTCTTCAGTGCTCAGCTTTCTTTATAGTCCAAGTCTCACATCCATACATGACCACTGGAAAAAACATAGCTTTGATTCGGTGGACCTTTGTTGACAAAATGTCTCTGCTTTTTAATATGCTGTCTAGGTTGGTCATAACTTTCCTTCCAAGGAGTAAGCATCTTTTAATTTCATGGCTGCAATCACCATCTGTAGTGATTTTGGAGCCCAGAAAAATAAAGTCTCGCACTGTTTCCACTGTTTCCCCATCTATTTCCCATGAAGTGATGGGACCAGATGCCATGATCTTAGTTTTCTGAATATTGAGCTTTAAACCAAACTTTTCACTCTCCTCTTTCACTTTTATCAAGAGGCTCTTTAGTTCTTCACTTTCTGCCATAAAGGTGGTGTCATCTGCATATCTGAGATTATTGATATTTCTCCCAGCAATCTTGATTCCAGCTTGTGCTTCATCCAGCTCGGCGTTTCTCATGATGTACTCTGCATATAAGTTAAATAAGCAGGGTGACAATATACAGCCTTGAAGTACTCCTTTTCCTATTTGGAACCAGTCTGTTGTTTCATGTCCAGTTCTAACTGTTGCTTCCTGACCTGTATACAGGTTTCTCAAGAGGCAGGTCAGGTGGTCTGGAATTCCCATCTCTTTCAGAATTTTCCAGAGTTTATTGTGATCCACACAGTCAAAGGCTTTGGCATAGTCAATAAAGCAGAAATAGATGTTTTTATGGAACTCACTTGCTTTTTCGATGATCCAGTGGATGTTAACAATTTGATCTCTTGTTCCTCTGTCTTTTCTAAAACCAGCTTGAACATCTGGAAGTTCACGGTTCACGTATTGCTGAAGCCTGGCTTGGAAAATTTTGTGCATTACTTTACTAGCATGTGAGATGACTGCAATTGTGCAGTAGTTTGAGCATTCTTTGGCATTGCCTTCCTTTGGGATTGGAATGAAAACTGACCTTTTCCAGTCCTGTGGCCACTGCTGAGTTTTCCAAATTTGCTGACATATTGAGTGCAGCATTTTCACAGAATCATCTTCTAGGATTTGAAACAGCTCAACTGGAATTCCATCACCTCCAGAGATTTTTTTTTAATCATGAAAACAAGGGCATAGAAACAACGACATGTATGAGTCTTCTGGTTCTGAGAAATCGGGGATTCAGACTCCCCAATAATCCCCATTCCACTTCTGTCTGTGCTCTCTCTGACTCAGTTGCCCAGAGTCCCTGGGGCAGCTGACCCACAACTCTGAGTTCACCCTGGAGACCCTGGGGAGTCAAACCCCAATGCCCCAGCCACCTCCCCAGACCCTGGCACATAAGCATGTGCCCTGCGCACACATGCACACACACAAACACACACATCCACACGCAAGCATACGCACCTGGACAGGAATCAACCAGGCACCGAACGTTCAGATGTTCACTCACTGCTCCAGTTCCAGACAGCCCACCTCCCAGACCAGGGCACACACAGTCACACCCACCAGCATGCACATGTGTGTCTCTCATTCCATCTGTCAGTGGCCAGTCCCCAGGGAAGCCAACATGGGAGAGATTCCAAGGATTCGAGGGGAGTGGCGGGCATTGTGTGTTGCGGGGGGAGATAAGAGGGGAGGCGAGCGGGGCTGGGGGTAGTGGGGAAGAGAGAGAAATAGGGGAGAGAGGGGGGAAAAGGGGTGGAGAGAGAGCGAGTGGGGAGAACGAAAAGGATGGAGAGAAGTCCAGACATAGAGGAATGAGATGAAGGCAGAGAGAGAGGAGGAGAAATGGAGGGGAGAGATGGGGCCAGGAGTTGGGGTGTTGGGGGCTTCGGGGGGAGAGGGAAGGGGAGCGAGAATGAGGGGCTGGAAG
>NW_011494255.1:74427-79038 GCF_000754665.1 Bison bison bison | reverse complement strand
CCCCCCCGCCCGGCTCTTCAAATCTGCCCCAAGCTCAGGGGCAGCGGGGAGACTCGGGAGCAGCCAGCTGGCGAGGAGAGAGGCCGCCGGAGCCGCAGCGATGACACAGGTGTGTGCCTGAGTGTGCGTGGGCACGCGTGAGACTGCGGGCGGGAGGCCTCCCCGCACGTTTGTGCGCATGTGTGCTCCTGTGCGTGACAGCAGCCCTGTGAGTCTGTGTGCCTTCTGGCCTGAATGCATGTCAGGTCCAACCTGCCTGTAAATCCGTGTAGGTCCATGTGCCCCGGACCGGACCGGGCAGAGAAGAGCTGTCTTTGCACCACATGTGGGTCTAAATTTCTATTTTCTTGTGTTCGGTAAATATTAAGGTGGACTAAATGAAATCGCCCATCTCTGGTCACTTTTGACTGATGAAAATGGCAGTTTCCTATGGTTCAATCTCAACTGTTAACTTTTTTTTCCTGACCTTGCCTGGTGAGTGTGTGTGTGTGTTTGCTGGTGGTGGTGTTCTTATCTGCTGAAGGGCACGTGCCCTCGAGTTCACCTGTGTGGCTGTCAGTGGAGGGGGGTCTCAGGATCACTAAATTCTACTGGCAGGTGTCTGGGGTCATCTTGTCTGGGGTGTGTGTCCATGGCATGTGACTGTGACTGTTGTTGGCGTTAGGATTCTCCAGATGCCCACCTGTCCCTAGGATCCCCACCATGAACTGGCCCACCCCCAGGAACTCAGGCACAGCTAGGTTTGGGCCAAAGGGTCTCAGGAGGAAGATTCCAGAAGAAATAATAACAGTGGTTAATACTGAGCTATTACTAGCACCAGGCTGAAAGCTGTAACTTAGCTCTGCACTAGGCAACCCACTCCAGTGTTCTTGCCTGGAGAATCCCAGGGACGGGGGAGCCTGGTGGGCTGCCATCTATGGGGTCGCACAGAGTCGGACATGACTGAAGCGACTTAGCACCAGTACCAGAGAAACATTAAACGAGTCGCAGACATCATTTAAAATTTTCTAGTAGCCACATTAAAAAGGAAAACGAAACAGGTGTGATTAATTTTAATAATAAAGTTTTCTTTAACCCATGGTATCAGGAGTCAGCAAACTTTTTCTGTACCAGGCCAGACAGTCAATATTCGGGGTTTTGAGGGCCATATGGTCTCCATTGTAACTACACTTCTTTGGCATAATGAGGAAGCAGCTGTAGACAATATGTAACCAGATGTGTGTGGTGTGCCAAGGAAACGATGTTAAGAACAATAACATTTGAATTTCATGTAATCTTCTTTATTCCTTTATTTTTATTGAATGAAGTATAATTGATTTACAGGGCTTCTCAGGTGGCTCAGTGGTAAAGAATCTGCCTGCCAATACAGGAGACGCAGGTTCCATCCCTGGGTTGGGAAGATCCCCTGGAGAAGGAAATGACGACCCACTCCATTATTCTTGTCTGCGAAATCCCATGGACAGAGGAGCCTGGCTGGCTACAGGCCACAGGAGTCACAAAAGACTCAGGCACGACTTATTGACTAAACAACAAGAAGTTGATTTACAATGTCATGTTAGTTTCAGGTGTACAGCAAAGTCATTCAATTATATGTATATGTATATATATATGCTCTTTCAGATTCTTTTCCCATGTAGGTTATGATAAAATATTGAGTGTAGTTCCCTGTGCTATACAGTCGGTCCTTGTTGTTTATCTATTTTATACACAGTAGTGTGTGTATTCATATAATTTTCATGTCCCACAAAATATTATTCTTGTTTTAACTTTTTTCAACCTTCTAAAAACATAAAAACTAATCTTACCTTGCCAGGCTGTAGTGAAAAAGGAGGCAGGCATTTGGTCCAAGAGGCCGTAGGGGGCCGACTCCCTGCTATATATATCAAAAATTATCATTTCAGTACAGACATGAATGCGGTGTTTTACTTTCTTTTTTCCACACTCAGGCTTCACAATCGAGATGTGTAGCACATCTCATGCAGATGCTATGTTTTCACTGGAGATGCTTGATCTGTATTTTTAGATTTCATAACATTCAGTTGAAAAAGAAGCTTCACAGATCCTACTTGTTCCAAACATGGGTAAAAGCCTTCCAATGACTGAATTAAGGATCTGTTTTAAATGTATTTTTATTTTAAAAAATATTTATCTATTTATTTTTGGTTGTGTCAGGCCTTAGTTGCAGCACATAGGCTTCTCTTTAGCTGTGGCACGGTCGCCCCACGCAGGCTTAGTTTCCTAACCAGGGATCAAACCCATGTCCTCTGCATCGGAAGGCGGATTCTTAATCACTGGTCCACCGAGGAAGTCCCAGTTTCTGAATTCAAACATTTAAATTGAATACGATTAAAAATTCAGTTCCTCAGTGGCACCCGCTGCATTTCAAGTCGTCTATAGCTACAGGTGGCCCATGGGTCACGTATTGGACCGTGCAGATGTGTAGCTTTAGTGATTCATTTAACTCATAATAAACCCAAGAGGTGCGAACTGGTGACAGAGGGAGAAGGCAGTTTAGCGTAGAGGATGGTGGAGCCAGAGGCTGGAGCCTGAGTGACCTTAGATGAGAGAACACACCCACCTGGGTCTCAGTTTCCTCATCTGTAATAGGAAGCGTTAACAGTATTCACCTTACCAGGGCTTGGCACGTGGAAGGGGCTAAACCCCCATTTTACAGACAAGAAAACAGAGGCACCTCCTTCCCTTCAGTTATGAGCTCTGCCAGTCACATGTACTGGGCACCTGGTCCTGCCAGCCACTCCTTCTGGCTAATCAGTACTTGGTTTTGCCATCTCTATGGTGGTGGCAGGAAAGATTATCTGTTCCCCCACCCCCACCCCCTGGGGTGCTGGTGTGGAGTAAAGCCAATATATAAGGTTGTGGTTCAAATCTTGGCTTCTCTGACACATTTGTGGTGACCAAACGGGAAGAGAGGTGCCGAGGTGCAGAGGGAAGGGTTGAGGATTTGAGATTAGCAGTTGCAAACTGTCATATATAGAATGGAGAAACAACAAGGTCCTACTGTAGAATCCAGGACACTGTATTCAATATCCTGTGATAAATTATAATGGAAAAGAATATATATGTTTAACTGAATTACTGCTGAACAGCAGAAATTAACACAACATTGTAAATCAACTATACTTCAATAAAAATAATTTTTAATGCAACACCCCCCGCCCCCCCAAAGAAAACACACAAAGGCTTGACTTCTCTGCTTTCCAGGCAGACCTTGGGCAGGTCGCTGCACCTCTATGTGACTCAGATGCCTCACCTGTAAAATGGGGATGGGACTTCCCAGGTGGCTCAGTGGTAAAGAATCCACCAGCCAACGCAGGAGACGCAGGAGACACAAGTTCAGTCCCTGGGTTGGGAAGCTCCCCTGGAGTAGGAAATGAGAACCCGCTCCAGTATTCTTGCCTGGGAAATCCCAAGGACAGAGGAGACTGAAGGGCTAGAGTTCATGGGGTTGCAAAGAGTTGGACACAACTGAAGTGACTAAGCACATACACACACAATAATAGTACCTACCTCACAGGGCTGTTGTGAGGAAAATAAGTTAGTTTTTGTAAAACGTTTAAAGCACATTGCATTCTTCTCTGAGATGTATTTTTATCACTATTATTATCTTAACACTAAGAAAGCTTTATGCGAAGGCAATGGCACCCCCCTCCAGTACTTTGCCTGGAAAATCCCATGGATGGAGGAGCCTGGTAGGTTGCAGTCCATGGGGTCGCTAAGAGTCGAACACGACTCAGCGACTTCACTTTCACTTTTCACTTTCCTGCATTGGAGAAGGAAATGGCAACCCACTCCAGTGTTCTTGCCTGGAGAATCCCAGGGACGGAGGAGCCTGGTGGCTGCCGTCTATAGGGTCGGACATGACTGAAATGACTTAGCAGCAGCAGCAAGAAAGCTTTATGAGATGAATCATTTTCCCTGCCACTAAGAAGGAGGCAGGGAACCCCTGTTAATTCAACTGTGACACTCCACTGAGTGTAATCCTTGTGGATTTTAAAGCTGTTAAACACGTGGGGAAATAGCATCAGAAGCAGAGAAAGCAGGTATTCAGCCTTGATAACTGTTTGCCACATTTACTTAACTGTGCAGTACCCAGGGGATTCTCTTTATGAAAAGCAGATGTGACCGTTGGCCTGGAAACAAAAGCCAGGAGGGCTTCCCTTCCCGGAGAGCATCTCAGGACTCTTCTTTCCCCCTTTCTTTTCCCGAAGGACGTGCCCAAGCCCAGCCAGGCAGCCCGCCACTGCTCCGGCCTGGTCCGCCGGGTGCTGACCATCGCCTTCGCGCTGCTCATCCTGGGCCTCATGACCTGGGCCTACGCCGCCGGCGTGCCGCTGGCCTCCGATCGCTACGGCCTCCTGGCCTTCGGCCTCTACGGGGCCTTCCTCTCGGCGCACCTGGTGGCGCAGAGCCTCTTCGCCTACCTGGAGCACCGGCGGGTGGCGGCGGCGGCGCGGCGCGCGGCGGCGCGGGGGCCCCCGGAGGCGGCCACGGCGCGCAGCGTGGCGCTCACCATCTCGGCGTACCAGGAGGACCCCGCGTACCTGCGCCAGTGCCTGGTGTCGGCCCGAGCCCTGGTGTACCCGCGCACGC
>NW_011494255.1:67732-74213 GCF_000754665.1 Bison bison bison | reverse complement strand
GGACCCCGGGCGCCTGGCGGTGGAGGCGCTGGTGAAGACGCGCAGGTGCGTGTGCGTGGCGCAGCGCTGGGGCGGCAAGCGCGAGGTCATGTACACGGCCTTCAAGGCTCTCGGCGACTCGGTGGACTACGTGCAGGTGAGTGGGGGGCGCCCCCGCCGCGTCTGTGACCCTAACACCCCCATCCCACTTCCCTCGGATCCTTCATTCAATTGGAATGAACCTCTCTGCTTCCTTTATTCATTCATCCATTCAATGAAGAGATTCCTTCCTTCCACCATTCATACTTCCATTTATCCAGCTAACTATTAGGGAGATAACGCATTCTTTTTGTTCATTCATTTATCCATTCACTGAAGAGATTTCTTCCTTCTTTCCTTCCTTTTCCATTCATTCATCCATTTGATGCAGAAACTCTCATTAACACATCCATCCATTTATCCATCCATTCAATATAAAGATTCATTTACCCATTCAATACAGAATGTCTGTCCTTCTTTCTCTTCCTTCTTTCATTGTATCTTTTCTTCATTCATTTATCTTATCATCCACTACAGAGATCATTCACTCCTTTATTTATTCATCCATTCAATACAGAAGTTCCATCTTTTCTTCATCCAAGGTAGAAATTCTTTCTTTCACTCATTCTTTCATGCATCCATCTGTCCATCCAATATGGAGATCATTCATTCATTTACTCATTTACTTAAATTAAGTCATTAAATGTAGAGATTGGTTCATTCTGTTTCTTCATTCATTCAGTGTTGAGATTCTTTTGTTTATCCATCCATTTACCTATCAGTATAGAGATTTATTTGTTCATTTCATCATTCATTCATCCATTCAATGCAGTAATTTATTCATTAATGCATTGCAACAGGTTTTTTTTATACTGCTGCATAACAAATTTCCACACATTTGGCAGCTTGAAACAAAAACATTTATTATTATCTCATAGTTTCCATGGGTTAGGAATCTGGGCAAAGCTTGACTGGATCCCTTGTTCAGGGTGTCATCAGGCTGCAGTCATGGTGTCAGTTGGAACTTGGTCTTATCAAAGGTTCCAGGACCTGTTCCAAGCTCACGTGTTTGTTGGCAGAATTTGTTTCTTTGCAACCATAGAACTCATAGCAGCTTGCCTTGTGAAGACCAGCAAGAATCTGACTTCTAGACTCTCTTTTAAAGGGCTCACCTGATTAGGTCAGGCCCACCCAGGATACTCTCCCTTTGATTAACTTAAAGCCAACAGATTAGGAATCTTAATTACACTGCAAAACTCCTTCACCATTTCCAAATAAGAGAACATGGTTATGGGAGTTCTATATCATCACTTTGGACGTTGGCCATATTCTATAGGTTAGAAGCAAGTTACAGATCTTGCCCACACACCAGAGGAGGGTATTTTACAAGAGCGTGGGTGTGTGTGTGGGAGGGGGGCGGTCATCTTAAAATGTGATAAAACATTGAACATGACTAAAAAACTCAAAGCTATGTTCAGATTGGCTGCAGAGTGTCTGAGCTGGTCCTCATCCTTTGTAAGGGACCCTCAATTGCCAGCCCTGTGCAAGGATCTTGCCTGAATCTTGGCCGCTTCCATTTGTCAGGTCTGTGACTCAGATACGAGGCTGGACCCCATGGCGCTGCTGGAGCTGGTGCGGGTGCTGGACGAGGACCCCCGTGTAGGGGCTGTTGGGGGCGATGTACGGATCCTGAACCCTCTGGACTCCTGGGTCAGCTTCCTAAGCAGCCTGCGGTACTGGGTGGCCTTCAATGTGGAGCGGGCTTGCCAGAGCTACTTCCACTGCGTGTCCTGCATCAGTGGGCCCCTAGGTGAGCAGGGGTAGGGCTGGGAGGGCCATGGATGGTGTGGAGAAGGAAGGGAGAAGAGGAGCCAGATGGGTTGAAGATGCGATTGAGACAGGAGACAAAGATGGGGCTGGGGCAGGAACTGGGGATGGGGTAAGATTGGAAGCTGGAGGTGGGGATGGTGTCTGGTGTTAGGAATGGTCTGGAGAAAGCATGTGGATGGTGATTGGACTGGGGCTGGGCAAAGGATTGGGGAAGGGGATGAGATGGGTTTGGAACTTAAGAACACTGTTGGTGCTAGGCTTAAGGCTGGAGATGGGTTTTTTGGATGAGGATGAGTAGGGGGTGGAGCTGAGAATGGATACCAGATTGGGGATGGGTTTGCAGTCAAAGTGGCTGTGGGTCAGGGATGGGACTGGGGCAAGTTTGGGATGGGTGTGGGGTTGAGGAAAGAGGTGAGGTTGAGAACAGGATCATGGCTGGAGTTGTCATTGGAGACAGGGTTAAGAATGGGATTGAGGTGGTTAAAGATGGGGCTGGAGGGCCTACAGTGATGGTCCAGTGGCTATGACTACATCATCCCAAGGCAGGGGGCCCAGCTTCAATCGCTGGTAGGGGAACTAGATCCCACATGCCACAACGAAGTCCTAGAGCAGCTGAAAAAATAAATAGAAATAAATATTTAGAGAAAGGATGGGGTTGGAATTGGAGATGAGTTGGGCTGGGGGTGGTGCTGGCAACAGCAGCAGCTGAGGCTCCTGTGTGCCCCTCCCCCACCCAGGCCTATACAGGAACAACCTCCTGCAGCAGTTCCTTGAGGCCTGGTACAACCAGAAGTTCCTGGGCACCCACTGCACCTTTGGGGATGACCGTCACCTCACCAACCGCATGCTCAGCATGGGCTATGCCACCAAGTAAGCTGAGGGCACTGGGTGGCTGGGTGTGTACAGGGGCCAATGAGTATCTCAGCAAATGTGTGTGTTTTGCTTCTGCTGCTGCTGCCAAGTTGCTTCAGTTGTGTCCGACTCTGTGCGACCCCATAGACGGCAGCCCACCAGGCTCCTCTGTCCCTGGGATTCTCCAGGCAAGAACACTGGAGTGGGTTGCCATTTCCTTCTCCAATGCATGCATGCGTGCTAAGTCGCTTCAGTCATGTCCGACTCTGTGTGACCCCATAGACAGCAGCCCACCAGGCTCCTCTGTCCACGGGATTCTCTAGGCAAGAATACTGGAGTGGGTTGCCATTGCCTTCTCGGGTGTGTGTGTTGGGGTTACTCCAAAGTTAAAGTAAATCATAGGACATTTGGGTCTCTCTAGCAATATTTCAGAGGAGACAGAGAGAAACCATGAAGAACAGATGGGACACTTGCATTGAATCATGAGCTATAATGTTGGCCAAAAAGTTCATTTGGGTTTTTCGTAACACATTACCAGTGAACTTTTTGGCCAATCCAATGCATCAAGTGAGACACTAGAGGAGAGTGGAAGATACCATAGGGCCAGGGGTGGCCTTTATATGGAACCATGTGACCCAGTGGACTCTGCCAAGTAGGTGAGGTGAGGGTGGGAATGCCACCTAGAAGATAAAACATGAAATTGGGCAAGATGGCTCCACTATGGAGAGCACAGACTCCCCAATCTGTTGGAAGAGAAAGACATCAACAGAGTGGGATCAGCTAGTGAGAGAGTGAGAAGATTCACGTGGGAGAGGAGGGGAGCCCCTAAACCCCAATAAGTGCTTCAGGAAGAAGGGATGTAACCGAAGGAGATTCAGGGGAGTGTGGCTAGACCAGGTGACATACGAGGGAAAGATATTTCTACAAAGTTAGACCAGTGACAGTGCCAGAGAGAACTCAGCATATACCAAGGGAACCCATATCTTTATGCACTTGACAAATATTCTTCAAGTGCCTCCCAAGTTTTCAGCTCTGGGGATGCAGCAGCAAACAAAAGAACTGCAAATTCATGCTTACACTGATTGCGGAGATAGACAATAAGTAAAATGTAGAAGTTGGAAATATAGCCTATTAGAGAATGATACATCTGGTGAAGACTCTTGACAGTCCCTTGGTCTGCAAGAATATCAAACCAGTCCATCCTAAAGGAAATTGGTCCTGAATATTCATTGGAAGGACTGATGCTGAAGCTGAAGCTCCAATACTTTGGACACTTGCTGCAAAGAGCCAGCTCATTGGAAAAGACCCTGAGGTTGGGAAGGATCGAAGGCAGGAGGAGAGGGGGATAACAGAGGATGAGATGGTTAGATAGCATCACTGACTCAATGGATATGAGTCTGAGAAAATTCTGGCAGACAGTGGAGGACAGGGAAGCCTGGCATGCTGCAATCCATGGGGTTGCAGAGTGTTGGACACATCTAGCAACTGAACAACAGCACATGGTAAGGTGACATATAAAGCCAGGAAGGTGGATAGAAGTTTCCAGATAGAGAGTGAAATGACAAATTAGGATAAGATAGGAATGGGGGCTGAAAATAGAGCAGCTGGACAATAGCAAGGGAGAGAGCGTCAGGAGAGGACAGAGAGCTCACAGGGTGGAGGGTCCACTCATGAGAGCCTCTGTGGTCAAGAATTGTGAACTAAGGAGAGGGAGCCATTGGCGGTTTTGAGCAGAGGGGTAGCATGCTGTTGTAACAGGACAGCTGTTTTGAGTATGGACTGCAGGAGGAAGAGGATTACCACGGAGGTCACTGAGGATCCCAGGTGGCACAGGGGGAGGAGACTGGGCACTGTCAAACAATGCCCCTGGGGACAGAATGGTTTAATCCCTCCTAACAAGCTGACTGCTGGAGGCCACTTCGATGATGTCTCACATAAGTGATTTTAGCTTTGTGGGGGCTTGGCTGGAAACCTGGGAGGGATTGATTAGTAATGTCTGCCAGGGCCACAGGAAGGGAGCTTAATAGTTCCCTTGAGAAGCTTTAAGGCAAGGGCTATCCCAAGTAGGAACCATGCCTGGCTCCTTCCTCACCCTGAGGTCTGCCAATAACAGTATTCGTAATAGATTAGTGATAGTATTAGTATAGTATTAGTAATAGTGTTGGCCACTGCAATGATAGTAGTAATGCCAAGTTACATTAGTCATAGTAAAAATAGTAATAGCCACCATCAGTTGAGCAAGTACAATATACTGGTCTTAAGCACTTGGCATTAATCCTCCTTCAACCCTCATCTATTAGGTAGGAAACATTGTTGACCCCATTTTACATATGAGAATGAGACAGGCTGGGACCTGGGACCCTATACTTCACTGAAAGTGAAAGTGACACCGCTCAGTCGTGTCCGGCTCTTTGCTACCCCTTGGACTGTAGCCTACCACGCTCCTCTGTCCATGGGATTTTCCAGGCAAGAGTACAGGAGTGTGTTGCCATTTCCTTCGCCAGAGGATCTTCCCGACCCAGGGATTGAACCCGGGTCTTCCGCATTGTAGGCAGATGTTATACCAGTGCTTGCACCCAAAGGCCTCCTCCAGTAACAAAATACAAAGAAACGATAAGGGACTAAAAGTAACCCACATGCATGTGCAGCCTGGGTGACTTGTGAACAATGAGATACAAAAAGGCCAAAACTCAACTGCCATTTCTGAGGTGTAGGGAGCAAAAGTGGGGGTACCGGGCCTGATCCCTGCACGGTGCACCACCAAAGGGGTGGGCAGACCACCAAAACTACCCCATCCACCTGATCTACTGATCCGTCCCTACCCTCATCCCATGTAAGGGACCAGTGCCTCCCCAGCCCCACAGGGGAGGGAGCAAGCAAGGGAACGTGTTACTTGCAGCAGGAGTCCCAGTAAAGGCTTCCCTGAATTCCTCCACTGGCCTTTTAATCAATTCCTGTTGGATAAAGAGGGGTTTCCTGGGTGGCACAGTGGTAAAGAACCCACCTGCCAGTACAGCAGACACAAGAGATGTAGGTTTGATCCCTGGGTCGGAAAGATCCTCTAGAAAAGGAAATGGCAACCCACTCCAGTATTCTTGCCTGGAAAATCCCATGGACAGAGGAGTCTGGACCCGTCCATGGGGTCCCAAAGAGCACACACACTTAGATAAAAAGTCCAGGGACCCAGGTAGGTATCGGAAACCCTGAAGTCCAGAAAGAGAGTCGCTCAGTCGTGTCTCATTCTTTGCGACCCCATGGACTGTAGCCCACCAGGCTCCTCCGTCCATGGGATTCTCCAGGCAAGAGTACTGGAGTGGGTTGCCATTTCCTTCTCCAAGAGAGGCTGAGCACACGTGCCCCAGGGGCCATTCCTGGCTCCTGTCCCCGTGGGCTCCAAGGAGAGCCGCGCCGACAGCCCCGTCTCTTCCCTCCCTCCCAGGTACACCTCGCGGTCGCGCTGCTACTCGGAGACGCCCTCGTCCTTCCTGCGCTGGCTGAGCCAGCAGACGCGCTGGTCCAAGTCGTACTTCCGCGAGTGGCTGTACAATGCGCTCTGGTGGCACCGGCACCACGCGTGGATGACCTACGAGGCGGTGGTCTCGGGGCTCTTCCCCTTCTTCGTGGCGGCCACGGTGCTGCGGCTCTTCTACGCGGGCCGCCCCTGGGCGCTGCTCTGGGTGCTGCTGTGCGTGCAGGGCGTGGCGCTGGCCAAGGCGGCATTCGCGGCCTGGCTGCGGGGCTGCCTGCGGATGCTGCTGCTCTCGCTCTACGCGCCCCTCTA
>NW_011494255.1:65778-67553 GCF_000754665.1 Bison bison bison | reverse complement strand
TGCTGCCCCTGGCCCTCTGGGCGCTGCTGCTGCTCGGGGGCCTGGTCCGCAGCGTGGTCCACGAGGCCCGGGCCGACTGGAGCGGCCCCTCCCGGGCGGCCGAGGCCCACCACCTGGCCGCGGGCGCCGGCGCTTACGTGGGCTACTGGGCCGTCATGCTGACCCTCTACTGGGTGGGCGTGCGGAGGCTCTGCCGGCGGCGGGCGGGAGGCTACCGCGTCCAGGTGTGAGCCTGGGTGCACGGGGCGCTGGCTCGGGGAGCGGCCCGAGGGGACTTAGCGGGGTTCCCGGAGCTACGCACCTGCTGGGTGACCCCCTGGGCCTCAGTGGCCCTCCTCTGTGAAGTGAGGGGCTCGACCCAAGACTTCTCAGCCTGGACTCTTTTGAGGGGTTGGGCGGGCTGGGACTTCTGGGTCTCTTGGGAGGGGTATTTATTGATCAGGGTGTGGATTTTTAGGGGCAGGGCGAAAGGGGTCCGCACAAGCTGTCCTGGGTCCCCTGATTTCTCTGTTCTTATTTAACCTCCATTTGTACTATGTATTAGAATATAATAAAGAATTTTATTTATTTTCTTCTCAGCCTACTCTCCGTTTTTTTTTTTCTTTTCTTTTTTCCCCCCCAGAACTAAGGGGGGCTTCATGGTTGAGAACTGAGGACTCCTGGCTGGGTCTTGGGGCTTCCCAGGTGGCGTAGTGGTAAACAATCTACCTGTCAATGCAGGCGACTCAGGAGACATGGGTTCGATCCCTGGGTTTGGAAGGTCTCCTGGAGAAGGAAAGGGCAACCTGCTCCCATAATTTTTCCCTGGAAAATTCCATGGACAGAGGAGCCTGTTTGAAACTAGACAGGATACCCTCCTTTCTTTTAGCCTGGACGTCCTCTTTGGAAAACAGGGATAGGAATGCCATGGGTCGGGCTTGTTTTGAAGGTGGAATTTCTCAACATCTCATTCAGGTACTATGGAGCATCTATTATCTGCTGGATGCTGGCATTTCACTTCAATCATTCTTTGATTCAGTCAGTCAACCACAAAACACATTTACCAAGTTCCTATTGAATTCCACACACATTGCCAGGTTTGCAAATACAGAAGCTATTAAGAGTCTGAGTCTGCTTTCCAGGAGCTCCTATTCCATTAAGCAAAGACAGTGTTATCCTTAGTTAAGGATTCTCAGGAACATAATCCATTAGTCCTTGGTAGCTCAGACGGTAAAGAATCTGCCTGCAATGCAGGAGACCTGGATTGATCCCTGAGTCGGGAGGATCCCCTGGAGAAGTGAATGGCAACCCACTCCAGTATTCTTGTCTGGAGAATTCCATGGACAGACCACGGGGGTCCCAAAGAGTCGAACACAACTGAGCAACTAACAGGCACATAATCGTCTGTATCTCTTAATCCCCTGCACCTGTCTTGAGGGTGCAGATTTTTGTCTGTTCTGATTTCTTCATTGTTGTGTCTACAGTGCCTTGAAAATGCCTGACACATAATAAACGCTCAGTAAATATTTTCTAATTGAATGAATCAGTGAAAGGGAACATACTGGTGAAGAACACTATGAGGGAGCTTACCTTTAAGGTGGGGAAGCCATAAAACCAAATTAAAAAATAAGTTTACATCAGGTCTGAGTGAATGCTGTGCACAAGCAAAAATAGGGGGATGTTAAGATTTTCCAGGCTACCCAGTGGTTAGGACTCCAAGCTTTCACTGCCAAGGGCCCAGGTTCAATCCCTGGTCAGGGAAATAAGATCCCACAAGCCAGTCACACAAAAAATAA
>NW_011494255.1:63644-65678 GCF_000754665.1 Bison bison bison | reverse complement strand
AATCTCATTTCAAGTAGGAAGAACTGCACATGCAAAGGCCCAAGGACAGGACTGAGCTTTGTATGTTCCAGGCCAGTGGGTTAGAGAGTAAAGAGGAGGGTGATAGAGAAGGGGAGTCAGGTACACCAACATAGTGCCTGCCCACAGAGTTGCCCTGGAGATCAAATAGGTTAATGTACATAAAGGCTGTTCAGGGGAAATCATAGCTGAGTTAACTAGACAGAAAGGAGAAGAAACATGATTCTAGGAAGAAAATAGTATGTACCCTAGATCCTGGATAGAACAAGAGGAATAATGGTGAATACAGGGGGTGCTTCGGAGACCTTGAGGGGAGGTGGATTCTGGCCCAGTAGCAATGGGGAGCCACTGAAGGGTTCTGGACAGAGGAGTGACCTGACCTGACAAACTGTAGAATATCACTCTGGAGATTGGAACTGACACACACTGCTGCTGCTAAGTTGCTGCTAAGTCGCTTCAGTCGTGTCCGACTCTGTGCAATCCCATAGACGGAAGCCCACAGACAGAAGCCCACCAGGCTACCGTCCCCGGGATTCTCCAGCCAAGAACACTGGAGTGGGTTGCCATTTCCCTCTCCAATGCATGAAAGAGAAAAGTGAAAGGGAAGTCGCTCAGTCGTGTATGACTCTTAGCGACCCCATGGACTGCAGCCCACCAGGCTCCTCTATGGGATTTTCCAGGCAAGAGGACTGGAGTGGGGTGCCATTTCCTTCTCATACACACACTACTATATATAAAAGAGATAACTTATAAGAACCTACTTTATAGCACAGGGAACTCTACTCAATACTCTGTAATGACATATATGGCAAAAGAACTTAAAAAAGAGTGGATATGTGTATATGTATGACTGATTCACTTCGCTGTGCAGCAGAAACCAACCAACACTGTAAATAAACTATATTCCAATAAAAATTAATTTAAAAAATTAAAACCTTAGCCAAAATAGCCACACACAAAAAAAGAACACTCTGGCTGCTTTGTGGAGAATGGATCGCACTGGGACAAGGCTGAGCCCACTCTCAACCAGGGAGACCAGTGTGGATACTGATCCAGAGATCCAGGCAAGAGATGGTGGTACACCACAGAGAGGGAGCATGAGATATATAGGAATTGAAAAGGCTGAGACTTGGAAATAGATGAGACATGGAGGAGAAACTAAACACAACTTAGGTTTCCAGTCGAGCGGATGGGTGGATGGTGATGCACTTGATGACAGCAAGAAAGTTTTGGGGGACGAACAGGCTTTTGTGGCGACACGAAGGTCCTTATTTGAAGGTGACTGATGCAGGCGTAAATGTCCAGGACACTGCCAGAAATCTGGGGAGGGGCCTGGGCGTGCACCTAAAGCCCTCAGCACAGGGCCCTGCACTGCCACAGCTGTGCCTCTCACCATCATTACGGGGGCATGTGCACCTGGGCATATGCAACGATGAAAGAATCACTTGCAACGATGAAAGAATCTAGAGAGCCAAAATAGATTCTTTATTTTAAGGATGAAAATAGGATAAGGAAAAAAAAAAAAGAAACCTTTGTTAGTTGCCGCTGCAGTACCATCGGAAAAACATCCTAGGGAAACAAGGAGATTTAGTGTGTGGCGGGGGAAGAGGCTGGGGACCAGAAATTTGGGTCCTGGAGCCTAGGTTCCAAAGGCGGGTGATAGGGCTTGGACTCTTGGATCTGAGAAACCAGGGGCTGGGGGTTATGACTCCTGAGTAGGAGGGGACTGGCGACTCGGAGTTCCGGATCTGAGGGAGGAGGGGCTGAGAAACCCTAACGCCCCAGTCTCAGTAAGGAGAGAGCCGGAGGCTGGGACTCTGGGGTCCCGGGGACTTACCACACCAGCACGGTCACACTGGCTGATGCTAAGGCCACAAGGGCCGCGAGCAGGCACTGATTGCCCGGCGTCAGAGCCTCGGGCCTGGCCAGCAGCTCGCCCAGGCTGGGCCTCCAGGGTTCGATCATCTCTGCCTCCTGCGGCACCCAGCGTAAGACTTCCCGAAAAGAGACCTGGAG
>NW_011494255.1:63422-63544 GCF_000754665.1 Bison bison bison | reverse complement strand
GTTAAGAAAGAAGTAGAGCCGCGCCAGGGGGCGCTGGTCGTGCGTGATCACGCAAGAGAAGGTCCCGCGGTGCGTGGGCTGCACCGGCCGGATCCGCGCCAGGTAACCTTGGGCACGCGGAA
>NW_011494255.1:56276-63285 GCF_000754665.1 Bison bison bison | reverse complement strand
ATATCTCGGAAGTAGGTTGGATCTTGAGCCCGGAGCTGCGGGACGCTCGGGCTGAAGCGGATAGAGGCTGAGGGCGACCGGCCCCGCCCCGAGCGCAGAAGGGAGTCTCTCCGCCCTGGCTCGCCAAACCGCTACGTGAAGCCCCGCCCCTGAGCCAGGCCACCCACCCCCGCCCCCCGCCCTCCCGGAGCCCCGGCTTCACCCTCTTATTCGCCGAGGGTTCACGCATGGCCCCGCCCCCCTAAGCCTTGACTCCGCCTCTTGGGCCTAGTGTTTGCTCTCCCGCCTGAAACCCCTACGGATAATTCACCCCTGGGCTCTGTCACTGCATTTTGAACTTTGACCCTTACCCCCAGACGCCGGGACCGTCCCCTTGCACGAAGCATGAGTCTAGACCGAGCCTCCTCGAATCCCACTCCCTGCCTCCTGACTCTCCATCCTCTAGAGAAGCATAAACCATCTCCTAAAGCCCTTCACGCTGGACCCGCCCCGACTCACACCTCCTGCGAACTTCCAGGAATAGGTGATCTCTTCCTTAGGCAGCTGGAAGTTCACAGTGCAAGAGAACATGGCCTGACGACCCCGAGTCACCGTCAGGTCCTGAACTGAAGACAGGTCTCGCATCGCCACCTCGGCCCGCCCACGTCCGACCCCCCAACCCCAGCCCCTTCCTCGCTCAGCCCTCTCTTCCAGTTTTTCAGGTTTCTCGCCCTTCAAGGCCACGCCCCTCACCTGGGCAGTCAAGCGGGAGGTCGCAGACCTTGGAGTAGCATCCGCGGCAGCGAAAACGCCGAGTGACCTCCTGGAGTCCTGGAGGGTAGGAACGCTGGGTCTGGGGTCCATCTGCCTCCCCTAGCCAGGGTCCCTTCGGCCACCACGTGGTCTATTTAACTTCCCCGGGTTCTACCTGCTGGACAGAATCTGGACCCCGCCTTTCCCGCGCTCATTGGCTGGCTCTCACCACTCTCCAGCCTCTAGGATCCCCATTGGTTTGCCTTCGTTTTGTTTTTGTTTTTGTTTTCCCGGACCCGCCTTTCGTGAGGTTTGTGAACTGGTTTTCTTACTCCTCTTCTCCTGGGCTCGCATTGGCCCCTTCGGATCAGAGGCACCCGTGCTCTTCCAAGAGTCCCAGGTTTTGGCCCTTACCACCTCCTTTCCCCCCGCAATTCTGAGCTTTGAATGACGTGCTTACCGCAGGGAGGAATGCAGACCTGCACTGCGGAGAGAGAAGAAGCGTTACCACCCTGTAAGTCGCGGCAGGTGCCCACCTGAAACTCCCCTAGAGGAAACGTTTCAGGGCCGGATGCATTCATTCCTCCAAGGGACCAGAGCCAGGTATGCCGCGCTCCACCAAAGGGGTGAGGCCAAGCCTGCAGCTTCCCCGCTGTAGGCGGGGCCAGGCCTGCGGTACTTCACCTGGGGACCCTACCAGCCCTGCAGCATTCCATTAAGACGTCAGGCACATGCCTGCTGCTGGCAACCGGGAGGCAGGTCCAGCCCCGGTGTATTCCATCGAGCGGGACGGGCCTAGATCCCGGGCGATCATCGGAGGCTGCTGCTAAGTCACTTAAGTCGTGTCCGACTCTGTGCGACCCCATAGACAGCAGCCCACCAAGCTCCCCTCCCTGGGATTCTCTAGGCAAGAACACGGAGTGGGTTGCCATTTCCTTCTCCAATGCATGAAAGTGAAAAGTGAAAGTGAAGTCGCTCAGTCTATCCGACTCTTAGCGACCCCATGGACTGCAGCCCACCAGGCTCCTCCGTCTATGGGATTTTCCAGGCAAGAGTACTGGTGTGGGGTGCCATTGCCTTCTCCATCGGAGGGAACAGAGCCTAATTAGGGGGCCCAATCAGAGGTGTGGTCAGGCTGGACGTAGCCCACTAAGACGCCCCGGATGGAAAGGAAACCTGTCACAGAGTGCCCAGGGTCAGACACAGATCCATGAAGAGGCCCGAGCTAGTCTGGGACAGGACTGTCCTACAAAGCCGTCCCAGCTAGAGGTAACCTTGCATCGGAGGCGGGGCCGGACCCAGAGTGGTTCTAGCAGGGTAAGAGGCTGTGCCCAGAGTGACCCACAAGGGAAGCTCGGCTCAGAGATCAGCCGAGGGGTTGGCTTGATGGGAGCAGATGGGGGTCTCCGGAGTTGGGTTTGCTAATTGGGCCTGGGGGAAGTAGACAGTCTATTTTACCTTCCTTAAGCTGCAATATAATCTTCTGCATTTTCTCCGCGGCACGAAGAAAGGCAACCCGAAAGGACCCTGGAGGGTGGAGGGAGTCCTTGTAGTAAAGACCCTTCCCCAAGGCTGCTGGAGCTCGACAGGCCTGGCTGTCATCATGTCTGTGCCCCTCCCCCAGCCCCTGCTATCCCCAGGTCTCTGGTATATGCCACAGCCTCCTACTCTATCTGGATGGTGGGCACACCCCCAAATCTCCTTCTGCTGCCTCTAGACTAATCACTCTGACAGAACTCCTCCGCATCTGTGTTATCTTGTTAAGGAGAAAAGGGAGGATAAAGGTCAAATTTCTCCCATGGCCTAGGAGGCCCTGTGTAGTCTGGCCTAGTCTCGTCTCCCTCTCTGTGTGCTAAGTCGCTTGAGTCTTGTCCGACTCTTTGCAACCTCATGGACTGTAGCCCACCAGGTTCCTCTGTCCATGGAGATTCTCCAGGCAAGTATACTGGAGTGGGTTGCCATGTCCTCCTCCAGGAGATCTTCCCGACCCAGGTATGGAAGCCACAACTCTTAAGTCTCCTGCAGTTCATTTCCCCTAATAAGGAAAGCATCATGCTCTCTGCCACCTCAGGGCCTTTGCACATGCTGTCTTCAGTCTCCAGCACACCTCCCCCCCTACTCCTACTCTTCCTTCCTGTCATCCCTCATGTCACCTCCTTACAGGTTTTCTCAGACCACAAATCTAATTTAATCCAGTCCCCTATTTTTGTCTCTAACAGTACTCCATCTGTTCCATTCATAGCTCTCACCAGTTTGCAAATACATATATTCATATATGCATAGTGAGCATTTAAGACTGTCTCTTAAGTAAGCAAACAAGTCCTTCTTTAGTGCTGTGTCCTCAGAAACCAGGAAAGGGCCCCTGAGTCTTAGGAATAAGTATGTGTAGAATGAACCCCAGGATTCAACTGGAATGAGCACCACAGCTGGAAGCCCGGGGCCACAATTCATCCGCTGGATGTGTTATATTTGGCCTGGAAAATGTTTTTTAAAAATGACCCAGTTGCCATCATGTAAAGTTTGGGAAAAGTCACATAAAATGTTTGGCATCCCTTTACGAAATCTGGAAGAGCTGTAACAGAGGCAGTATTTCCATGAGGCAGCAGTTGGCCGGAGCTTAGCAGCAGCCACCCACTTTAGTCAGGGCACACACCCACTTTCCCAGAGTTCCCAGTCTCTTCATTTCTACCCCTCTTTCACTCTTTCTATGTTCTCTGCTCTTATGGATGTTTGAGTTTTCACCACTGTAATGGCCTTCAAAAAAAAAAAACAAAAACTGGGGGACTTTCTCAAAGTGGATGGCTGCAATGATTTACAGGTGGAGGTGGCTTTGGAAGTCAGAAATGTGACAGGATTTTGTTGTTGTTATTTAGTTGCTAAATCAGGTTTCAATTCTGTGATCCCATGCACCGTAGCCTGCCGTGTTCCTTTGTCCATGGGATTCTCCAGGCAAGAATACTGGAATGGGGTGCCATTTCCTTGTCCAGGGGATCTTCCCCACCCAGGGATCGAACCTGCATCTCCTGCACCACAGGCAGATTCTTTACCACTGAGCCACCAGTGCTCATGTGGCAGGGTGCTATGGGCTGAATTTCACCTCTTCCAAATTCATACGGTAAAGTCCTAAGCCTAGTCCTTCAGAATGTAACTGTATTTGGAGATGGAATCTTAAGGAGGTAATGACATTAAAATGAGGTTTTTTGGGTGGGCCTTAACCCAACATGACTGATTTCCTTGGTAGAGAAGGAAATTTGGACACGGACACGGAAGGAAGACAGTCATTCTGCAAGTCAAGGAGAGAGGCCTCAGAAGCAACCCACCCTGCTGACACTGACTCCTTGATCCTGGACTTCTAGCCTCCAGAACTGTGAGCAAATAAACTTCTTTTAGTTAAGCCACCCAGTTTCTGTTTTTTGTTGTTGTTGTTGTTGTTGTTACAGCAGCCCTAGCAAACTAATACACAGGGATTGCCAGTTGCCTCAAAATATCTATTTTCTCCTTAATAACATATGACCACGTTCAGCTGAGAAAGCACCCCAACCCTGCCCCAGTTAAAAGACTACATTTCCCAACCTCCATTGTAGCTAGCTGTGGTCATGTGACCTAGCTGTGGTCATGTGTCCAAGTTCTGATGGATGAGCTGTAAGTTTAAGAGTGATGTGTGAGTCACAGAAAGTAGCCTTAAAAGAGATATGGTGCCATTTTATTGGCCCCTTTCCCCTTCTTTTATCCTGTTGCCTGAAACTTAGATTTGATGGCTGCTGCTCTAGCAGTTATACAGGACCATGAGGATAAGTAGTATATCCTAGGATAGTAAGGCAGAAAGCTGGAAGGGTACTGAGTCCCCAGGAAAATGCAGCTGCCATACTAGTCTTAAGTGCCTACCTCAAGACTTATTTTATAAGGAAAAAATAAACTTCTACCCTGCTTAAGACATTGCAGGTTTTAACCTTAGGTTAAACCATACATAAAGGGAGGGAATTGAGGATTCTGATAAGAATCTGGCTGAAGTAATGATCATAGAAGTGATGGTAGAAGCTGGAGAGAAGAGGGCTCTGAAGCCAGGAAGCAGGTGCAAAATGAGGGGTCAAGGACTTAGCAGTCTCTCCTTAGCCACAAGGCAGGCAGGAGCTGTGGTCTGGTGACGGCAGTATGGTCAGGAGGATGTGGTCCGAGTGGCGTGCTCAAATGAGAGGCTGGGATGATGTTGGAGAAGGCAGCCAAGGAATGTCTATGGGCCAAACCAAATGACTCTTGCGGGGACGGTGTGTGGGATATACCAAGTCAGCCAGGGGGCAGGGGAGAAGCATGGGAGTAAATAGGGATGGAGCGAAATGTCCAAAGGGGCAAGAGGCAGGCTTGTGTTAACCACAAAGGGGCACGAGTTATAGTCTCCCCAAAGAGGTGCTTCACTGGGAGCCTCGACCTGCTGATCACCTGAGTTTGAGTTCTGTCTCTCCCAACTATGTGCACACCTGTCTCACTTCCATGCTACCCATCACATGCACTCCTCCCTGTGTGACCTTGGCCGGGTATTTAACCTTCCTGATCCTTGGTTTCCTCATTCATAAAATGGGGGCAATATCAGTGTCTACTTCACAGCATTGGTGGTGAAGATTTCACGTCATACAATATAAAAGCCTCCTCCTCCCAAACTATGTGCTGCTGCTGCTGCTGCTGCTAAGTCGCTTCAGTCGTGTCCGACTCTGTGCAACCCCATAGACGGCAGCTCACCAGGCTCCCCCGTCCCTGGGATTCTCCAGGCAAGAACATGGAGTGGGTTGCCATTTCCTTCTCCAATGCATGAAAGTGAAAAGAGAAAGTGAAGTCGCTCAGTCGTGTCCGACTCTTCATGACCCCTGCTAGGTACCATTCAATGACCATAATGGGATAATGTCTGTGTTATAGAAGAGTCAACTACTGGCATTATCATCCCCTAATCTGAGATGCGGAAACCCAGGCACAGAGAGGTTAGGAAATTGGCCAAGGTCACACAGCTAGATTGGAACCCATGTGGCCAAACTCCAGAGCCTCCACGGGTGGCCACCATCTGCGGTAGACACACTGCCCTCAACACCACACTGACAGTGCCAGCGGCCACCACCGGGAGCCACTCTGAGTCCACCTGTCCATCTCTCTGGGCCTCCATTCGGGAGAGACCCAGGAGTCATCCTGATTCTTCCCATCCCCATCATCCTACATACGTCTGGTCCAGACATCCCCTGGGTCCATCCACGGGAGCCCCAACTTCCCCATCTGGAAAATGGAGCTATAAAACTCCACCTCATGGGGCCAGTACAAGGACATCTTTTAGGAGGATTATTAACATAAATCACTCTTTGCAGACACAGCATCTTCCATGCAAGGGGCAGGTTCATCTCAGCCCCCACCAACCCATCACAACAGGTTCAAGTCACCACTGACCGTCTCCTCCCTGGGCCTTCTGCTTCTGCCCTTGACCCACATGGCCTTAGTCAGAACCCCTGTTTCCTGTAAAATCCTCCAAAGGGCCTCCCCACATCAAGAGCAAGAGCTGAAGTGATCATTGGGTATGAGCTGGAAAGAGGGGGTCCTTTGGCTGAAGTTGGCTCAAGGACGCACCCTAGCGGTTCCCAAAGTGTGTTCCCAGCACAGCAGCAGCAGCACCTGGGAACTTGTTAGACATGTCCATTTCTGGGCCCCACCTCAGACCTAAGGCTCAGAAACAGAGGGTGGGGCCCGGGAGCCTTCATTTTAATAAGGTCCCAGGAGATTCTGACATACACTGTGGGGCTGGAGAACCACTGGCCTACATGGTCCACTCCAGCCCCACTGGCCCCAGGGCCTTTGCACTGACTCTTTCTACCACCTGGAAGCTCTCTCCCCAGGTCACCTGCACAGCTCTCTCTGTTCCCCTCATTCCAGTCTTTGCATAACTGGACCTTTTCATTTGCACCTCCCCTGATCAACCTGTTTAGTAAAACGATCACCCCACTGGCCACCCCCCCTTTCTCTCCCCTTTTTGTTTCCCTCCATAGTATGGATCACCAGCTGACATCTATGGCATTTCACTGATTACGTTTAATAATCAATGCAAGCAACCTGAGGGCAGGTGGCTTGCAGTTTGGGTCACAGCCGTGTCTCTGGTGGTGTTCCTGACACAGTAAATACCCGTGGAACGTAAAGCCCCAGCTTCTCCCAGCACCCAGACTCTCGCTCCAGTCCATCCATATGGCCCTTGAGGATCTTTCTACACCCTGAGCTGACACTGCCCTTCCTCGGCTCACAGCCTTGTTCC
>NW_011494255.1:52700-55273 GCF_000754665.1 Bison bison bison | reverse complement strand
GCATGGGTTGAGCGTGTCTCACCCCCTCAAGGTTGTCACGTGTGCCTGTCTCCCCAGTGATCCTCTCCCTCCCTGCTCCCACCTGTCTTTCGGGGCCCATAATAGCCTCCACAGGTCAAAGATATGGAATCACGTTGCTAACTGTAGGGAATACATTTTATCCTAGCGGAAGCTCTCCTCCCTGAAGTCTGTCTCCATTGCTGGAGTCCCCTCTGTCTCACTGAGTTCCCACGCCTTGCCGGAAGGCAAAGCGGTTATCTTCTTTCTCAGACGGGTGAGTTGAGGCCCAAAGTTGGGGACGGGGGCAGTGAGGCATCCAGAATCTCACAGCCAGGGAAAGGGCAAGCCACACAGGGAGGGCAGGCTTTCACCTCCCTGAGCCCCATTGGCCTCAGACTCTCAAGTTCCTTCTGCCCTGAACCCACCAGGCCCTGCCCGTCTCTGCTCCCTGACAAGGTCACTCAGCTCCCTCGGCATCCTACCATCAAGATCACTGTCACGTTCTGGGCTTTCTCTCCCTTGCCCCTCGCCCCACAAAGGCTCAGACATCCATATCCCAGAGCCACGGACCCCGCCCCACTCACCCTGGGCAGTGGCCATCTCCTGGAGGGAGTGGGTCATCTGGGTGAAGGCATCGTGCAGCTGGCCCCTCTCCTCGTAGTCTGGCAGTGGGAGGCAGGGGCTGGGGGAAAACTGCTTCCCCTGGCACCATGTCCCCGAGGTGGTCATCCCTCTGTCTCCGATCTCTGCTCCCCACGTCTCCATTCTCCCATCTCTGCATCTCGTCCCTCTCAGTCTCTCCAGGCCTCTTGGGTCCCTCCCTCCGCCTACCCCCGGGCACCCCACCCAGGGAGGATGATGGGGAGCAGGGGATGGTCTCCTCACTGATCTCAGTGTCCAGCAGCCCCTTAAAGGCATCTGCGAAGGCCTCCTCACACTTTCCGAGGTCGGGACTGTCCAGGCCGGCGAAGATCTGGCAAATCTGGAGACGCTCCTCATAAGACGTGAAGCAGAGGAGACAGGCCCAGGCCGAAGCCCCAAAGACAGCGAAGGCTGCCAGGGAGGGCAGGACGGCGCTCCAAGGGGCCAGCCAGGCCATGGCGGAGGGTCGCGGCCTGGGGGAGAAGCTGGTGACTTTTGTGAGGTCACTGTGGTGCGGGGGAGGGGCTCAAGATGCAGGGGTCAGAGGTCAGGTCTCAGTCACCGATCCAATGTCAGGCTCCCCCTGTGGGGGTTTTCAGGGAGGAAGGGGACAGGGGATCGGGCCGGCAAGCCCCAGGCTGGTGGTTGGGCCGGACGCCAGGCTCCCAAGAACCTCACCTGTGACCCTGGACGTCCTCACAGGTTAAAGGGTCTCAGGGACGCAGAGGCCGGCAGTGTGATGTGTGTGTGTGGGGGCCTGCCAGGCCCTGGGGTGGGGGGCGGGTGGTGCCGGGGAAATGAACATGGCACAGAGACACCGTGAGGGCCCAAAAGACAGAAACTGGGCCACAGGGAGACACCGGGAGGCCAGAGATCCAGAAAGCACCATAAGAGACTAATGGAGACAGTTTCAGAGGCCACTGCACAGAGACCCAGTGGAGATGGAGAGACAGAGAAAGCCAAGCAGAGATTTCTGGATGGGAGAGAAACTCTCTGAAGGAAAGGGGAGAAAGGAAAGGGACAAGGACAGGAGGGACAGCCCCGCTTCTCTCCCAGGGTCCCTGCAGCAGCACCCCCCTCCCCAGCCTGGCCGGGTGGGGCATGGGACCAGGGTCCAGGGGTCCCCACCGGGCCGTCCCGTGCAGGGCGCAGCCTGGGGAAAGCTAGGAGGCCGTATAGTGATCTCCTTGGGTGTCCTCCTCAACTATACAACCTCCTACCTCAGCCCGGGGGGCGCGGCAGGTGGACAGACAGACGGATGGACGGACAGACAGGGCCAGGGAGGGCGGGGAGGGCCGGGGGAGGCCCCAGCCGCGATGGTGAGCCCCCGACACGGACCCACAGACACGAGCTTGTGTGCGGCGAAGGCCCCGCAAGGTCGGTTCTACGGGTGGGTGCCAGGACCCAGGAATCCGGGCCCCCGGCCCCCTCCTCCCCAAGGAACCCAGGAGTCAGTCTCTCGGTCCCTTCCTCCCCGAAGGTCCCCGGAATCCAGGCCCTCTAGCCCCCAGTGCTTCCTGAGATTCAAAAGTCCGAGTCCCCAGGCCCCCGGCCCCTCCCTCAGTCCTGGGAATCCAGCCAGGCCTGCCTCCTTTGGAGAAGACGCAGCCCGGCTTCCTGGATCCCGGGGCCGAGGGAACCTCACCAGTTTCAGAGTTTGGCCACTTGGGCCAGCTCCCTCCCTGACCCTACCTGTCAGATAATCGGAAATCCAGGAGCGGGGCGGAGGCCGCCCAGGGGCTATAAACCCGTTAAAGCCTGTCTGGGTATCTGCTCCTCTCACACCCCTGCTTTTGGCCTCTCGTCAAGTACCATACTGACATCTGCGGATGCCGCCCCAGGCCTGTGTCATCTCTCCGGCGGAGCGCGAGGTGCCATCGGCACCCCCATTTCGCAGGTGGGAAGGCTGAGCCCCAGCAAGCCGTAGGCTG
>NW_011494255.1:50452-51693 GCF_000754665.1 Bison bison bison | reverse complement strand
GAGGTCACCGCACCGGACCTCGGTGGAGACGCGGACTCCCCGGGCCCGCAGGCCCGACCCGGGGAAAGGGTTGGCGCAGGACTTCGCCCAGGTCTGGGCACCCCTCCCCCTCTCCGCAGACCCTGGGGAGCCCCCAAGGGTCAGAGAGCAGACCCAAACAGTCTGGCACCATGGCAACCAGTGGCCCCGCCCCCTTAACCCCCAGAGGGCTGGTCTCCAGCTGGGGCCAAAGAAGAGGAGGTGGGGACGCCTGGGTTCGGGAGAGAAAGGGTCTGGGGGCCCGAACTCTGGGATTTCGTGGAGAATCAGGGGGCTGGAATGTGGACCCGCCCCCCCCCCTTCCTCCCCGCCAAAGGCTGAGGGAAGAAGAGGCTGGAGGCCCAGACTCCAGGGTCCGGGGCTAAGAAAAGGGGGCTGGGGTTCGGACGCTGGAATTCTGCGGGAGGGGCCGGGTCGCGGACGCCCAGGTCTGAGGGAGGAGCGGGCCGGGGACTGGAATCCTGGTCCCCAAGGGAGCCTGGACGCTGGGCCTCTCCTGCGCCAGACATCCCCTGCCCCCGCCGCTGACCCTGGCCTGTCTGGCAGCCCAGACAACCTCCCCCTCCTCGGCAGCCCCCTCCCACTGGCTCGGCTCACCCTTGACCCCTTAGAGCCCCGCAGCCCCTTCCCTGCCCCTCCCCCGTCCCTCCAGCCAGACGTTACCCCTTCCTCGGCCAGAGGCCCCTCCAGAGCCAGCCTCTCCCTTGAGCTCCCCTGAGGGCGCGGGAGGGCATCCCTCGCGCGTCTCCTCAGGCTCCAAGCCTCTCTAGCTACCCCAGCCCCATCTCTCCCCTCCCAGTGGAATCCAGGAGGTGCTCCTGGCCCGCTCCTCCTCCTGAACCCCGGAATCCAGGCCCCCCCAGTGCCCAGCTCCAAGGATTCGGGACTCTGGGTCCCCGGCCCCCTCCTCCTCCTCCAGGAACCCAGAAATCCAGGGACCCTGGAGTTCGGGCCCCGGGTCCTACGCCCCTGCCTCTCCGTAGACTCACGGCTCCACCGCTCCCGCGTCGGGGGAAGGGTCTCGGCGGGCAGCCCCCCGGGGCCGGGCTGAGCCGGGCCCCGCTGCTGCCGCCGCCGCCGCCAGCTCTCCATCCTCTCCCCGCCTCCGCCGCCCGACGGCCTCTCCCCTTCCTCCCGGCGTCCCCGCCATCCTCCTTCCCTCCTCCCCGACTCCCTCCGGCCTGGGCCTCCTCCCGGTTCTG
>NW_011494255.1:42241-50331 GCF_000754665.1 Bison bison bison | reverse complement strand
CCCCGCCCCTGCCCCGGAGCTGGCCCCGGTCCAGGGGAAAAAATTCCATCCAGCCCCGGGGAGGAGGGAGCGGGGCGGGGAGGCCGGGCCGGGGAGCGTGACGCAGGGAGGAGGGAAGGGACAAAAGGGGCCGGGAGGCGGTAGGGTCGAGCCGGCGGCGCTCCCGCTCCTCCCTCCCTCCTCCCTCGCCGGGGGCCAGTTCTCTACTCTCCGCTTTCTTTCGTACCCTCCACCTCTCCTCCCTTTCCTTCACTCTGCCGGCCTCCTCCTGGCCCCTGTGCTCCCCCACCCCACCCCCCGCCCCCGTGTCTCCGTCTCCGCGTCTCTCTTTCTCCTTACATCACGCCCACCCCCTCCACCCCAATCAGGGTCTTCTCCTCTCCTCGCTCTGTCTCCCCCTTTCTGCTCTCCCAGCCTCCTTCCCCTCCCTCCGCTTCGGTCCCTCCACCCGCCCACCCACTGGGGGACAGAAAGGTGAATCAGACCCAGATCTGCCCTTGCAGACCGAGCTCACAGTCTGATGGAGGAGACAGACCCAGACGCAGACAGTTCCAATCCTGGGCGATCGGGGTATGACGAAGGGAGGGTCCAGCGGCTTGTGGGAGCCCGCGGTAGGGGGCAGGAATCCTTTCAGCTGGCGATAGCCGAAAGGGCCTCCAGATAAGGCCGTGGTTGTGACCTCCAAGAACTAGGAGAAGTTAGATCTGAATTGTGAGAGAGAGAGAGAGAGAGAGAGAGGCGGCCGTAAGGGCGTTGCAGGCAGAGGGCACAGCTGAAGCAGAGGCCCAGAGGAAACCAGGGGGGAGATTTTGGGAGAAGGGCAGGCGGTCAAGTCTGATGGGAACTCAGGAGCCTGCAAGAGGAGGCTGAGGTGGTGGGCGGGGCCAGGTGCCCAGCGCTTGGCTGGCCGGGGGCGGGGAACTTTCCCATGTGGGTGTCTGGGAGCAAAGAGAGGGGCAGGGTCAGATTTGGGGTGTCAGAGTGATCCCTCTGGGGCCTGTGGGGGATGAGTTGGGGGGAAGAGACTGATGGAGGCTGGTGAGGCGGTTGCCTGATTCGAGGCTGGGACCCTGGGGACCCAGAGGAGGGGGCGGGACAGAGAATGTGAGGAGGAGGATGAGGATGGCAGAGGTCAGGAAGATATAACAACCAGAGGTGTGGCCCTGAGACTGCGGGGGACAGGAGTTGTTCTGGATGGGGAACCAGAGGGAGAAGGGGGTGCAGAAGAGGGCAGGTGCTGTGTGCCAAGTGGGACCTAGTGGACATTAGGGGCCAGAGGACATATTGGGGACACATTGAGGCAGTGGTGAGTGTAGGGTCCTGGGGTTCCAACAGTGAAAAATGCTGTCTCCTCCCGCCCTGTCCCTGGCCACCCACTCCTCTCTGGGGACAGCTCATGCTTACCAGTTTCTTATGAATCTTTCCAGAAGAATTATATCCTTTTGTACTTGTATACTGGGCTTCCCTTATGGCTCAGCTGGTAAAGAATTTGCCTGCAATGCGGGAGGCCTGGGTTCGATCCCTGGGTTAGGAAGATCCCCTGGAGAAGGGAAAGGGTACCCACTCCAGTATTCTGGCCTAGAGAATTCCATGGACTGTGTAGGCCACGAGGTTGCAAAGAGTCCCACAGGACTGAGCGCCTTTCACTTTCACACATGTATTATACTAACCCCCTCTGTTTCGTCCCCAGGTGGGATCATATTATTCTATGCTTTGCTTTTTTTTTTTTTTTTAACACTATATCCTGTGTTATCCATCCATGTGTGTGTGCTAAGTCTCTTCAATTGTGTCCAACTCTTTGTGACCCCATGGACTGTAGCCCAACAGGCTCCTCTGTCCATGGGATTCTCCAGGCAAGAATACTGGAGTGGTTGGCCATGCCCTCCTCCAGGGGATCTTCCTGACCCAGGGATCAAACCAGCGTCTCTTATGTCTCTTTCATTGGCAGGTGGGTTCTTTACCACTACTGTCACTTGGGAAACCCTTATTCATCCATACTTGTTATCAACTAGGAGGGGTTTTGCACATAAACTAATGCTTAGGAATATGCAAATTACTGTTTTTTAAAAAACTAATTTCTTCCAATGCTCTGAAGCCTCTGGACCCAGATATTTGATAAATACTTCTAGGTTCTTTAAATTTTGTCACTAATTACTAATGATAGGAATAATAACAAATGGCAGTCCTTTCTCAAATGTCTACTTAAGGACAGTCTCTGGGCTGAGTATTTGTTATACATTATCTCAGTCAACATTTTTGGGTTTTTTGGCCACACCCTGCTACTTGTGGGATCTTAGTTCCCTCACCAGGGATCAAGTCCATGCCCCCTGCATTGGAAGCATGGAGTCTTAACCACTGGACCACCAGGGACTTCCCAGCAGCAGTCTTATTTTTAAGAATTGTTTTATCTCCGTGTAAGGATGAGAGAACTGAGATTCTGAATAGTGAGTTTCCCATGCTCACAAGTGAATAGCAGAGCCGGGATTCGAACCCAGGCCTCTCTGGGTCTCGTGCTATGCCCTTTCTTTGGAGACCGGCTGCCTCTGTGAAAATGTCCAACTTGCCCGGGGTTGCTGTCCAGCATGGGTTAGACTTGTCATGCACACAGATTCACAATTGATAAAAGGATCTTTTGTCAGACCCTACACCTTGACTTGGCATCCAGAATGACTGTCAGTCTGGTCTCATCTGCAGATGCCCTGCATTCATTTCGGGACATAAACTACACCACCCTGCCGTCTTCTTGCACTTGCCCTGATTCCCTTGTTTGGTGATTCTCGCTGTCTGGGTCTGTCTCTGAGAGTTCACTGAAGGCACTGTGGAGGTCTGAGTCATCTCGATGTCCTCAGTATCACTCAGCATAGGGTGTGGCTCAGAGGAAGGGCTCCGGAAAACGTATGCCAAATGAATGAATGGAGAGATGGATGAATAACAAGTGGTTTATGGGTTAGGCTGAGACTTGCCTAAATTCTGGGATAAAAGAACTTAATTCCCGTTAGTTCCTGAAGCATAAGGCCTCTGTCACCATTTGTTAGTGACTCATAGGAAGCACTGTTTCCATCGTTCTTTGGTATACAGAGTTCATAACTCCCTTGACACCTAATACTGAAATATTTCCATTTCCACACATCTCTAACACTCAAGATCCACTGTTCATTCCCATCAGCCCCTGAGACTCGGGATCCACCATTCGTTCCCATCAGCCCCTGAGACTCAGGGTCCACCACTCCCGTCTGCCATTGACACACAGAACCACAGTTCTTGTCAGTCCCTGATACCCAATATCCGTAATTCCTATCCCACTACAATACAGGGCGACCACCATTCCCATCAACTCCGGAGACAGAAGTTCCACCTTTCCTATTATCCCTTTAGAACAGCATGCCAATGGAAAATAAAAACTCCCCGCCCTTCACGAGGCCTTCCACAATTCCCTGGAACAGAAACTTTGAGCCAGGAAGACACTTCAACCTGCTCTGAAGTAGGTCTGAATCAAGGACTCACTTATTAATGCTGTAGAAACAGGGACACGAAGGTTATGAAGAACTTCGAAGTAGCAGAGAATCCTTCCATGGGAGGGATCAACCCCAAACCTGATATAATCCTATAGCACCATCAGAGAATGCTTCCAAATTCAAGACAGTGCCCCACAGCACCACTTAATCCCCACAGGTGCGATAATCCTCAGACGGCAGATCACCCAAAATATTAATATCAGATGATCCAAATGCAACAGGTGCTCCCATCATGCCGTTACGTAGTCCCAAATGGCAACTTACCCCAGTGGATTTAGGAACTGGGGAGGGGGCCACCTTTTCTGTGAGTGTAGGCTGGTGGTGGGAAGAAGATGACAACAATTTTTCAATGTATGTTTTACTTTTGGCTGTACTGGGTCTTTGTTGCTGCATGGGACTTTCTCTAGTTACAGTGTGCAGGTTTCTCATTGCGGTGGCTTCTTTTGTTGCCAAGCATGGGTGTGTAAGCTCAGCAGTTGTGGCTTGCAGGTCCAGTTGCCTCGTGGCACGTGGAATCTTCCTAGACCAAGGCTCACACCCCTATCTCCTGCATTGGCAGGTGGATTCTCAAACACTGGACCACCTGAGAAGCCCCAGAAGATGACAAATCTTATTCCCACTATTAACTCTTTCCTGGGTGGAGAGTTGGTGTGGTTTTAAGGGAGGGTTTCTCCATGGCCTATTTCTCTCCCTTACAGCCATGCCTTCTAGTCGTCTGAATGGTGAAGGGCCTTCATCTATTCCATTCTTCACATCTCAGCAAATGGGAGAGAGGATGGTTCTGAGGTTCATGGAGAGTGGAGTGGGAGTGGATACCGTTTTTTCAAGCTCATCAGCCATCCACTTCTTCTTCTGGTGATAGAGTCTGTCTTTCCCATGAGAAACGCATTCCAGGTGACTCTAACAAAAATGTTCTAGTAAAATGCCCTTCCTCCTTTCCCCCTGGACAAGTGACCCAATACGGGCCGATCAGAATGATCATTCATCTGTGATCCCCTAGCAGAGATGACTAGAATCTAAGATTTTTTCATCTTTTAAAATATTTTTAAAACTTTTATTGAAATGTTGATTTGTGCTTTGTTAGTTTCAGGTGTACAGCGATTCAATTATATCTTTTCCCTTATAGATTATTACAAAATATTGACTACAGTTCCCTGTGCCATGTAGAAGGTCTTTGTTGTTTGTTGTTTTATACATGGTAGTGTGTATGTGTTAATTCCAACGCCCTGATTTATCCCCACCCCCTTCCCCTTTGGTAATCATAAGCTTGTTTTCTGTCTGTGGGTCTGTTTCTCATTTTTAAATAAGTTCATTTGTATGACTTTTTTTAGATTCCGCATGTAAGTGGTATCATGTGATATTTGTCTTTCTCTGACTGACTTCGCTTAGTATGATAATCTCTAGGTCCATCCCTGCTGCTGCTGCTGCTGCTAAGTCGCTTCAGTCGTGTCCGACTCTGTGCGACCCCATAGACGGCAGCCCACCAGGCTCCCCCGTCCCTGGGATTCTCCAGGCAAGAACACTGGAGTGGGTTGCCATTTCCTTCTCCAATGCATGAAAGTGAAAAGTGAAAGTGAAGTCACTCAGTCGTGTCTGACTCTTTGGGACCCCATGGACTGAAGCCTACCAGGCTCCTCCATCCATGGGATTTTCCAGGCAAGAGTACTGGAGTGGGGTGCCATTGCCTTCTCCACCATGTTGCTGCAAATGGCATCATTTCATCTTTTTTTTAATGACTGAGTAGTATTCCATTGGGCTTCCCTGGTGACTCGGTGATAAAGAACCTGCCTGCAATGCAGGAGACCTGGGTTCGATCCCTGGCTTGGGAAGATCCCCTGGAGGAGCAAATGGCAACCCACTCCAGTATTCTTGCCTGGAGAATTCCATGGTCAGACAAGCCTGGCGGGCTACGGTCCATAGAGTCGCACAGAGTCTGATGTGACTGAAGCGACCAAGCAGCAGCAGTATTCCATTGTGTATATACACCACATCTTCTTTATCTATTTATCTGTTGATGAACACTTTGATTGTTTCCACATGTTGGCTATCGTTAATAGTGAGGCAGAGTTTCACTATTAACATGATGATAATTGCTCCTGAAGTGCCAGGAAAAGCAGCTAGACAGGAAATTGAAACAAGCAGTGTAAATGTGAGAAATGAAAAGACAAAAGTGTCATCATCTGCAGATGATAAGGTCCCCTACTGAGAAAGCCCAAGAGAATTTACAGAAAAATAGAACTCATTATCAAGTTCTTTGAGTTGGCATACTATAAGTTATACACACTAGTTAAGATATGATGAAGAAGCAACAAGTAAAATTAGATCCCTGTCTCACACCACACACAATGTCATTCCAGGTGGAACAAAAATAATTTTCCACTATTTTTTAATGGAAGAAAGTGATTGAATTTGACAAATGAATTAATCTGCTGCTAATGGGAGTGATTTTGTTCTCCCTCCAGGGGACACTTGGCACAGGCTGGAGACGTTTTTGTTTGTCCCAGCTGAGTCAGGGAGGGGGATGCTACTGGTATGCAGTGAATGGAGGATGGAGATGCTGCAAAATATCCTATAGGACATCTTCCCTCTGCCCCAGAACAAGGATTGCCCAGTTCCAAATACCGATAGTGTTAAAGTGGAAAAACTGTGGTATAACATGACACCTTAATGAGTTATCGTATTGTTTCTAATAGATTTCCAGTTACTTTTTGGATGTCCCAGGTATATACTCGTAATAACTGCAGATGATAAGGATACATCCTCCCAATATTTATTCCTCTTATTTGGTTCTGTTTTGTAATTGTATTTAGCCAGCACTCTCAGAGGAGGATGAGATGGTTGGATGGCATCACCGACTCAATGGACATAGTTTGAGTAAGCTACGGGAGTTGGTAGTGGACAGGGAAGCCTGGCGTGTTGCAGTCCATGGGGTCGCAAAGAGTTGGACACAACTGAGCGACTGAACTGAGCATTCTCAAAACAATGTTTCCACCGAAAAACTGAACAATACTTCTCTGTTTGGGAATTCCATCATTGTGTAAGCTTCTACTTCCTACCACCAAGGACTTAAAGGCTAGATACTTGCTTTTCCTGAAACTGAGTGACTATTGTGCATATGTCTGTACTGAGACTCTAAAGACCTCAGGAGGTTTCCCAAGTGGCTCAGTGGTAAAGAATCCACCTGCCAATGCAGGAGACACAAGTTTAATCCCTGGGTTGGAAAGATCTCCTGGAGTAGGAAATGGCAACCCACTCCAGTATTCTTGCCTGGAAAATCCCATTGACAGAGGAACCTGGCGGGCTACAGTCCGTGGGGCTGCAAAAGAGTCAGACATGACTTACTGACTAAACAACAACAAAGACATCAGGAAGGGTCCTGGGCACCCTTTGATGGCCTTGGCACTGAACCAGGCTGTCCCTTGGCAAACTTGGCTATGATTCTCCTCCCATTGTTTCCTTGGGTTTTGACCCATTTTCTAAACTTGGAAGTTCAGCTTTCTCATCCTCTCTGTCAGCTGCCCAATGTCCTATGAATGAACTCCCTTTTTGCTTAAGTTAACCCAAATTGGTTTCCTTCACAACCAAGAATCCCACAGTGAGAATGTTAAACAGTAATTGTGATTGCTTGCTTAGTCACTCAGTCGTGTCTGACTCTTTGTGACCCCATGGACTGTACCCCGCCAGGCTCCTCTGTCCATGGGATTCTCCAGGCAAAAATACTGGGGGTGGGGAGTTGCCATGCCCTCCTCCAGGGGATCTTCCCAACTCTGGGATTGGACCCAGGTCTCCTGCATTGCAGGCAGATTCTTTACCATCTGAGCCACCAGGGGAGCCCAAGAATACTGGAGTGGGTAACCTAAGCCTTCTCCAGAGGCTCTTCCTGACCCAGAAATGGAACTGGGGTGTCCTGCATTGCAGGCGGATTCTTTACCAGCTGAGCTACCAGGGAAGCCCATTAATTGTGATAGTGAGCTAATTGTCTAGTTTCTGACTTAGTTGGAAATAGTCTCTCGTCTGTACACACTCATTAATCCATTCATAAAACACATTGAAATTCGTGAGTTCACTCTTTTATCTCTAGATCCAACCCAATACCAGTTGGGTCATTCTGGTCTTCTGCCTTCCCATATGTGTAAATCCCTTCTCTGAGAAAGGGAAACCAGTTCTCCATTATCCATAATGTGTTTACTTATTTGATTCTTTCCCCTTTCTTGTTTTTTTGCAGCCATACAACATGACACACAGAAGCTTACTCCCTGACCAGAGATTGAACCCGAGCCCCCCAGCATGGAAGCTCAGAGTTCTAACCACTGGACCACCAGTAAATTCCCTTGGTTAGTTTCTCTTGAGTATAACTTGTTCCCTGTCTCAACCACCATTCATTCCCAGTTTGGTGGTGGGCACACAGGGCAGACCTTCACCACTGGACCATGAGGGATGTCCCCAACTTTTCATTCTTTTTTAAAATTTATTTTGAATTGGAGGATAATTGCTTTAGAATGTTCTGTTGGTTTCTGCCATACAACAACATGAATCAGCCATAAGTATACGTATGTTCCCTCCCTCTTGAACTTC
>NW_011494255.1:35802-42141 GCF_000754665.1 Bison bison bison | reverse complement strand
AACTTTTAATTTTTATCTTTAGTTTGCATTGAATCGGCATCGTCTGTTTGTGGACAGTTTGAAATAATTTGATATGATTCTGTCAGCTTATTGTATAGTTACTCATCTGTTTAATCCCTGGAGAAGGAAATGGGCACCCACTCCAGTATTCTTGCCTGGATAATCCCACGGACAGAGGAGCCTGGCAGTCTATAGTCCATGGGGTTGCAAAGAGTTGGACACAACTGAGTGACTGAGCACAATCTATTTAACACCTTTATCTCTTCTTGAGAATATTTTTTGAAATTTACATGGCCCTAAAAGATCATCCATTTATCCCCAACTTTCTAGTTTTTAGCAATGAACTGAGCAAAGAATTCTCTGAGTAATTAGGTTCCTCCAGAGCTATCCCCTTCTCTCTTACCACTTTCATGCTTGGTTCTTTCTTCTGCACACTGTGTGATTGTACAGACCTTGGAGTCTATGCCACAGGTTTTCATTTTCTCTGTGCCAAGTACTGTATTTTATGCTCGTAAGTACGTTTCATTTTTAATTGTCGTTATTTTTTCCCCGAGCATTTCTAGTTCTGTTTTGATTTTGTTGTCTTGCCGTTTTGTTTTTTATTGTTTAGTCACTAAGTCAGGTCTGACTCTTTGCAACCCCATGGATGGTAGCCCACCAGGCTCCTCTGTCCGTGGGATTTCCAGGCAAGAATGCCTTGCCCAGGCAAGAATGCTGGAGTGGGCTGCATCATTGCTTATATCTAAAAAGGTAATTTTCTTTAATTTCCAATAAGTGCAAAGCCGCAAAAGTCTACCATCTTTTGCTTGAAAAGGTTAATCAATTAAAATACTCTACAATTTGTTTCATGCTGCATTCCTTTTGTATTTTATTATTTGTAAAATGTGGAGGGAGGGTGAGGGAGGGATGAATGGGGAGCTTGGGATTAGCAGATGCAAACTACTGTGCATATGGGATAGATGAATGGCAGCCTTGTACTATATAGCACTGGGAACGATATGCAGTATCCTGTGATAAACCGTAATAGAAAAGAATAGGAACCATATATATATATGTATTTGAATCACTTTGCTGTACAATAGAAATTAACACAGTATTGTAAATCAACTACAATTCAATAAAATACATTTCTATAAAATTTTATTTTTCGAAAATGTGTTGAGGGACTTCCCTGGTGGTCCAGTGGCTAAGACTCCGTGGTCCCAATGCCAGGGGCCCAGGTTCAATCCCTGGTCAGGGAACTAGATCCCACATGCACAACTAAAGATCCCAAGCGCAGCGGCTAAGACCTGGAGCAGCCAAATAAATAATTTTTTTTTTTTTAAAGAATGTGTTGGAAGAAACTGGGGATCTTGGTCTCCTTGAATTTACCAGTCCAGTTTGCTGAGTGCACATCGTCCAGCAGGGGGCAGTCTTTGACTTTGTCTTCGTGCCTCAGCTCGAGCAAATTCCCTCCTGAGAAAGGAAGTTAGAAAGTAAGCCGCTGGCTGGAGGGATTTTTATTAGATGCTGCTACTGCTGCTGCTAAGTCGCTTCAGTCGTGTCCGACTCTGTGCGACCCCATAGACGGCAGCCCACCAGGCTTCATCGTCCCTGGGATTCTCCAGGCAAGAACACTGGAGTGGGTTGCCATTTCCTTCTCCAATGCATGAAAGTGAAAAGTGAAAATGAAGTCGCGCAGTCGTGTCCGACTCTTTGCTACCCCATGGACTGCAGCCTACCAGGCTCCTTCGTCCATGGGATTTTCCAGGCAAGAGTACTGGACTGGGGTGCCATTGTTAGATGAGTCAGTGTATCTATTTTTTCAGGAGATGCAAAATTAAGTCCCCAGGGTAGCAAAGCAGATATAAAAATGACTGCAGGAGGCCTGGGGTAGGAAGAACAACAGGGCAAGCGTACTGACAAATGGTACCTGAACTTTGGCCTGAGCAGGGGAGACCATAGCACTTGCTGGGAGAATATGGCAAAATAAAGGCGGACAGCTCTTTCTCAGCCCAGCTGATGTCTGCCACATTGGGGATGCCAGAGAGTCAACATTTTCAAGAGAAGTTAGCCATTCAGAGTGTTGTGAGATGTGTCCAGATGTTAAACTGTGACAGATAAATTTAAAATGTTTTAAAAGCATATGTCAACCCTGAATATTCATTGGAAGGACTGATGCTGAAGCTCCAATACTTTGGTGACCTGATGCGAAGAGCCGAATCACGGGAAAAGACCCTCATGCTGAGAAAGATTGAGGGCAGGACAAGGGGGCAACAGAGGATGAGATGGTTGGATGGCCTCACCGACTCAATGGACATGAGTTTGAGCAAACTCCAGGAGATACTAAGGCACAGGAGAACCTGGCTTGCTGCAGTCCATGGGGTCACAGAGTCGGACACGACTTAGTGACTGAACAACAACAACAAAGGGACTTCCCTGGTGTCCAGGGGTTAAGACTCTGCCTTGCAATTCAGGGAACTCGAGTTCTATCCCTGATCGGGGAACTTCAATCCCTGGTTGAAGAGTTAAGATCCCACATGCTGCAGGGCAACTAAGTCCACATGCCACAAGGAAAATTCCTGCATTACCCAAGTGTCGCAACTGACGTGGCCAAATAAATAAATAAATGTTAAGAAAATCCTGTATGTAAACTCAATACAATTTATGATCTAGATTTGTGTGTGTGTGTGTGTGTGTGTGTGGGTGGTGAATAGCCCTGGATTCACTGTACTTATGCAGCATGGGCTTTCAGTTATTCTAAATAGTGAAATACTGAATACTTCCACCTGAGGTCAAGGAAAAGACAAGGATATCCTTCCCAACCACTTTGACTCAACATTGTAATGAAATTACTAGAGGGTGCAGGGAAAGATGAAAAGAATAAAAGGCACAGTGATTGGAAAGGGAGAAGTAAAACCTCATTGTTTCCAGTGGTGAGATAGTATACGGAGAAAACAAAATATACAAGCAAACTATTGGGATTAGTATGTAATTTAACAGAGTAGCTTATCCAAAATCAGCATACAGAAATAACTTGTGGGTCCATATTAGCCATAGCAGAAAATTAAATTTAAAGAACCATGCTTTAAAAAAAAAAAACCAATAAAACTCCATGTTTCTAAAAATAAAACTAGTAAAATAGTTTCAAGACCTCTACACTGAAAACTGGAAAATATTGCAGAGAGAAATTAAAGAAGCCCTAAAGAAGAGATATATCATATTCAGGAATTAGAATATTCAATATTTTTTAAAAGTCAATACTTCCTCAAGCCCAGGACCGTAGTTGCTGAGGGCTTTTCTCTCCTGGACCCATCTCAGTGTTGAGGAGAGGAGTTAGTTCTTCATTTCTGTTACCGTGTTTTTGATTTCTAGCATTTCATTTTGATTCTGTCTTAGAGCTTCCATCTCTCTGCGATGTTCCCATCTGTTTTTGCACGTTGTCTACTTTTTCTTTTAGAACCTTTAACATAGTTTTTTAGTTGCTAAGTCATATCCAACTCTTTTGCGACCCCATGAATTGTAGCCCGCTGGGCTTCTCTGTCCATGGGATTTACCAAGCAAGAATACCAGAGTGTGTGGCTTTTCTTCTCTGGAGGCTCTTCCATATCCAGGGGTGAGTCTCTTGCATTGGCAGGCGGACTCTTTACCACTGAGCCACAAGAGATGTCCCTTAACGCAGTAATCATGGCTATTTTAAATTCCCTGTGTGATAATTCCAATATCTGGGTCATGTCAGAGTCTTGTTATGATTTTTGGTTTGTCTCCTTAGACTGTAGTAGTGGTGCTATTGTAATGGACAATTTTTCAGAGCAGTTTTAGGTTCACAGCAAAACTGAGCAGAAAGTGAAGAGAAAGATCTCAGCTGTAGCCTCCTGGATTTTCCAGTGTGTCTAGATATTAGGATGATGCCTTGCTCTGTGATCTCAGTTCTCTGATCAGTCTAAGAAAAGTAATTGATCCCCCAGTTTTTTCACATTTTCTCATTGTAAGAATAGAAGTGACAACTTTCAAGCAATTTGAACGTTAGGACTGAAACAAGAAGTCTCTTGGTATATTATTTTTGTTTGTGTGTGTGTGTGGACTATTTTTTGTTTTTGTTGGAGGCTGGACCTTGCCCATCTGCAAACTGAGAACATGGCTTTCCTAAACTTTGTTGTTGTTTGGTCACCCAGTAATGTCTGACTTTTTGTAACCCCATGGACTGCATCATGCCAGGCTTCCCTGTCCCTCATTATCTCCTGGAACTTGCTCAAATTCATGTCCATCGAGTTGGTGATGTCATCCAACCATATCGTTCTCTGTCGTCCCCTTCTCCTCCTGTCTTCAATCTTTCCCAGCATCAGGGTCTTTTTCAATGTGTCCGCTCTTTGCATCAGGTGGCCAAAGTATTGGAGCTTCAGCTTCAGCATTAGTCCTTCCAATGAATATTCAGGATTGATTGCCTTTAGGATTGACTGGTTTGATCTCCTTGCAGCCCAAGGTATCCTCAAGAGCCTTCTCCAGCACCACAGTTGGAAAGCATCAATTCTTCAGTGTTCAGCCTTCTTTATGATCCAGCTCTCACATCCATACATGACTACTGCCTCTTGAAAAAGGAACTAAGAAACTTTCTAAACTTAGCCTCTGAAATATGTTGAAAGTGCTAAGTTCACTATGTCCAGCAGAAGGAGCTCTTGAGCTTCAGTTTCTTCTTTCTCAAGGTGTGATCAACCGCTGCTAAATCCAGGTAGAGAGAAACACTCCAGCTTGTAAGATTTTTGTTGGTTGTTTCAGGGCCTCCCTGATCAACCCCCTACATGGATAAGGCAGTTATGGTAAATGAATGAAGTAGAAATGTGTAAGAAGGACAAGTGGGCACATGTTCTGACAAATGGCACCTGGATTTGGTTTTAGTATTTATGACAATAAGGACATTAATTTCATCGTGGAGGTCCTACCCTCATGAAGTTAAAAGATGCTTCCTCCTTGGAAGAAAAGCAATGACAAACCTAGGCATCGTATTAAAAAGCAGAGACATCACTTTGCTGACATAAGTCCCTATAGTCAAAGGTATAGTTTTTTAGTATGGATGTGAGAGTTGGACCATAAAGAAGGCTGAGCACAAAAAAAAAAGAAGAAGAAGAAGAAGCCCGAGCACTGAAGAATTGATACTTTCCAACTGTGGTGCTGGAGAAGACTCTTGAGAGTCCTTTGGAGTGCAAGGAGATCAAACCAGTCAATTCTAAAGGAAATCAGCCCTGAATATTCATTGGAAAGATTGGTGCTGAAGCTAAAGCTCCAATACTTTGCCCACCTGATATAAAGAGCTGACTCATTGGAAAAGACCCTGATGCTGGGAAAGATCAAGGGCAGGAGAAGAAGGGGGCGACAGAGGATGAGATGTTTGGATGGCATCACCGACTCAATGCACATGAGTTTGAGAAAACTTCGGGAGACAGTGAAAAACAGGGAGGCCTGATGTGCTGCAGTCCATGGCGCCGCAAAGAGTCGGACACAACTTAGTGACTGAACATTTTCACAACAAAGAATAAAAAGAAAGAACACTGTGGGTTCTCCCTCTCGATCCCCTACAGGAAGACACAGTGAGAGGCTGGCTGTCTGCAAGCCAGGAAACACCGCCTCACCAGGGAACTGAATCAGCCAGCCCCTTGCTCTTGGACTTTTCAGCCTCCAGGACTGTGAGAAATAAATTCCTTTTGGTTTAAGCCTCCCAGATTTGGTATTTCATTATGATAGCCTGAACCGACTAAGATACTGGTCCTTATTTCTTTCTACAGCAGGTTTTGGTCACTTTTATTGTATATTAATGGGCATCAGAGAAGGACTTGCTAAAAAACATGAACATATGTCAGCAAGTTTCCCAGAAGTCCGTGGAAGGGTTGTGAGCTGCGAAATTGAAGGCAAGTCTTGTGGGGAGGGGTGGGGCAGTTGGTACTCATAGGTATGGGTGCGCGGGCCTGGCGGTGAGGGGCAAGGTTGTTAGGCACATGCAAGATCATTCCAGCTCCAGTTGACCTGACCGGGAAAACAGAGTGTTGACTCACTTAACTTGAAGATCTCTGAAGTATACAGGCTTCGGGCTTCCTGAGGGCTCAGCGGGTAAAGATACCACCTGCTATGCAGGAGACACAGAAGACCCAGGTTTGACCCCTGGGTCAGGAAGATCCTCTGGAGTAGGAAGTGGCAACCCATTGCAGTATATTCTTTTTTCCTTTTAAAACTCTATTTAAAATAAAATTTATTTATTTTTAATTAAAGGATGATTGCTTTACATTATTGGTTTCATTTCTGCCATACATCAACATGAGTTAGCCATAGGTGTACATATGTCCCCTCCCTCTTGAACCTCCCTCCCAC
>NW_011494255.1:32539-35702 GCF_000754665.1 Bison bison bison | reverse complement strand
CCCAGTTTGAGCTCCCTGAGTCATACAGCAAATTTCCACTAGCTATCTATTTTACATATGTTAGTGTGTATGCATCCATGCTACTCTCTCCAATTCGTCTCACCCTCTCCTTCCTCCCCCTGGCCCGTGTCCATAAATCTGTTCTCTATTTCTGCATCTCCAATGCTGCCCTGGGAATAGATCCATCAGTACCATCCTTCTAGATTCCATATATATGTGTTAATATATGATATTTGTTTTCCTCTGTCTGACTTACTTCACTCTGTATAATAGGCCCTAGGTTCATCCACCTCATTAGAACTGACTCAAACGCCTTCCTTTTCATGACTGAGTAGTAGTCCATCGTGCATATGTAGTTTTTTGTTTAAAAAATCCCCTGCACAGAGGAGTCTGGTGGGCTACCGTCCAAAGGGTCGAATACGACTGAGTGACTAAATGCACCCACACAGACACAATGGCTTCAGATACTGAGGGCTTTGGAACTTGGTCAATGTCACCAAGCTCCTTAAAAAAAAAACAACAGGGGGTGGGTTTCCCTGGGTCCAGTGGTTAAGAATTCGCCTTGCAACACAAGGCACACGGGTTCGATCTCTGGTCTGGGAAGATCCCACATGAGGAGGAGCAACTAAGCCCGTGTGCCACAACTACTGAGCCCCGACTCTAGAGCCTGTGCTGAACTACAAGAGAGAAGCCACAGCAATGGGAAGCCCACACACCGCAATGAAGCGCAGCCCCACACTTGCCACAACTAGAGGAAGTCCTTGTGCAGCAACGAAGACCCACCACGGCCAATAAATAGACTTTTTTTTTTTTTTAAAGAGCATAGGAAAATATATAATATGTTGAAAAAAAAAAGTTGTTAACCCTGTAGCTTTGCTGGCCCTGTTCTCAGGCAGGCTCTCACCACATACTCAGCTCTGAAGACTTCCAATCCACACTCTTCCTTCCCTAGAGATGTTGGTGACTGAGCAAGCATCCTGTGGGGCCTTCCTGGGAGAGACCCTCCCCCACACCCTCTGCTCTAGCCCCTCTCTGAAGTATCCAGACAGCAGGATCTCATCCATGTGTGTGTGAGTGCTAAGTCACTCCATCGCATCCGACTCATGGCGACCTGATGGACTGTAGCTTGCCAGGCTCCTCTGTCCATGGGATTCTCCAGGCAATACCGGACTGGGTTGCCATTTCCCCCTCCAGGGTATCTTCCCGGGTTCCTAAGTTTTTTCAGATGCTAAAAACTGCCACCAACGTGAAGAAATTAACTACTTGAAGATCGGGAGCAAGTAGCCCCCAGATCTTCTGACACCTAAGTATTGATCACCATCAATCAATCAAAGAATTGTGCACGAGTTGATCACACACCCTGGGCAACCCTCCTTCACTTGGCCTTTAAAAATGCTTTGCTGAAACCCTTTGTGGATTTCAGGGGGTTTTATAGCAGAAGCCACCTATCTCCTTCCATGCCTGCAGCAAACCTTTCTCCCTTCAAACTCCAGCACTTGGCTGTTCCTCAGACAGGCCAAATTGTTTTCAGTAACAAGGTTACAGGAAAATTTCCTTTTCTGTTCAAAATCATGGTCCTTCTTTCTACAGGTTGTGGCTTCTAGATGTAACTTCCTTCCGGATAAAAACTGATCTTATCTGTGTTCCCGCCTCTGACAGATGAATCAGAGCATGGGGTAAGAGAATGACGTAATCACAGAGTGTTATGGAACTGCGTCCTTGGGCTCTCTAATCAAAAGAAATGGATGAGAGGCCAGAGAAGAAATTCAGGGCAGGCTTTATTGAGACTCCGAGGTCGGGAGAGCTGGTCCCTTAAATGGGATGAGGGTGGGTGGATCAGTGGGTGGGGCCAGAGCCATGGTTTAGGTGGTCTGCCCACGCCTCTGTGGTGCTGGGTGCAGGGATCAGGCCCAGTACCCTGTTTTTGCTCCCTACACAGCAGAAGGGGCAGTTAGGTTTTGGTCTTTTTGTATCTTATTGCTCATGATTTGCACCAGCTGCAGATGCCTGGAGTTATTTTTAGTCCCTTATAGTTTCTTTGTATTTTGTCACTCTGGAAGATGTTTGTCCAGGTACAAGCACTGCCATAAAGGGTCCTAGGTCCCAGTCTGTCTCAAGGGCAGGGTCTTGACCTTCCAGCCTAGCGATGCTTCTGCCCTCCCTGCTAATGACCAGGTAACCCCCGAAGGTAGGCGAGGTGGGGTGTGGGGCTGGCCCTGCTCTGCTCTCTATCTGCCTAGACAGAGCCTGGGAGTATGCAGAAGCTCTGTGTCCCCAAAGCCTTAGTTGAACGAACAAGTACCAGTGCCCGGTTCTGTCCTAAGCACGTGACACACATGAACTCATTTAATCGGCATTTCTGCTAGTTTCTCTGTTTTTCAGATGAGCAAACTGAGGCACAGAGAGGCGAAGTCACTCTGGGAAAATTGAATACATGGCAGGTGAAGTGGCAGGCGTCTGGGTTCCCAACCGGGCACTCTATGCCCTCAGCTTCTGCATTCCAAACCCCTGGGAGCTCAGGTGGCTTTAACCGCCAACAGCAGGACTGGAATCTGAGCCTGCCTGGGACCAGGGCACTGATGGGGATGGGGACCCAACTCCAAGGGGTCAGGAGGCTCCAGGCTCCGATGGGGACTGTATCTCAGGGGATCTAGATGCACTTGTCCCTGAGATCTCAGTGTCTCTCCTGGGTCGGGGGCAGCCCTTCCTCTCCTGGATGCTCAGCCTGGGCTCCTCTCCACACCTGACCATGAATTTGCTCCTGGACATCCCAGGGGTTCTGATCCCTGGGGAGCTAGCCAGGTGACCCTCCACCCCACCCCGTGTAGAAAGCGGTACACGGGGAAAGCGCGGGCAGCAATCGGGCCCTGGGAGTCTCCAGCCTCATGTTTTAGGCTCACAGTTTGAAGGTGCAAATGGGAGAGATGGGGAAACGAGATTTCTCAGACAGTCCCCACCCTCGGTACGTGGTACCTAACTTCCCCTTCCATGGATCTTAAGAGCTACCTCTCCGTCACCCTCTGGCTTCCTGTTGGAGCTTCCTCGTTCACTCCCCACGTTCGGGGCGCTTCGCTCCCCAACAGAGGGACCTGAACCGGCTCTGTGCTGGCGGATGCTGACATGGTGCCCTTGCTGCTGCTGCCCCTGCTGTGGGGGGGTGAGT
>NW_011494255.1:31746-31932 GCF_000754665.1 Bison bison bison | reverse complement strand
GAGTGGGAGAGGGGTGGGGGACAGGGCTCACGGCTGGGGGAGGGGGGCACGCGTGGGGAAGGGCTGGAGCTGCAGCTGAGCCTCTGTGTCCCCCAGGGTCCCTGCAGGAGCTTCCGGGGTTTGAGCTCCGAGTGCAGGAATCGGTGATGGTGGAGGCTTGCATGTACCTTCGCGTGGCCTGCTCCT
>NW_011494255.1:24539-31475 GCF_000754665.1 Bison bison bison | reverse complement strand
GAGTGGTGTTGGCAGGAGGCGGGTGGCATCCCTGCATCCCTTTCCAGCTGAGATTGGGGGAATAAAGCTCATCCTCTCAGGTGGCTCCTGGGGTGGAGCACTGATGGCTTCCTGCCTCTCCCGTTTTCCTCCCAGATGCTCCACAGTTGGTGATCACGAGACTATCTCAGGAAAGCTTTACAGGTAGGAAGGATGGTCTCTCCTCTGGGGCTGTGATGGGAGCAGGTCTCTGCCAGCTCAGGGCTCAGAGCTTGGAGATGAGATGGTCATTCACTCCTCAGCCCCCAAGCTCTGGACCTGTCCTCTCTCCCCAGTGTCTCGCATCCATGGACTATTACTTTTGCCTGCTCCCTTTCCTTTTCTTAGTTTAAAATTTTAGTTTTAACTGTGAGAAAACACACAGATGATCAAAGTTACCATCTTGACCACTTTAAAGGGTAGATCTCAGTAGGGTGAGGTCCAGGGACAGTGCTGTGCACCCATCCACAGAGCTCTTCCCGACTGGCAGAACCGAAACGCCAAACCCACCAGGTGCAGTGTCCCCGTTCCCTCCCGCTTCAGCCCCTGGCCACCAGCTTTCCGCTTTTAGTGTCTGTGATGGACTACTCTAGCTTCTGCTTTTTTTTTTTTTAATGTTTCTGGCTGTCATCAACTCCTATGACAGGAACCCTCCTTCAGCTCTGATGTCATCATCTTTCAGAGGGACTCCTGTTCCCATTGCCCACAGCTCCACCTTGGACCCCATTCCAACCTCTCTTTACCTTCCTGGGTGGACTCCTCCCATCCTGAGTCTCCGCTTGTGGTCGTGCCCACATCCTGATCCCCCCGTCCTGTCTCTACTCTGTCCATCCAGAGATGTTCTGCAGGTTTAACTACCTCTTGCTGATGCCTGTCAACTGCACCCTGTCCCCCACTTAACCGGGCTGTGGTTGGACGGCCCTCTACCCATCACCCTTTCTCACCAGCTGCACCCATGACTCAGGGACTTCTGCAGAGCTTCACTGCTCAAATCACTTCCCCCTTTCCATGCCCTTGGCCCCAGAGCCAGCTGCAGTCTTGTCCTGGAGCCTGGGCCACACTGATCAGCCTCCTCCCTCAGCCTCCCCGCCTCCTGTCTCATGTGCAGTCCAGGGCCCCACTTGGCCCCAGTAGGGTCCTGAGAGTCCGCCTCGACACTGAAGCTTCCCCTTCTCACAGGCTCCTACTGCTTGCCCGTCACCTTGAAGCAAAGCCCAGCGCTCTCAGTCCTGCTGTCAGGGCTCCAGCACATCTGCCCCTCCCTTCTCTCCCCCACTCTTATCGTGTCTCTGTTGCTCCGGGTCCTCTCTGCCGCGATGCAGACCACGTGCCTTTCTCCCCATCTTCCAGGCTGTCTCTCTCTTGGCACATCTTCCCGTCACCTTCCCACCCACTTCTCTCCCTTCCACCCTCAGATCAGCTCCCATTTCTTCTGGGAGCCTGCAAAGAGCACCAGGACTGTTGCCTCATCGGCCTCAGTGAGCTCATCCTGGGTCCTTGTCACCCGGCAGTCTTTCTGTATCAGGAAGTGGGCGGAGCGAGGGTGAGACAGCTCTTGGCTCCACCCACTCATCGGTGCATCTCTCACCCAGATCTGAATGGCACGTCACTGCCCATCCTGGAGGGCCAGTTCCTGCGCCTGGTCTGTGTGGCCGACAGCAACCCCCCTGCCACGCTGAGCTGGCTCTGGGAGGGAAAAGCCCTGAGTCCCTCCCACCGCTCAGCCCCCGGGGTCCTGGAGATACCCCGTGTCGGGGTCAGAGATGGAGGAGAAGTCACCTGCCGAGCGCAGAATCCTCTGGGCTCCCAGCAAGTTTCCTTCAGCCTCTCTGTGCAGAGTGAGTTGCAGACAGGTCCTGGGGGTGGGCAGCCTGGGCAGGTGTGTGCCTTTGGGAGGGCTGGGTCTGGGGACTGAGCTTCACCCCCTCTCCCTTCCCCAGAAGGCCCCCCTCCCTGCAGCTGTGAGACTGAGGAGCAGCAGGGCTCCTGGCCCCTGGTCCTCACCCTGATCAGAGGGGCCCTCATGGGGGCTGGCTTCCTCCTCACCTATGGCCTCACCTGGACCTACTACACCAGGTGAGCACACCTGTCCCCCTGCGCGGACGTCCGGGGAATGGCTCTGGAGTTGCCGGTGGGGCTGGGCGGTCCTGTCCTGCCTGGAGCTAAGCTGTGTGATTCTCCAGGGCCTTCCATGTTGGTCCTGTAGCTAAGATTCCAGGTTTCCCCTGCAGGGGGCAGGGGTTGGATCTCAGGTTGGGGACTAAGATCCCACCCGCCTTGAGGCAGAGCCCAGAACGAGTGAAATGCATCTGCATCTCTGACCTGAGACCGTGTTGGCTCTGCAGGTGTGGTGGCCACTAGGAGCTGGGCTGAGGGGTATGGCCGAGCCTCGCTCCCTGTCATGACGAGATTCACCCGAGGATGCAGAGCCCAGAGGACAGATGTGGGGACATCACTGGGTGCTTCTCCCTGGAAACTCTCCAGTCAAACCCTGTGTTATTTGCATCCATGAGCTTTTATTTGTGTTGATTGTGTGACAACAGGAAGAGTCAATTCCATTGAAAGGAGACTTTCTGACTTACCTCACTTAGTATGAGATTATCCATGTTTTTGTATCAATAACTCATTGTTGGTTTTGCTACGGTTTTTGTCTTGAAAGTGGTATTTTATGTATGACTATTCCTCCAGTTATGTATGAACCCTAAAATACGATGACATTGCATTTGTTTCCATGTTTTGGCTCTTTCAACATATCGTTGATATGAATGTTGTGATGAAAATAGGAAGGCTAGCAAGTTTTCCTGGTGGGTATGGAACTGCTTCGTCATAAGTTTGGCATATATTTAGTTCTAGAAGGTACCTTCAAAGGGTTCTCTTGAGTGGTCAAGTGAATTTCCATCCCCGCATCATATTTGAGGGTTCTGAGCTGTCTGTATCCTCAGCATCACTTGTATTAGCAGCAGGCTCAGTTTTCAGTCCTGCCTTCCACTGTGGCAGTGTCTCCTTACCTTTTTGTTTCCTTTATGTGCAATGTGATATTGAGCTATTTGAATATCTCCTTTTGTGAAATTCCTGTTTGAGTTTTTGCCCATTTAAAAATAAAAACTGGGCAATCTTTTTCTTATTGAGTTCTTTGTTCTGGGTATGATTTTTAAAATTAAAGTATAATTGATGTATAAGGTTGTGTTGGTGTCACAGTATAGCAGTGATTCAGTATATATGTATATTTCTCTCAGATTAATTTCCACTATAAGTTATTACAAGATACCGAGTAGAGTTCCCTGTGCTATACAGTCGGTCTTTGTTGGTTATCTATTTTATACACAGTTGTGTGTATATGTCAGTCCCAATCTCTCAATTTATCCCTCCTTCTTTTAATGGTGTTTATTTTTTAAGAAACAAAGATGTAAACATATGTCCAAATAAATATAAAACCAATATTCATTTGTTCTCACAACCTGTTCCTGGGAGTGTCTCAAATATATATGTTTATTGTCATACTTAGGAAATCTTCATGAAATTTCTCCCTTAAAGAATAGTAACATTACAGGTTGTTTCCACATGTGGCTCGAGCCCTTCCTGTGGCTTTGAAAACAAGGCTGTGAAGATTGTTGTTGTTCAGTCTCTCAATTGTTCACTCTTGGTGAGACCTCATGGACTGTAGCAGGAGGGCTTCCCTCTCCTTCACTATCTCCTGAAGCCTGCTCAAACTCACGTCCATTGAGTCAGTGATGCCATCCAACCATCTCGTCTTCTGTCATCTCCTTCTCCTCCAGCCTTCTATCTTTCCCAGCATCAAGGTCTTTTTCAGCATCTGGATCTTTTCCAATGAGTCGGCTCTTCACATCAGGTGGCCAAAGTATTGGAGCTTCAGCATCAGTCCTTCCAATGACTATTCAGGCTTGATTTCCTTTATGATTGCCTGGTTTGATCTCCTTGCAGTCCAAGGGACTCTCAACAGTCTTCTCCAACAGCACAGTTTGAAAGCATCAATTCTTCTGCACTCAGCCTTCTTAATGATGAAGAAAGAGTGATGGGTCCTGAATTGTGTTTCAGGTAAGATCTAGCCTAGGGTCCCCAATTATGGAGCAAGCGTCTCCCTTTACCCACTCCGTTTTTCATGGTCTTCTGCCCCAGGGCTGGTCCAACAGACCCTGAGATCCAGGAAGACCCACAGCCCTGTTTGCCATGTTATAAAAACCCTTCTGGGCAAAGGAGCTTTTCACCTTCAGCTTTCTTGCCTGGCTTCCGCCCTCCACTGCATTTGGGTCAGGAAGCTTGTTTTCTGACCCTAGTGGAACATATTTGAGAAAATTTTCAATATCTTTTCCTGAAAGTCCAGTTTTTCTGCTGTAGGGTGGGTGGCTCCGAATGGATCCGATCTCGTTTCTCTTTTCTGGTTGCGGCGCTGCAGCCTGGGCAACCCACGGTGGACGCGAACATCACTGGGAAGGCGATCATGTCAGAGCCCCGTGCGGGGAAGCCTCTGGGACTCTGGGGGTCCCATGATCACCCCCTGCGGTATAGGGGGGATGGGGAGGCGGTGGGGGGTGAGGGGTGGCATGACACTGCAGCCCCCACCCCAACCCCACAGCCTTTAGCTTCCGAGTTTCCCTTCTGTTCTGGCAGCAACTGACTTCCTGTTGGGGCTTCCTGGTTCCCACCCCACATTCGGGGCACTAACTTCCGCAACAGAGAGACTTGGACCCCGGGGGACTCGGATATGGTGCCCCTGCTGCTCCTGCTGCCCCTGCTGTGGGGGGGTGAGCGGCGTGGGAGGAGGGGGGTCACCGGTGGAGGAGGGGCGGCTCAGGTGGGGAGGGGCCTGCAGCTGCAGCTCAGCCTCCGTGTCCGCAGAATCCCTGCAGGAGAATCCAGGGTACAGGCTCCGAGTGCAGGAATCCCTGACCGTGCAGGCAGGCCTGGGCGTCCTCGTGCCCTGCAACTTCTCCTACCCTTGGAGCTCCTGGTATTCCTCTATGGAACCCTTCATCTATTGGTTCCGGGAAGGGGATGGCCCACACAGTGATCCTGTGGCCACCAACAACCCGAAGAGGCGAGTGAAGATGGAGACCCGGGGCCGATTCCGCCTCCTCAGGGACCCCAGCGACAACGACTGCTCCCTGAGCATCAGAGACGCCAGGATGAGCGACACAGGAGTCTACTATTTCCGGGTGGAAAGAGACGATGTGAAATACAGTTACAGAGATAAGAAGCTGAATTTGCAGGTGACAGGTATGGCAGGAGCCCAGGAGAGGACCCTGGGACGTGGGGACCTTCCTGTTAGAATAGGAACAGGACGTAGGACCACCCCAGGTCTTGGGATGTGCGAGTGCAGAAGAGACCCAGGACTGGGAGTGAGCTGTGGCCTTTAGCACGGGTCCCTCTGAGGGTCCTCCTCTGGGTCCCCATGCCCTCATGGGGCCCAGGCATTTCCCTCTCTCTTCCTCAGCCCCACCATGGAAACCCTACATCTTGTTTCCAGAACCTCTGGAGGCTGGTCGCCCCACAAAGCTGACCTGCACCCTGTCACTAGCATCTGGTGAGGGACACCCTCTCCTGTTCTCCTGGGTGGGGGAGGCAGTTGACATCATGAACCCAGACACCCTCCACTCCTCAGAGCTCACCCTCACCCCAAGGCCCCAGGACCATGGCACCAACCTCACCTGTCGGGTGACACTCCAAGGATCTCAGGTGACCCTGGAGACAACCGTCCGGCTCAACGTCTCCTGTAAGTGTGGAGGGGCGGCGGAGTCCCTGGGGGCGGTGTTGGCAGGAGGCGGGTGGCGTCCCTGCATCCCTTTCCAGCTGAGATTGGGGGAATAAAGCTCATCCTCTCAGGTGGCTCCTGGGGTGGAGCACTGACACCTCCCTGCCTCTCCCGTCTTCCTCCCAGATGCTCCACAGTTGGTGACCATGAGAATATCTCAGGAAAGCTTGACAGGTAGGAAGGATGGTCTCTCCTCTGGGGCTGTGATGGCAGCAGGTCTCTGCCAGCTCAGGGCTGAGGGCTTGGAGATGAGATAGGCCCTCACTCTTCCGGACCTGTCCTCCTCTCTCCCCAATGTCTCGCATCCATGGACTATTACTTTTGCCTGCTCCCTTTCCTTTTATTCTGTTTAAAATTTTAGTTTTAACTGTGAGAAACCACACAGAAGATCAGAGTTACCATCTTCACCACTTTTAAGGGTAGAGCCCAGCTGCGGGAAGTCCATCTAGGCAGGGTGTTGTGCAACCCATCCACACAACCCTGTCCATTCTGCAGAATTGAAACTTGAAACCCATCAGATATAGCCTCCGCACCCCCTTCCCCTTTCAGCCCCTGGGAACCAGCATTCCACTTTTGTCTCTGTGATTTGTATTACTGTGTATGTTCTGCTCTTTGTAAAAAAAATTTTCTGTCTGTCCTCATCTCCTATGACCTGCGCCCTCACCATCTTTGCCAGGAGCCACCCCTGTTTCCTGGGCTTCCCTGGTGGCTCAGACAGTAAAAATCTACCTGAAATGCAAGAGATGCTGGAGAAAGGGGTTGGAACCCTGGGTTGGGATGATTCCCTGGAGCAGGAAATGGCAACCCACTCCAGTATTCTTGCCTGGAAAATTCAATGAACAGAGGAGCCTGGCAGGTTACAGATTATAGAGTCCCAAAGAGTCAGACATGACTCTTGACTGAGCATGCACAGAACCACCTCTTGCTGATGCCTGTCAACTGCACCCTGTCCCCCACTTAACCGGGCTGTGGTTGGACGGCCCTCTACCCATCACCCTTTCTCACCAGCTGCACCCATGACTCAGGGACTTCTGCAGAGCTTCACTGCTCAAATCACTTCCCCCTTTCCATGCCCTTGGCCCCAGAGCCAGCTGCAGTCTTGTCCTGGAGCCTGGGCCACACTGATCAGCCTCCTCCCTCAGCCTCCC
>NW_011494255.1:22161-23424 GCF_000754665.1 Bison bison bison | reverse complement strand
CCGGGGAATGGCTCTGGAGTTGCCGGTGGGGCTGGGCGGTCCTGTCCTGCCTGGAGCTAAGCTGTGTGATTCTCCAGGGCCTTCCATGTTGGTCCAGTGGTTGAGCCTGTGAGTTTCCACTGCAGGGGGCAGGAGTTCGTTCCGGGGTTGGGGAACTAAGATTGCACATGCCTTGAGGCAGAGCCCAGAATGAATGAAATGGGTCTGTTTCTCTGACCTGAGACTCTGTTGGCTCTGCAGGTGTGGCGGCCACTAGGGACCTGGGCTGAGGGGTGTGGCTGAGCCTGGCTCCCGTCATGACGAGATTCACCCGAGGATGCAGAGCCCAGAGGACAGATGTGGGGACATCACTGTCTGCTTCTCCCTGGAAACTCTTGATTCCAAATCTGTCTCATTTCCACCCAGGGGTTTTAACTTTTTAATTTGTAGAGATGACTGTGTTATGACAGTATCTTTGTTATGATAAAGAGTAAATTCCATTGAAAAGAGACTTTTATTACTTTCATTTTCCAACAATACATGGTCCCTCATTAGGGCAGGGCCCAGGGGGGAGCACGAGGTTGTGCTCAAGGAGCAGGAGCAGGCGTGGGGAAGCCTTTTTCGAGTTTCCACTGGAGAGACAAGGCTTGTTGTTGTCGTTCAATTCTCAGTTGGTTTGACTCTTTACAGTGCAGCATGCCAGGCTTCCATGTCCTTCACCATCTCTCAGAGCTTGCTCAAACTCTTGTTCATTGAGTTGGTGATGCCATCCAACCATGTCGTTCCCTTCTCCTTCCATCTTCAATCTTTCACAGCATCAGGACCTTTTCTAATGAATTGACTCTTGGCATCTGGTGGCCAAAGTATTGGAGTTTTAGATTCAGCATCTGTCCTTCCAGTGAATATTCAGGATTGATTTCCTTTAGTATGGACTGGTTGGATCTCCTTGCAGTCCAAGGGACTTCCAAGAATCTTCTCCAACACCACAGTTCAAAAGCATCACTTCTTTGGCGCTCAGCTTTCTTTATAGTCCAGCTTTCACATCCATACATGACTACTGAAGAAACCGTAGCTTTAACTAGATGGATCTTTATCAGCAAAATAATGTCTCTGCTTTTCAATATGCTGTCTAGCTTTGGAAGGAAATACAGCCTTTTTTCCAAGGATCAAGCATCTTTTAGTTTCATGGCTGCAGTCACCATCTGCAGTGATTTTGGAGTCCAAAAAAATAAAGTCTGTCACTGTTTCCATTGTTTCCCCATATATTTGCCATGAAGTGATGGG
>NW_011494255.1:19268-22061 GCF_000754665.1 Bison bison bison | reverse complement strand
TGCCATTTCGCATAATGTACTCTGCTGCTAAGTCACTTCAGTCGTGTCCGACTCTGTGCAACCCCATAGACGGCAGCCCGCCAGGCTCCCCCGTCCCTGGGATTCTCCAGGCAAGAACACTGGAGTGGGTTGCCCTTTCCTTCTCCAATGCATGAAAGTGAAAATGAAAGTGAAGTAGCTCAGTCATGTCTGACCCTCAGCGACCCCATGGACTGCAGCCTACCAGGCTCCTCCATCCATGGGATTTTCCAGGCAAGAGTACTGGAGTGGGGTGCCATTGCCTCCTCTGTAATGTACTCTGCATATAAATTAAATAAGCAGGGTGACAATATACAGCCTTAACGTACTCCTTTCCCAATTTTGTACCAGTCTGTTGTTCCATGTTTGGTTCTAACTGTTGCTTCTTGACCTGCAAACACATTTTGTAAGAGGCAGGTAAGGTAGTCTGGTAGTCCCATCTCTTGAAGAATTTTCCACAGTTTGTTGTGATCCACAACAAAGTCGAAAGTCAAAGGCCTTAGCATAGTCAGTGAAGCAGAAGTAGATATTCTTCTGGAAAGCCCTTGCTTTTTCTATGATCCAATCGATGTTGGCAATTTGATTTCTGGTTATTCTGCCTTTTCTAAATCCAGCTTGAACATCTGGAAGTTCTCAGTTCACATAGTGTTGAAACCTAGCTTGGAGAATTTTGAGCGTTACTTTGCTAGCATGTGAAATGAGTACAATTATGTGGTAATTTGAACATTCTTTGGCATTGCCCTTCGTTGGGATTGGAATGAAAACTGACCTTTTCTAGTCCTATGCCCACTGCTGAGTTTTCCAAACTTAGCTTTAACTGTTTACCCAAACACTTTAACTGTTTTACCCACAGCCAGTCCCTCCCATCAGGAAGCTTGCACAAGTCTCTTATCCTCATCCAGCAGATAGCAGACAGAATGAAAACCAGTTACAGAAAACTAATCAAACTGATTATGTGGATCACAACCTTGTCTAATTCAATGAAACTATGAGCCATGCTTTGTAGGGCCATGCAAGATGGATGGAACTTGGGGGAGAGTTCCTATAAAATGTGGTCCTCTGACGAAGGGAATGGCAAACCACTTCGGTATTCTTTCCTTGAGAACCCCGTGAACAATATGCAAAGACAAAAAGATAGGACACTGAAAGATGAACTCCCCAAATCGGCAGGTGCCCAATATGCTGCTGGAGAAGAGGGGAGAAATTACTCCAGAAAAAATGAAGGGATGGAGCCAAAGCAAAAACTAATACCCAATTGTGGATGTATCCAGGGATGAAAGTAAAGTCTGATGCTGTAAAGAACGATATTGCATAGGAACATGGAATGTTAGGTCCGTGAATCAAGGTAAATTGGAAGTGGTTAAACGGGAGATGGCAAGAGTGAACATCAACAGTTTAGGAATCTGTGAACTAAAATAGACTGGAATGGGCAAATTTAATTCAGATGAGCATTACATCTACTACTGTGGTCAAGAATCCCTTTGAAGATACGGAGTAGCCATGATAGTCAACAAAAGTGTCCAAAATGCAGAACTTGGTGCAATCTCAAAACTGACAGAATGATGTTGGTTTGTTTCTAAGGCAAGCCATTCAATATCACAGTAATCCAAGTCTATGCCCCGACCAGTAATGCTGAGGAGGCTGAAGTTGAATGGTTCTATGAAGACCTAAAAGATCTTCTAGAACTAACACCAAGAAAGATGTCCTTTTCATTAAAAGGGACTGGAATGCAAAAGTGCAAGTCAAGAGATACCTGGAGTAACAGGCAAGTTTGGTCTTGGAGTACAAAATGAAGCAGGGCAAAGGCTAACAGAGTTTTGCCAAGAGAACACACTGATCATAGCAAACATCTTCTTCCAACAACACAAGAGACAACTCTACACAAGGACATCACCAGATAGTCAATACTGAAATCAGATTGATTATATTCTTTCCCTCTGAAGATGGAGAAGCTCTATACAGTCAGCAAAAGCAAGACTGGGAGCTGACTGTGGCTCAGATCATGAATTCCTTTTTGTAAAAATCAGACTTAAATTGAAGAAAGCAGAGAAAACCACTAGACCATTCAGATATGACCTAAATCAAATCCCTATGACTGATTATACAGTGGAAGTGAGAAATAGATTCAAGGGATTAGATTTGATACACAGAGGGCCTGAAAACTATGAACGGAAATTCATAACATTGTACAGGGGGCGGTGATCAAAACCATCCCCAAGAAAATTAAATGCAAAAAGGGAGAATGGTTGTCTGAGGAGGCCTTACAAATAGCTGAGAAAAGAAGAGAAGCTCAAGGCAAAGGAGAAAAGGAAAGATATACATCTGAATGCAGAGTTCCAAAGAATAGCAAGGAGAGATAAGAAAGCCTTCATTAGTGAAGAATGCTAAGAAATGGAGGAAAACAATAGAATGGGAAAGACTAGAGATCTCTTCAAGAAAGTTAGAGATACCAAGAGAGCATTTCATGCAAAGGTGAGCACAATAAAGGACAGAAATGGTATGGACCTAACAGAAGCAGAAGATATTAAGAAGAGGTGGCAAGAATACACAGAACTGTACAAAAATGATCTTAATGACCCAGATAACCATGATGGAGCAATCTATCAACTAGAGCCAGACATCTTGGAGTGCAAGGCAAGTGGGCCCTTAGGAAGCATCACTATGAACAAAGCTAGTAGAGTTGATGGAATTCCAGCTGAGCTATTTCAAATCCTAAAAGATGATGCTGTGAAAGTGCTACACTCAATATGCCAGCAAATTTGGAAAACTCAGCAG
>NW_011494255.1:13506-18322 GCF_000754665.1 Bison bison bison | reverse complement strand
CCGACTCTTAGCGACCCCATGGACTGCAGCCTACCAGGCTCCTCCATCCGTGGGATTTTCCAGGCAAGAGTACTGGAGTGGGGTGCCATTGCCTTCTCCGATTAAGTGATATACAAATATGAAAATCGATCTTACCATTTGGTTTTCCTGTGAGACTTTTTAAAGCAAAATAATCTCTTATTGCACCAATATTTTCGGTTGATCTGTTTCCATGAAAGTTTCCTGTTTCTTTTTGATGCCTACCTTAAATTGAGCAAAGTTGCAGTTCTGAAGAGTACAGTTGGATGGAGGTGTTTGTATATACACACCATGCTTATACCACAAATTTCAGCAAGCAGATTCTTCCCACCTCCCCCTGGTGGTCAGCTTACACTGTCAGAAAGAAGGGGGCTGGGCTGAGACTGGAAGCAGGAGGAGCAGTTCTCACAGTAAAGAGAAGGAGGTGGGCAGCTCAGATGGTGATGTGCTAAGAGGTGTGACAGCCTGTAGGGTGAGGGGAGAGGCACCTATGTCTCCAGCTTGGCAGGAAGATCCAGGAGCAGCAGAGACACAACAGTGGTTGAGAGAAAGCAGGTCAGATGCTTTGCAACCTTGAGTGTCAGGCTCTCCTTTTTCTCTCCTGATAGATCTGTGAGCCAGACTGTGTGCTGTGTCTCAGTACTTTGTTTTTCAGGCTATCAGTGTTTTTACATGTATCAAGGATTTTTTGGTTTTGCTATAATTATTGCCTTTCAAATAATATTTTCTGTGGGACTACACCTCCAGTCATGTATCAAGCCTAAAATACTCTCTGACATTGCATTTGTTTCCCAATTTTGGCTCTTTCAAAACCACTTTGATATGAATGTTGTGATGAAAATAGGAAGGCTAGCCCTTCTCTGGGCTTCCCAGGTAGCTCAGTTGGTAAAGAATCTGCCTGCAATGCTGGAGACGCAGTTCAATTCCTGGGTTAGGAAGTTCCCCTGGAGAAGGGATAGACTACCCATTCCAGTGTTCTTGGACTTCCCTGGTGACTCAACCGGTAAAGAATCCTCCTGCAATGCGAGAGACTGGGGTTTGACCCCTGCGTTGGGGAAATCCCTTGGAGGAGGGCATGGCAACTGACTTCCAGTATTCTTGCCTGGAGAATCCCCATGGACAGAGGAGTCTGGCGGGATACAGTCTATGGGGTCGCAAAGTGCCAGACATGACTGAAGGAACAAGCAGATCACAGCAGCACAGCACTTCTTTCCTGGTGGGTATGGACGTGTTTTGTCATAAGGCTGACATTTATTTAATTCTAGAAGGCAGCCTCAAGGAGTTCTCTTGATTAGCCAAGTGAATTTCCATCCCAGCATCATATACCAGGGCTCTGAACTTTCTACATCCTCAGGAGCACTTGTGTTGCCTGCAGGCTCACTTTTCAGCGCTGCACTCCATTGTGGTAGTATCTCATTGCCCTTTGCATTTATTTCCCTTCCGCGCAATGATGTTGAACCATTTGAATATTTGCTTTGGTGAAATTCCTGTTTGATTTCTTGCTCATTTAATAATAAAAATTGGGCAGTCTTTTTTGAAAAAAAAAGTAACTTGAATTCTTTATTCTGTATGTGTATTTTAAAAAATTGAAGTTAATGGATTTATAATGTTGTATTAGTTCCACAGTGTAGCAAAGTGATTCAGTTTTATGTATATATATTCTATTCAGGTTCTTTTCCATATATAATATATAAAACATACATATTCTTTTCAGGTTGTTTTCCATCATAGCTTACTACAAGGTGCCAAGTAATGTTTCCTGTGCTATATATTTTGTCCTTGTTGGTTACCTACTTTATATATAATAGTGTGTACATGTTAATTCCAAACTTCTAATTGTCCCTTTACCAAGTGAGTCTTTTGACTTGTGACTTTCTTTCCCCCTCTTCTCTCTCTTCTTTGCTGTGCAAGAGTCTAAAAATTATTTTATGAGATCCTCTCATCAGTGTTTTCATTTGTATGCAGTGTGCTGGCTGTCCAATTATGGAATCTTTGCATATCTCAATATCTTTTTAAAATTAAAGTACAGATGATATATATATTTATGTTAGTTTCAGGTGTACAACAGAATGCTACACCACCAAATATATTTGATCACCCTGACAGGACCTGGTTACCATCTGCCAACATATACAATGATGACAGTGTTAATGACTGTATTCAATTGCTACAGCTTTGTAGTAGGGTTGACATCAGAGAGTATCATGCTTCAAGCTTTGTTCTTCTTTCTCAAGATTGTTTTGACTATTCGAGGTCTTTGATGGTGTCATAAAAATTTGAGGGTTATTTGTTCTGGCCCTGTTCAAAATGCCATGGGTATTTTAGATAAGGATTGAATAGAATCTGTATTGCAAGGTACAATGGACACTTTCCCAATATTCATTCTTCTAATCTGTGAGCATGTATATCTTTCCATTTCTTGTGTCTTCTTCAGTTTCTTTCATCAATGGCTTATGTCTCTTCTCCTTGATGAAATTTATTCCTGAGTATTTTATTCTCTTTGATGCAATTATCCATGGGGATGTTTTATTTATTTATTTTAGTTGGATTATTGTAATTACTTTACAATATTGTAGTCGTCTTTGCCATACATTGATATGAATCAGCCATGGGTGTACATGTGTTCCCCATCCTGAACCCCCCTCCCACCACCCTCCCCATCCCATCCCTCAGGGTCATCCCAGTGCACCAGCCCTGAGCACCCTGTCTCATGCATCAAACCTGGACTGGCAATCTGTTTCATATATGATAATATACATGTTTCAATTTTATTCTCTCAGATCATCCCACCCTCGCCTTCTCCCACAGAGTCCAAAAGACTGTTCTATACATCTGTGTCTATTTTGCTGTCTTGCATATAGAGTTATCATTACCATCTTGGGAATGTTTTAAAATGTTTTCTGGTAGATATCTTCCTTCATTTCCCCAGCACTACATACAATTGTATTTTGTGTATGTATTGGGGATAGCAGGAAAGAATGGTCCTTGAGGACAGGAAATAGCTTCAATCAGATACTAGGTATCATGTTGCAAAAACTCACCCTTCCTGGAGAAAAAAAAGGAGAAGGCCTTTTCCCGAATGTCTGTCTGGTGCCCACACTGGTGGGGCCAAGAGTCATCTCCCCAGTTCTCCTCCCACTGTCCTGTGGTCTAGAACTGTCAACAGCACCTCCTCTTTCCTCCACAAGAGGGAGGCTCCAGGTCCACATTACTGTATCATCCAACATCATTTAGTTTCCTCTATCTCATCTTCTAAAAGTGTGCACATCCAAAGCTATCATTAGTACTTCCATGTCATGTGAATACCACCTCGATAAAATATTACTATTGATTTGTTTTTTAAAAATCTATGCATGGGACTTCCCTGGTGGTCCAGTGGTTAAGAATGTACCTGTCAATGCAGGGGATAGTGATTTGATCCCTGGTCTGGGAAGATTCCACATGTCCTTGAGCAACCAAGTCCGTGAGCCCCAACTACTGAGCCCACACGGCAACTACTGAAGCCTGGGGGCCTAGAGTCTGTCTCCCACAAGAGAAGCCACTGCAGTGGGAACACCACAACTGGAGTGTAACCCCTGCTCCCTGCAACTATGACCCAGCACAGCCAAAAATAAGTAAATACATGAATAAATATTTTTAAAAGTGTGATATATACATTTTTCACTGATAGGAAGTTGTAACTCTTTTGGAATGTAAAAATGGTTGTAGGTGTCCCCACTTCAATTGTTTGAGTTATTTTATTTTCTATTAGGATCTGCATTACCTCTTAAAGATGCATTTGGTCTTTAAATAATGATCTGGGGTCTTCAGAAAGGGTCGATAGATGGCAGCACAACGTCTGGAGAAACAGAAACTGGGGGATCCAAGAAAAGCATAAAAACGATACACTGGACATTGGCACATTTAAACTGATTGGTCAGAAATCACACACCTCGGGCCCTGAGCAAACCGAATAAGAACAGATCAATTCTAATAAAGATGCAAATCTGCTGTTATTCCTGTCTTTGTGGTTACTTCACATCCTCTCATTGTCTATGCTGAGAACTGTGTATCTCTATCTTTTAAAATTAATATTGCCTGTGTGAGTGTTTTCTTGTTTGCGGAATTCATTCTTCGGCTCCAGGAACAGAACTCAGTTTTGAGTTTCAGTGGGAGATAACTAACCAGTCTGATCACATGGACCACAGCCTTGTCTAACGCAATGAAACTATGAGCCATGCCATGTAGAGCTACCCAAGACGGATGGGTCATGGTGGAGAGTTCTGACAAAACGTGGTCCACTGGAGAAAGGAATGCCAAACCACTTCAGTATGCCTTGAGAACCCCATAAACAGTGTGAAAAGGGAAAAAGAGAGGACACTGAAAGATGAACTCCCCAGGTAGGCAGGTGGCCAGTATGTTACTGGAGATCAGTGGAGAAATAATTCCAGAAAGAACGAAGAGCCAGAGCCAAAGCAAAAACAACACCCAGTTGTGGATGTGGCTGGTGATGGAAGTACAGTCCAATGCTGTAAAGAATGATATTGCATAGGAACCTGGATGTTAGGTCCGTGAATCAAGGCAAATTGGAAGTGGTCAACAGGAGATGGCAAGAGTGAACATTGACATTCTAGGAATTGGTGAACTAAAATGGACTGGAATGGGTGAATTTAACTCACATGACCATTATATCTACTACTGTGAGCAAGAATCTCCTAGAAGAAATGGAGTAGCCATCATAGTCAACAAAAGAGTCTGAAATGCAGTACTTGGATGCAACCTCAAAAATGACAGAATGATCTCTGTTCATTGCCAAGGC
>NW_011494255.1:12158-13164 GCF_000754665.1 Bison bison bison | reverse complement strand
TTTTCATTATAGGGGACTGGAATGCAAAAGTAGGAAGTCAAGAAACACCTGGAATAACAGGAAAATTTGGCCTTTGAGTACAGAATGAAGCAGGGCAAAGGCTAATAGAGTTTTGCCAAGAGAATGCACTGATCATAGCAAACACTTTCTTCCAACAACAAAAGAGAAGACTCTACACGTGGACATCACCAGATGCTCAATACTAAAATAGGACTGATTATATTCTTAGCAGCCAAAGATGGAGAAGCTCTATACAGTCAGCAAAAACAAGACCGGGAGCTGACTGTGGCTCAGATCATGAACTCCTTATTGCCAAATTCAGACTTAAATTGAAGAAAGTAGGGAAAACCACTAGACCATTCAGGTATGACCTAAATCAAATCCCTTATGATTATACAGTGGAAGTGACAAATAGATTCGTGGGATTTGATCTGATAGACAGAGTGCCTTAAGAACTATGGACTATGGAGGTTCGTGATAATGTATAGGAGGCAGTGCTCAAGACAATCCCCAAGAAAAAGAAATGCAAAAAGGCAAAAATGGCTGTCTGAGGAGCCCATACAAATAGCTGAGAAAAGAAGAGAAGTGAAAGGCAAAGGAGAAAAGGAAAGATATACCTGTCTGAATGCAGAGTCCCAAATAATAGCAAGAAGAGATAAGAAAGCCTTATTCAGTGATCAGTGCAAAGAAATAGAGGAAACCAATAGAATGGGAAAGATTAGAGATCTCTTCGAGAAAATTAGAGATACCAAAGGAACATTTCATGCAAAGATGGGCACAATAAAGGACAGAAATGGTATGGACCTAACAGAAGCAGAAGATATTAAGAAGAGGTGGCAAGAATACACAGAAGAATGATAAAAAAAAAAAAAAAAAGATCTTCACGACCCAGATAATCATGATGGTGTGATCACTCACCTAGAGCCAGATATACTGGAATGTGAAGTCAAGTGGGCCTTACTATGAACAAAACTAGGGGAGGTGATGGAATTTCAGTTGAGCTATT
>NW_011494255.1:9979-12058 GCF_000754665.1 Bison bison bison | reverse complement strand
GCCAGGCTTCAGCAGTACTGAACCGTGAACTTCCAGATGTTCAAGCTGGATTTAGAAAAGGCAAAGGAACCAGAGATCAAATTGCCAATATCCATTGGATCATCAAAAAAGCAAGAGAGTTCCAGATAAACATCTACTTCTGCTTTATTTACTATGCCAAAGCCTTTGACTGTGTGGATAACAACAAACTCTGGAAAATTCTTAAAGAGATGGGAATACCAGACCACTTGACCTGCTTCCTGAGAAATCTGTGTACAGGTCAAGAATCAACAGTTAGATCTGGACATAGAACAACAGATTGGTTCGAAATCAGGAAAGGAGTGTGTCAAGGCTATATATTGTCACCCTGCTTATTTAACTTATATGCAGAATACATCATGAGAAATGGTGGACTGGATGAACCACAAGCTGGAATCAACATTGCCGGGACAAATATCAACAATCTCACATATGCAGATAACACTATCCTTACAGCAGAAAGCGAAGAACTAAAGAATGTTTTGATGAAAGTGAAAGAGGAGAGTGAAAAAGTTGGCTTAAAACTAAATATTCAGAAAACTAAGGTCAAGGCACCTGGTCCCATCACTTCATGGCAAATAGATGGGGAAACAGTGACAGACTTTATTTTTGGGGGGCTCCAAAATCACTGCAGATGGTGACTGCAGCCATGAAATTAAAAGATACTTGCTCCTTGGAAGAAACGCTTTGACCAACTTAGACAGCATATTAAAAAGCAGAGACATTACTTTGCCAATAAAGTTTTGTCTAGTTAAAGCTATGGTTTTCCAGTAGTCATGAATGGACGTGAGAGTTGTATGGATGTGAGAGTTGGACTATAAAGATAGCTGAGTGCCGAAGAATTAATGCTTTTCAACTGTGGTGTTGGAGAAGACTCTTGAGGGTCCCTTGGACTGCAAGGAGATCCAACTAGTCCATCCTAAAGGAAATCAGTCCTAAGTTTTCATTAAAAGGACTGATGTTGAAGCTGAAACTCCAATACTTTGGCCACCTGATGTGAAGAACTGACTCATTGGAAAAGACCCTGATGCTGGGAAAGATTGAAAGTGGGAGGAGAAGGGGAACACAGTGGATGAGATGGTTGGATGGCATCACTGACTCAATGAACATGAGTTTGAGTAAACTCCTGGAATTGGTGATGGACAGGGAGGCCTGGTGTGCTGCAGTCCATGGGGTCTCAAGGACTCAGACAAGACTGAGCGATTGAACTGAACTGAACAATGTGTAACCAGCAGATCAGGTGTACATGTGACAACCTGGACGTGAAACAGGCATATGAAACTGGAGGGGCAGTCTGGAAGGACTGAAGTCTTGTAGGAAGAGATGCTATTTACAGGTAGACAGTGTCAACATTGAGTTGGATTGAGTTGAATTGAATTCTGGGATGCACTCCTGGTGTCTCAGAATTGCTTGTGGGTGGTGTGGGTGAAATGACAGACGTGTAGGAATTGGCCCCAGAATACCAAAAACTCCCACATTCATTTTCTTATACTAAACCTAGAAACCCAGTGTCGTTTCACCTTACAGCACTTCGTGTGGCCCCTCCCAACACCCAGCCTTATAACCGTCTTTAAACCCTTCAATTGCCACATGTGGGTTTTGGCCACCATTCATCATGGCTGCTCTAGAACATGCATCCAAGGAGTGGAAGTGTTGAGTCCTGATGTAAGCACAGGCTTGGCTTGCTGGATGAAGCTGTTTTCCTCTCAAATGTGTGGGCCAACTTACATTTCAACAACCATTGCTCCACACTTTCCCAGCAGTTGGTGTTTTGAGAGACTTTAATAGCTGGCTACTTGGAGCACGTATAGTCATACCCTGTTAGTGTCTTAATGTGCAGGTTCCTGGCTACAGTGACGTGGGGCAGCTGTCCATTCCCTGATGGTCGCCTTGTACATTGCCCTCGATGAAAACCCTGCTCATTTGGGCCCATTTCTGTATGGTATGGACCTAATAGAAGCAGAAGATATTAAAGAGGTGGCAAGAATACACAGAAGAACTGTACAAAAAAGATCTTCATGACCCAGGTAATCACGATGGTATGATCACTCACCTAGAGCC
>NW_011494255.1:8920-9879 GCF_000754665.1 Bison bison bison | reverse complement strand
CAGTTCATGGAGATACCTGCTGCAGTATCTTGCAGAAGCTCTACTGTTTGTCTCTCTAAATAGATCTTCAGCCCATCTGCACTTGATTTTGGTTCCCATATGAGCTAGGGGTGCAGTTGCATTTGACTGGCTTCAGATCCCCTGTCGCCCACAGAGTAATTGAAACGCCTATCTCTTTGTCACTTCTTTCTATCACCTTTTCTATTACACATGATGCTTCCTGTGGTTGGGGTTTATTTCTAGGTTCCCTTTTCCGATCCACTAGTCTACCTGACCATCCCTCTTTCAGTCCAAAAGTTTGGTTCTACTATGCTCTAATATACCCTGGAGAAGAGAATGGCAACCCAATCCAGTATTCTTGCCTGGACAATCCCATGGACCCAGGAGTCTTGTGGGCTACAGTCCATGGGGTGGCAAAGAGTCAGACACGACTGTCCAACTAAGCAAGCAGGCAGGGGGTTATGTATCTTCACAACTTGCAGGGCCAGGCCTCACACACTGTTCTTTTCAAGGTTCCCTTGCCTTCCTTGAAATGTCTGCTTCCTTTTAAATTTTACAGTGGAAAATAAATAAATAAAATTTACAGTGGAATTATTGAGTTCCATAGATGTCCACTTGGGATGTGGTGACATACATTTTGATTCTGTACATTATTTTGAGTAGAATGGATATTTATATTCTTTTTTCAAACCCCTAATGTGGTATATTTTCCCATTCATTTATATCTTTAATGTCCTTCAAGACAGATTTATAATTTTCTCCATTGAGGTTTTGTATATCCTCTTGTTGTATACCTTTCTAAATGTTAGATAGATTCCAGGTATATCCTAATTTTTGATGCAACTGTCAATGGCTCTCATACAGTTTTATATTACTGTGATATGAGAACATAATTGATCTTTTTGGCCGAGTGGCAAGGCATGTGGGACCTTGGTTCCCTTACCAGGGATCAAATTCCC
>NW_011494255.1:5702-7102 GCF_000754665.1 Bison bison bison | reverse complement strand
CAAGGTTCCCTTGCCTTCCTTGAAATGTCTGCTTCCTTTTAAATTTTACAGTGGAAAATAAATAAATAAAATTTACAGTGGAATTATTGAGTTCCACAGATGTCCACTTGGGATGTGGTGACATACATTTTGATTCTGCACATTATTTTGAGTAGAATGGATATTTATATTCTTTTTGCAAACCCCTAATGTGGTATATTTTCCCATTCATTTATATCTTTAATGTCCTTCAAGACAGATTTATAATTTTCTCCATTAAGGTTTTGTATATCCTCTTGTTGTATACCTTTCTAAATGTTAGATAGATTCCAGGTATATCCTAATTTTTGATGCAACTGTCAATGGCTCTCATACAGTTTTATATTACTGTGATATGAGAACGTAATTGATCTTTTTGGCCGAGTGGCAAGGCATGTGGGACCTTGGTTCCCTTACCAGGGATCAAATTCCCATCCCTTGCTTTAGAAGGTAGATGCTTGATCATGGACCACAGGGAAGTCTGCAATGGATTTTTCAAATTTGAATTTGTCTCAAGTCATCGTGCTCTCTTGTTAAACCTCTAAATGTATCGGTATAAACTTTTGGATTTTTCTACATGTAGAACTTTTATGAACATAAATCTTTCTTTTTTCCTTTCAATTGTTATACCTTTTACTGATATTTGTTGACTTGCTAGGGTGGAACCTATGCTACTCCATTAAGTATGATGTTATCTAAAGATATCCTTCATCTTTTTAGGGAATTTCTCTTTTATTTCCAATGCACTGTGAATTTTATCACAAAGGCATTTGCAATCATCCAGTGTTCACTGTTTTCATCTCTGGAGATTTAATCAGTAAATCAGGGACAGTAGCCACACTAGAAGCCACACTACGTATTGTGTATTTCCACAGAGGAAATGTAACATAAGTAATCGATTGTGCAGGTGTTGAAAGGCCACTGGAGCCTGTCAAGCAGGGAACACTCTCTTAGTTTTGGACCACTCTAATCCAAGCCCCCAATTGACGTTGTTCAAATCTTTTACATACATAGACACATATTCTCTCTGAGATACAGGTATAACATTGTGTTAGTTTCAGGTGTACAATATAATGATTTAATATATGTACATATTACAAAATGATCACCAAATATGCCTAATTAACATTTATATCTACAAGGCTAAAATTTTTTTGTGTGAAGAGAAATTTTAAGATCTAGTCTTTTAGCAACTTTCAAATGTACAGTGCAGTATTGTTAACTGTATTAGTGTCCTTAACATTTTAAATATAGTCACCATGATGTACATTACATGTCCATGACTTATTTATTTTATTCCTGGAAATGTGTACCTTCTGACCACTTTGCCAATTTTGCCATAGAGCCCACTCTCTACCTCTGAGAACCACCAGTTATTTCTC
>NW_011494255.1:4148-5302 GCF_000754665.1 Bison bison bison | reverse complement strand
GGGCTGGAGCTGCCGCTGAGCCTCTGTGTTCCCCAGGGTCCCTGCAGGAAATGGCAGGGTACGGGCTCGAAGTGCAGGAATCAGTGGCAGTGAAGGCGTGCATGGACGTCCGCGTGACCTGCTCCTTCTCCTACCCCTGGAATTCGGGGTATCCCTGGTATTCCTCTGGCGAACTTTTCATCTACTGGTTCCGGGAAAAAGACCAGCACACCAATAATACTGTGGCCACAAACGACCCAAGGAAACGAGTGAAGCCAGAGACCCGGGGCCGATTCAGCCTCCTCGGGGACCCCAGCAACAATGACTGCTCCCTGAGCATCAGACAGGCCAGGCTGAGCGACTCAGGAGTCTACTACTTCCGAGTGGAGAGAGGACGTGATATGAGATACAGTTACAGAGATAAGAAGCTGAATTTGCAGGTGACAGGTATGACAGGGGGCCCAGGAGAGGACCCTGGCCCATGGAGACTCCTCTATTAGAACAGGAACAGGGTATAGGAGCCCTCCCTGCTCCAGGTCTTGGGGTTTGAGGGTTCAGGAGAGACCCAGAACTGGGAAGGAGTTGTGACCCTGACCCTCTGGGTCCCCACACCCCTGCGTCCAGGCATCTCCCTCTGTCTCCTCATCTCCCTTTCTCCAGGGAAACCCGACATCCATTTTCTGGAGCCTCTGGAGTCCGGCCGCCCCACAAAGCTGACCTGCACACTGTCACTAGCCTGTGATGAGCCACACCCTCTCCTGTTCTCCTGGGCGGGGGACGCCCTTGATGCCATGAAGCCAGACACCCTCCACTCCTCGGAGCTCACCCTCACCCCGAGGCCCCAGGACCACGGCACCAACCTTACCTGTCGGGTGACATTCCAGCAGGTGACCCTAGAGAGAACCGTCCTTCTCAACGTCTCCTGTGAGTGTGGAGGGGTGATGGGGTCCCTGAGGGCGGTGGTGTGTGTGTGTGTGTGTGTATGTGTGTAGAGAGAAGGCCAGCCTACTCGTCTGTGGGTCTGCGCCCTGGGAGCTGAGGTGGGGAGTGGCCGTGAAGGACACCCACCCCCCCTTCCTGGTTTCCCTCCTGGGGTGCTGGTCAGTTTCCATCCCACTCCTCCCTCTGCAGCAAGCCCGTGTCTTTCTGCCCCAGATATTCCGAGGAACCTCCAC
>NW_011494255.1:1264-2134 GCF_000754665.1 Bison bison bison | reverse complement strand
GGTCTGCGCCCTGGGAGCTGAGGTGGGGAGTGGCCGTGAAGGACACCCACCCCCCCTTCCTGGTTTCCCTCCTGGGGTGCTGGTCAGTTTCCATCCCACTCCTCCCTCTGCAGCAAGCCCATGTCTTTCTGCCCCAGATATTCCGAGGAACCTCCACATCAGCCTGTCCTTCAGAAATGTCACAGGTAGGACAGGACCTCTCCTCTCCAGGGCTGGGTCCTGCTCCTGGGACTGCCTCCAAGGTGGGGCTGGGGAGTGAGGTTGAATGTGATCAGATAGGGGAGGAGCAAGGAGAAAATCACCACCCTGCCCCACCTCCCATGCACTAGACCACACACACATGCAATACACACTGAGACTCACACACACAGGCACACATATAGTACATACACGTGAACATACACTGAGACACACACAGAAACGCCCATACACACAGGCACATACACATCACACATATACACAGAGATATACCCACAGCACAGGCACCCATCATGTACACATACACTCATGGACATAGATATGTGCACTCAGGCACACGCGCACTTAGGCACACATTCACACAGGCACACACACATACACCCCACATATATACACACTCACACACCCTGTTCAAAGCCCATTTCCTTCACCATGGTTCTATTGTGTGGCTTTCTTCCACAAAAGCCTCCTTAGTCCCATCTCCTGCTGCCTTCACTGAATCAACATCTCAAGCCTTGAGGCTCTGGGTTTTCTTTCCACCAAACAGCCCAGGCCTGTCCCATTGAGACACCAAGCCTCCCCTGAAGATACGAGGCCCAGACATGTTGGCTCAGCCTGCTTAGGGTGGGAAGGTCCAGCCCTGGGACCACAGGGAACCCAGCTGGCCAGCCA
>NW_011494255.1:0-1068 GCF_000754665.1 Bison bison bison | reverse complement strand
TTTCGAGACAGCAAAAGAGACACTGATGTATAGATCAGTCTTATGGACTCTGTGGGAGAGGGAGAGGGAGAGGGTGGGGAGATTTGGGAGAATAGCATTGAAACATGTATAATATCATGTATGAAACGAGTCGCCAGTCCAGGTTCGATGCACGATACTGGATGCTTGGGGCTGGTGCACTGGGACGACCCAGAGAGAGGGTATGGGGAGTGAGGAGGGAGGAGGGTTCAGGATGGGGAACACAGGTATACCTGTGGCGGATTCATTTCGATATTTGGCAAAACTAATACAATATTGTAAAGTTTAAAAACAAAATAAAATAAAAAAAATAAAAATCACTTCTATGTAATTTAAAAAAAAAAATTGGGCTCTTTTTCTCGTTAATTTGAATTGTTTAGTCTGGATGTGACTATTAAAAATTAAAATATAATTGATTTATAATGCTGTATTAGTTTCACAGTACAGCAAAGTGATTCAGTGATATACATATATTCTCCTCAGATTCTTTCCCATTATACTTTTTTACAACTTTGTTAGTATACTTCGTGGGCTGTACAGCTGGTCCTTGTTGGTTATCTATTTTAGATACTGTAGTGTGTATTTGTCAATCCCAATCTCCCAATTTATCCTTCCTCCCTCTGAAAAAATTTTAAGATTTTTACACTTTAAGAAACTAACAAATGTAAACAGAGTATTTCTAAATAAATATTAAAGAAAGGTTTTTTTTCTTTTTGTTTTTTTTTGGTTTCCAGAACTGGTTACTGGGAGGGTGTAGAATGTTTAGGGGCACTGTCAAATTTAGGAAACCTTATGAAACATCAATCCTAAAGAGCATTGACACCACAGGTTATTTCCATACATGGCTTGAGCTTTCACGTGGCTTTGAAAACAAGGGTATGCAGTGTGAGGGGTCCTGAATGCCATTCTTGTGAAGTCCGGCCTTCGGGGGTCTGCACTGAGTGGGGCAAGGCGCTCACTTCAGCCACCCCATTTTGCATGGGCCTGTGCCCCGGAGAAGGCAATGGCACCCCACTCCAATACTCTTGCCTGGAAAATCCTATGGACGGA
>NW_011494254.1:13064-13251 GCF_000754665.1 Bison bison bison | reverse complement strand
CATCACCGACTCAATGGATATGAGTTTGAGTAAATTCCGGGAGGTGGTGATGGACAGGGAGGCCTGGCATGCTCCAGTCCATGAGGTGGCAAAAAGTTGGACATGAATGAGCGCCTGAATGGAACTGAACAAATTTTATCTTATCTATTTTGTTTGATATTAATATAGCCACTCTAGCTCTCCTATG
>NW_011494254.1:12708-12964 GCF_000754665.1 Bison bison bison | reverse complement strand
TCCTTTTAAATTGATTGAGACTTCCTATATCATAACATTATGATCTATCCTGGTGAATGTTCCATGTACACTTGAGGTAAACCTGTATTCTGCTATTGTTGTATGGAGTGTTCTATAAGCTGTATGCTGCTGCTGCTGCTGCTAAGTCGCTTCAGTCGTGTCCGACTCTGTGCGACCCCATAGACGCCAGCCCACCAGGCTTCCCGGTCCCTGGGATTCTCCAGGCAAGAACACTGGAGTGGATTGCCATTTCCTT
>NW_011494254.1:11972-12608 GCF_000754665.1 Bison bison bison | reverse complement strand
TTTTTGAGCTACATGAGCTGTTTGTATATTTTGGAGATTAATCCTTTGTCCATTGCTCCATTTGCAAATATTTTCTTCCATGCTGAGGATTGTCTTTTTGTCTTGTTTATGGTTTCCCTGGGTGTGCAAAAGTTTTTAAGTTTAATTAGGTCCCATTTGCAGTAAGGAAAAAGCGAAAAATAACATACAAGACTCATTTCTGATTTTAATTTCTCTCTCTCATCTGTCTAGTAAAAGGTCTGTCAATATTTTTGGCATTTGCAAAGGATCAACTTTTGGGTTTACTGATTTTTTTCTATTGTTTCTCTATTCTTTATGACATTTAGTTTCTATCAAATACTTATTTTCTTCTGCTGGCCAGATCTTAGTTTGCTCTTCTTTTTCTAGTTTCCTAAAGTGGAAATTTAGATTACTGATTTGTGTTATTTTTTAGATCTAGACTTGTGCAGCTATAGATTTCCTTCTAAGCACTGCTTTAGCTTCATTTCATGCTATAGACTGAGTATTTGTGTCCCCTCAAAATGCATATGTTGAAATCTTACCCCCCCAATGTGATGGTATTCAGATGTGGGTCCTTTGGGAGGTAATTAGGTCACAAATTACCAATATCAGGAATTGAACAGAGGGTATTAATAC
>NW_011494254.1:10862-11053 GCF_000754665.1 Bison bison bison | reverse complement strand
GGCGTTGGAAGCAGGAAGTCTTAGCCACTGGACCACCAGGGAAGTCCCCTTTTCCCATCATTTTGCTTTCAATTTATTTGTGTTTTTGAAAAAAAGAATCTCTCTTATTAATAGCACATATTTACATTATATCCATTCTGTAAATCTCTGCCTTTGATTGTAGTGCTTTAATCATTTGTGTTCAATGTGAG
>NW_011494254.1:5019-8907 GCF_000754665.1 Bison bison bison | reverse complement strand
AATACTGGAGTGGGTTGCCATGCCCTCCTCCAGGGGATCTTCCTGACCCAGGGATTGAACCTGTGTCTCTTACGTCTCCTGTATCAGCAAGTGGGTTCTTTATCACTAGTGCCACCTGGGAAGCCCTGTACTTCTACGTGGCCTGTTTCCTTCCACGTGGCCTCTATTGAATTGGTGGACTGCACATCCTTATGAACTCAAACCTGACTCTCTGGAAGAGGGAAAATAGTATCCTGGCTTGGGTAAAGCAGTTTTCAGGTTTTCTCAGCGCTTAGGATGGGAATAATCCTGCCTGGGAAAACTGGCATGTGACTAGCACTGAAGTGAGAGCCAGCCTCTTACCACATTCTTCCTCTGTATCATCACACTGGGAAACAGTCAGAGCCAGAAATGAGAGGAAACCGAAACACTGTGTGCTGGCCAGGAGAGAAAAGTCTGTACCTTTGGTGGGAGAAGGCAGGTCATTTTTAGGATGTTTTTGAAGCACAAGGAGAAAAATGTTCACCCCTTTTTGACCCCTTGCAATAGGACTTCTGCCTTCATCTCTATCCACATGTCACTGACACCCTAGTTTAGATTTATAATCCAAGGGCTTTTCTCCAATATTCATTTTCCTACAGCCTCTCACTGACATGACATTGTTGACAACTCCTTTCTTGGCACTTGATTCCTCTGAGAGCCACATGCAGAGCTTCATGTTAATGAGCCTTCCTCCCACTTCTCTGCATATGCATTCTCTGTACTCATTAGGATCTTCTCTTACTGTCCCTCAGTGTAGTTGTTTAGAAATGCCAGTTTTGGTGCTGGGCAGATGTAGAAAGTGAGGCTGAAGACAGGGATGTTGAAAGTCTGTGCCGAGAAGTGCTAACTCTTCTCTATAGAGAGTAATTCTCCATTCCTGATTTCTGGGAGAAAGAATTTCCTAAACACTGTCCTCTTCTCATAACTCTAATTGCTGAGTTTAGAAAGAGAAACCAGCATGTAATTCTAGCTCCTTCCTCTCCATTCCTTGAATGGGGAGGAGGGTGGTCTTCCCATAGAGAGTGTGTACTCTCAGTGGATCTCCACCATGCAACCACCTTAGCAGAACACGCCCCACCCTGCCTTATGGGGAGTCCTGGAATGTTCTAGCACTGCAGCAAGTGGATAAACTATTCCAGTTCTGGGTTTTAGTATTAGGAAATCAATTTGGTCTTGATATACACTGTATTTTTATTCTTTATGGATACAAAGACTGCAATTTTGTTATCCATAGGACTTCCTTCTTTGTCTCATTTCTCAGTTCATTCAAAACTTAGGCAAGGAAGACAGGGCCTAGTATTTGAACCCAACCACCCTATCACCCTCTAACAACTTCTTCACTCTCATTCTCTGCAGTCAGTTGTCTATCCTTTGACCAAAAAATTGAAGGATTTTTCTTGAACAAAAATGACAAACTCTGGAGAAAATACCCCTGTTTTCTGATGTTTTGGAGTGTCCTAGTATATCATCCAGTTTACCACCCAGTCATCCTAAAAAGAAGTCTGCCAGTCAATAAGCCCTCACCAGTTCCCAACCAGATTTTTTAAATGTTTGTTTTTAAATTACTTTATACATGTTTCAATGCCATTCTATGAAACGAGTTGCCAGTCCAGGTTCAATGCACGATACTAGATGCTTGGAGCTAGTGCACTGGGACGACCCAGAGGGATGGTATGGGGAGGGAGGAGGGAGGAGGGTTCAGGATGGGGAACACATGTATACCTGTGGCAGATTCATTTTGATATTTGGCAAAACTAATACAATTATGTAAAGTTTAAAAATAAAATTAAAAAAAATAAATTACTTTATAAATACAGAAAAGTTGCAAAAATATTAAAAGAACTCCTGTATACCCTTCACCTACATTTCCAAAAGTATTAACATTTCACCATATTTTCTTTGTCTAATTCAATTTACTTATCTGTACCTATCTATATCATTATATATATATATATTATTTTAAAACCATTTGGGAGGAAGTTGCAGGCATGATGCCCCTTTACTCTTAAATACACCACTGTCAATTTCCTAATAATGAAGACATTCTCTTACATAACCACAATATAAATATCAAAATCACAAAATTAATATTCAGATAGTAAAGAATCTGCCTGCAATGCAGGAGATGAGGGTTTAATCCCTATGTCAGGAAGATCCCCTGGAGAAGGGAATGGCAACCCACTCCAATATTCTTGCTGGAGAATTCCATGGACAGAGGAATCTAGTTGGGAGCTGGTGAGGGCTTATTGACTGGCAGGCTTCTTTTTGTTCCATGGACAGAGGAGACTGGTGGGCTACAGTCCATGGGGTCACAAAGAGTCGGACATGACTGAGCAACTAACACTTAACTGTTACCTAATATCAACGTTATTTAGATTTCACCAATCGACTCACTAATATATTTATAGCAAAATCAAAATAAATTCTGTTTCTAGTTCAGAATTCAATCTGGTTTCTTTTAACCTAGATGCTTCCTGTCTTTCTCTTTCTTGACATGATCTTGGCATTTTAGGACAGTATAGGCCATTTATTTTATAGAACCAATGTTCCTCACTTTGAGTTTATCTGATGTCCTCTCAGGATTAGATTTAGGTTATGCATTTTTATTAAGCATACTACGAAGGTTGGTGGCTTAGACGGTAAAGGATCTGCCCGCGGTGTGGGAGACCCGGGTTCGATCCCTGGGTTGGGAAGATCCCCTGGAGAAGGAAATGGCAACCCACTCCAGTACTCTTGCCTAGAAAATTCCACGGATGGAGGAGCCTGGTGAGCTACAGTCCATGGCGTCGCAAAGAGTCGGACACGACTGAGCGACTTCACTTCACAAAGGTGATGTTTTATCTTTCTTAGTGCATCATATCATCAGATATGTGATGTCCATTTGTCCCATTACGTGTAATGTTCACTTTAATCACGTGATTAAGTTCACTTTAACCATCTGATTTAATCACCTGTTTGCCAAGTCAATCCACTACAACATTACTACATTTTCTTTGTAATTAATACCTGGCTTGTAGGGAGATACTCTGAGGCTGTGTAACTATTCTAGTTCTCATCAAACTTTTACTCACAAGTTTTAGCATCCATGGATAATTCTTGTCTGAAACAATCATTTCTATGGTGGTTGAGAAATGGTAATTTCCTAATTCCAGCATTTGTTCTACATTTATTAGTTGGCATTCCACTATAAGGAGGTGTTTTCTCTCTCCATTATGCATTTATTCATTTATGTGTACCTGCATGGACTCAGGGATTCTTATTTATTCTGTGAGTTATAGTCTCTTACATTATTTGTTTTGGTACTCAAATTGTACCAGATTTGACTGGTTCAGTCCCTTCAAACTGGCTCCTGTGTCCTTTTGACATGTCCCCAACATTCTTTGAGCATGTTTTTTAGAAAACCAAGATTTCCAGGCTCATCTTGTATTTTCTTAGCTTTAGTCTGAAACTAGCTCTTTCTTCATTTGTAATGGGCAATGGCAAGAAAACAATACAGATGGAGCTCTCAAAGGATGAGCTAGAATAAATGCAGATATAAACATATATTAAAAGCCATGCTGATATTCCAATTCCAACCCAATACAACATGGTTCATTCTAACCATTTTTCCCTATTAGTAACTTCCCTGATAGCTCAGTTGGTAAATAATCCACCTGCAATGCAGGAGACCCCGGTTTGATTCCTGGGTCAGGAAGATCCCCTGGGTCATGTATGGATGTGAGAGTTGGACTGTGAAGAAGGCTGAGCGCTGAAGAATTGATGCTTTTGAACTGTGGTGTTGGAGAAGACTCTTGAGAATCCCTTGGACTGCAAGGAGATCCAACCAGTCCATTCTGAAGGAGATCAGCCCTGGGATTTCTTTAGAAG
>NW_011494254.1:3496-4348 GCF_000754665.1 Bison bison bison | reverse complement strand
ACTCCAGTATTCTGGCCTGGAGAATTTCATGGACTATATAGTCTATGGGGTAGCAAAGAGTTGGACACGACTGAAAGACTTTCACTTTACAACTCCCTTTTTAAAAAGTGAAAGTCATGGTTCCTATTTCTACAAAATATTTACTTCTTACGCAATCCTTGAACACATATTAGTTTTGGAAATGATAAATCATACCTCTATTTTTAAAAAACCCAACTAACTAGAGCTTAATATTTGTTTATATATATGTTTTTATCTTTAGCTTGAGGCTATATGGTCAAATGCTGTGTTTAAAAGGCACTTTATTTTCCTTTTCAGTGAGGTTATGCTATTCATTTGAAATATAGTTAGGCTTATTTGTTTCTGTTTGTATTTCATTTTTTGCTGCCCTTCTTCTTTGTTGATTCTATTTGTTCCTAACCAGATTTTAATGCCTCATAATAAAATATGAATTGAAAGTCAAGGATCTCCAGATATATGATTGTTTCTAATGCTAAATATAGAGAACAGATAAATAAAAGAAGAGATTAATTTGGAAGAAAGAGTAAAAATTCAGGGGATAGAAGTGCATTAAGTCTAATTTGTCTCAAGAAGACTGGATTTAGAAAACAAAAGCAAGTTGATAAGGAAAAAAATCAGAGAACAAAAGAGAACTGGAATTAAAAAATATATCTATTCTTAAATTCTTTTAAATTGATGGAGGAATTGGTGGATAAATCAAGAAAATCTTCCAGAAAAGAAAACAAAAAGACAAAAGTAAAGAAAATATAGGAGAAAAATGATAAGAGATATAAGAGAATCAATCCAGGAGATTCATTGTCCCAGTACTAGGGATAACATAAAGAAAGAAAA
>NW_011494254.1:1431-3332 GCF_000754665.1 Bison bison bison | reverse complement strand
GATGATAAGAAATGTGCATTTGTCCTAACAAAACAACCCAGATAGAAACAGGAGGACAACCTCTGCTGGGGAGACCTCTGAACAAAAAGGAACTGGCTAGAATACCTAATATGATAGAGTTTGAATAAAATTATTGAGAATATGATGAAAATAAGTTTTTTAAAAGTGAGGGAAAGATAAAGTCAATTGCAAGCACCAGGACAAAACAAAAAGTTATATAAAAAAAAAAAATGTGTTATAGTACACTACTTGACTCTTTAGTGAACAAAATTTACAAAGAAACAATGATGTAAGAAATTTATTGCTTTACAACCTTTCATATTAGCATGATTTTGTTACCTAACCTTCAATAAACATTTTGTTGTACATGGAAGTTAATTTTGGGAGTTCCCATTTACATAGACAGCCCTCAACAACATGCAGGTTCAGCAACATGCATTTCTTCAAAAGTAAGTTTGTAATGGTTCAGAACCATCCAGGACTGCTTGAGCTCACTTCAGGTGAAGTTTGTGTTTCCAACTCCTATGGTTTATTCCTCAATTCATACTGTGTATTTGAAATAAACAGTGATATCATTGTGATTATTAATAAAAGTTAAGCAAAAGTTTCACTCTGTCTCCTTTCTGGCCATTATTATCATATGTGTTACTGAAAATAAATTTTCTTATAGAGATGGATGGATGATAAAGAAGACCCTCCCTTACCTTTTACTTCAGATTTCCTTCCAAACTTTGCCCTGTGTACTTTAACTTTTACATTGACATGTTGATAATATTTATAGCATATCTACTTTGTTCTATATACTTATCTCCTGTGCTGTTTCCTTCCTGCCTAACTAGGGGATTGGAGAAGGGTGGTAGGAAATTCCTGAAACAAGAAGCCTGCAGAGAGATATAAAAGAACTCACACATTTGCCCTCAACCTAGCCAATTGAATGTCCCTCTCCATTTTTTCAGTGTGTGTTTGTTTCAGAATGGGTCCTGGGATTCATAACTAGACTCTCCTTCCCTCCTTCATCCCTCCAGATATAAATGTAAACCCCTGGTGAGCTGGTTCAGAGGACTAGGAGTGATCCCCTAGGGGCAGCAGCGACCCCAGTAAGGTAAGGCTTCAGGGTACTGCTCCATATCTATGTCAGCCTGGAACAGGGCTAAGAGATTCACTGAATCTTGTGCCAATTCCATCTCTCTTCCCTGCGAGCAGACACACATATACACCAAGAGATGTGGCACATCTTACAGAAGTGTGACTTCTTTATACTGTTCACCACATAGTTTTTCACATATGCTATTACCATTTCTCAACATGGAAACTCCGTGCACATTTTTACTCGTATTTTATACATGATGAAATGGAAGCTCAGAGAGGTGAATGTGAGTGGCAGAGCTCTGATATTACTTCCAAGGCCATATGAACTTGATTCCAGAACTAGAGGGAGATTGACACTGTGCGGCTGCCTGTGAGCCCCTGCTGCTTCCTCCATCTGCAAACTGTTAGCCTATGATGTAGATTAGGGGGCTTGGGTCTATAAGAAAGTTCCAGGTTGAGTCTGTGGATCTGTATACCTCCTCCTTCCTTCTCTTTTCCTTTGATCAACTCTGGGTCTGCCTCTTACACGCTGGGAAGGAAAGCAGGATAGAAAAGGAGGAATGAAAAACAAATCAAGGAAGAAGGCTACAAGTTCTCCAAGAGTCAGCATTTCTCCACAGGTAGGCAAAATGGAATGATCTGATTGTTATACAAGGTGGCATTAAATGTGATATAATTGACTGCAATGTGAAATGCCCTTTTGGAAAATTCCAGATGATGATAAAAATGAGGCATGCTCAAATGGATTTAAAATTCCAAAGGGTTGGAAAGTGAAAGGCTCTGTGAAGTGTGTTTCTTTTTCTTTCTCTCCT
>NW_011494254.1:813-1331 GCF_000754665.1 Bison bison bison | reverse complement strand
TTCCAATTAATGCTGAGCAATGAGCAAGACTACTTTTAAAGTTGTTTCTTATGGTATAGATGGGGTCTCCTCTTTTGTTATGTAAAATGAATGTTTAGGATATCAGAATGGAATTATAGAGTGAGGCATGTCTTGAATCCATAAGGTGACCTGGATTTAAGCCCTAGCTCTGTCATTAACCCACTTTGTCAGCCCGGTCAGTTCTCTCTGGGCCACTATTTTCTTGTTTATAAAATGGGAGTGACAGGAAAGGGTATTGAACTAAATTAAAAAATTTTTTTCTGGTCATAAAATATTTATGTAGGTATACTTTAAGTAATGATAATGAATATAAAATTTAGAGCACCTTCCCAGTGGCACTAGTGGTAAAGAATCCTGCCAATGCAGGAGACACAAGAGATGCAGTTTCAGGAAGATCCCCTGGACTAGGAAATGGCAACCCACTCCAGTATTCTTGCCTAGAAAATCCTATGAACAGAGGAGCCTGGCGGGCTAAGGTCCATAGGGTCACAGAGTCG
>NW_011494254.1:224-713 GCF_000754665.1 Bison bison bison | reverse complement strand
GGTCTCTTCCAGTCTTCCATTTGGTATGTGATATAAGGAGACATTTCTGCCCTGCCTGTTCCCTTCTCCAGCTCCCTGTCTAGGCATTATGTGAATGCCCTGTCCTTGAAACTGAACTAGTACCTTAGAAGAATCAGGTATGTGCATGTCCAGGCAAAGAAGGGAGGAAGAATTATGGCATGGTCGGGGGAAGGCAGAATTGAGAGGCAGACAGATGGGTTCAAATTTGGGCTCCACTACTTTTCAGCTGTTGTGATTTTAAGCAAGTCACATAACCTTTGTGAGCCTTAATTTACTTGTCAAAACATGCATATTTTCTGCCTTGTGGGATGTTGTAAAGATCAAGTGACAGAAGATATGTGAAAGGGGTTAGACAGTGTCTATTCCAATGAAATTATCCTGTATTCCAGTATATAAATCAAGGAATCAACACATCTACAAGCACTGTTGAGGAAGGGGTAGGGTCTAGAGCCCTAGCTTCTGACACTT
>NW_011494254.1:0-124 GCF_000754665.1 Bison bison bison | reverse complement strand
AAAGAAAGAAAAAAAAAAAGTATAGAGGCAGAAAATCATCAGAGAATTAATCCAAAAGATTTTACCATTAACAAGAAACATGAATGTCTAAATTGAAAGGGCATAATGAATATTATCCCAAGGA
>NW_011494253.1:37715-38045 GCF_000754665.1 Bison bison bison | reverse complement strand
TATATTCTCTGCAGCCAAAGATGGAGAAGGTCTATACAGTCAATAAAAACAAGACCAGAAGCTGACTGTGGCTCAGATCATGAACTCCTTATTGCCAAATTCAGACTGAACATTCAGAAAACTAAGATCATGGCATGTGGTCCCATTACTTCATGGCAAATAGATGGCAAAACAGTGGAAACAGTGTCAGACTTTATTTTTTGGAGTTCCAAAATCACTGCAGATGGTGACTGCAGCCATGAAATTAAAAGATGCTTACTCCTTGGAAGAAAAGTTATGACCAACCTAGATAGCATATTCAAAAGCAGAGACATTATTTTGCCAACAAAG
>NW_011494253.1:35500-35920 GCF_000754665.1 Bison bison bison | reverse complement strand
GTTCAGTTCAATTGCTCATTCGTGTCCGACTCTTTGCAACCCCATGAACTGCAGCACACCAGGCCTCCCTGTCCATCATCAACTCCTGGAGTTCGCCCAAACTCATGTCCATTGTGTCCGTGATGCCATCCAACCCTCTCATCCTCAGTCGTCCCCTTCTCCTCCTGCCCTCAATCTTTCCCAGCATCAGGGTCTTTTCAAATGAGTCAGCTCTTTGCATGAGGTGGCCGAAGAACTGGAATTTCAGCTTCAACATCACTCCTTCCAATGAGCACCCAGGACTGATCTCCTTTAGGATGGACTGGTTGGATCTCCTTGCAGTCCAAGGGACTCTCAAGAGTTTTCTGCAACACCACAGTTCAAAAGCATCAATTCTTCGGCGCTCAGCTTTCTTCACAGTCTAACTCTCACATCCATACA
>NW_011494253.1:33494-34395 GCF_000754665.1 Bison bison bison | reverse complement strand
AAACGAGACCCCTATATATGTTGTCTACAAGAGACCCACCTCAAAACAAGGGACACATACAGACTGAAAGTGAAAGGCTGGAAAAAGATATTCCAAGCAAATAGAGACCAAAAGAAAGCAGGAGTAGCAATACTCATATCAGATAAAATAGACTTTAAAACAAAGGCTGTGAAAAGAGACAAAGAAGGACACTACATAATGATCAAAGGATCAATCCAAGAAGAAGATATAACAAGTATAAATATATGTGCACCCAACACGGGAGCACCGCAATATGTAAGACAAATGCTAACAAGTATGAAAGGAGAAATTAACAATAACACAATTATAGTTGGAGATTTTAATACCCCACTCACACCTATGGATAGATCAACTAAACAGAAAACTAACAAGGAAACACAAACGTTAAATGATACAATAGACCAGTTAGACCTAACTGATATCTATAGGACATTTCACCCCAAAACAATGAATTTCACCTTTTTCTCAAGCACACACGGAACCTTCTCCAGGATAGATCACATCCTAGGCCATAAATCTAGCCTTGGTAAATTCAAAAAATTTGAAATCATTCCAAGCATCTTTTCTGACCACAATGCAGTAAGATTAGATCTCAATTACAGGATAAAAACTATTAAAAATTACAGCATATGGAGGCTGAACAACACACTGCTGAATAACCAACAAATCACAGAAGAAATAAAAAAAGATATCAAAATATGTGTAGAAATGAATGAAAATGAAAACACAACCCAAAACCTATGGGACACTGTGAAAGCAGTCCTAAGGGGAAAGTTCATAGCAATACAGGCATACCTCAAGAAACAAGAAAACAGTCAAATAAATCACCTAACTCTACACCTAAAGCAACTAGAAAAGAAAGAAATGAAGAACCCCAGGG
>NW_011494253.1:32233-33394 GCF_000754665.1 Bison bison bison | reverse complement strand
AGGGAGAAAAATCAAATCAATAAAATTAGAAATGAAAATGGAGAGATCACAACAGACAACAAAGAAATAGAAAGGATCATAAGAGACTACTATCAGTAATTATATCTGCTGCAAATTTTAAAGTTTATAATTTGTCTTGCCACTTTGTGATTTCTTCAAAATATAGAAGTTTTATATTTCAAGGTATTCATATATGCATTTTTCCACTTTAATGTTTGTGTTGCTTGATTTTATGACCAACTAAAGGTCACAATAGTTCTCATTTGTTTCTATATAGAAGTTTTCAGTTTTACCCGGAACCTACCCTGCACTGATTTCTGTTTACGGAGTAAGATAGCTTATCCAATTCAATTGTTCCACACACAGATAACTACTTGTTCTATAGATGCTCTAACACGTATCACAAAGTGGATTAAAACAACACATATGTATGATTCTATAGGTCTGCAAGAGACAGGTCCAATGTGAAGCTCACCAGACTAAGATAAGTTGTCATCAGGGTTTCTTTTCTGTAGCTCTAGGATAGAATTCATTTCCATGACATTTCCTGCTTTTAACGACCACCCATATCCTTGTCTGATAGTCCTCTTTCTTAATCTTCAAAGCTATCAATATTACATTCCTCTGACCTTTATTCCTTGTCACACCTGTCTTTCTGCCCTCATTCAGAAATTTTCTCCTTTTAAGAATTTGTGTGATTGGACTTAACCCCCTCTGGATAATTCAGAAAAATGTGCCCATGTCAAAGTGTGTATTCTTAATTTCATCTGAAAATTTATTTTCACTATGCAAGGTAACATATTCATAGGTGAATATAAATCTGTCTACTGCATCACTTGTCCTAAAATCATTGATTAAAGTGACTTGTAGTGACAAACCTATCAATTATCAAAATTCATTTAAGCATTTTTTTTAAGATTTATTTATTTATTTGTTGGCTGTGGTGGGTCTTTGTTGCTGTGTGCAGGTTTTTCTCTAACTGTGGTGAGTGAAGTCTATTCTCTAGCTGCAGTGCACAGACTTATTGTGGTGGCTTCTTTAGTTTTGGAGCACAGGCTCTAGGTTCATTGGTTCAGTAGTTGCAGCTCAAGGGATCTAGAACACAGGCTCAGTACTGTGGCTCATGGACTCAGTTGCTTCATAGGATGAGGAATCTTCCTG
>NW_011494253.1:30266-31657 GCF_000754665.1 Bison bison bison | reverse complement strand
CAAAGAATCGGACACGACTGAGCGACTGAACTGAACTGAACTATAAGTTATAGTGCAGAAACAGAAGAACCATTTAGGAAATTATTGCAAAATGTTTCATGAAAAGAGTAAATAACTTCAAAAAAAAGCTACGTGTCAAAACTGACATAATAAGGAGAAATAGAAAATCTGAATCTTGCTTTCTCATCTTGAATCAGTAGGTTGAACCTCCCCCTTCAAACAAAAAAAGAAACCTGAAAGAAAAACTAGCTCAGACAATTTCATGTGGGAGTTCTAGCATGTAAAGAACAGTTTACTTTCACAAGAATTTCTTCTAGAGCCCTGAAAATATGACATACTCTCCACTAATTTTATCATAGTCATATAATCTGCCAATTAAAATTAGATTAAAATGATATAAGAAAAGAAAATTAAAGACATACCCCATAATATAAACTCTCAAATCATTAGAAAATGGTGATGAATAAAAAAGCTAGTACTTAGTTAATATATTATCATGATGTCTCAAACTTAAGAGAAATTCTAACCTTTCCTACATGAGCACTCAGTCTGTTCTCTAAGTAAATGGCAATTCTGTCAAGTCACTGATATTTTCTACTGCTTGTTTCATCAATTTCTCATCATATCCACTATGATCAGTGTAATGCAAACAATTATGTATATTTTCATTTTTCAAAGTTTAATATGCAGTTTTTTCAGACCTTTCTGAAAATATCTTTTGGTATTGTAATAGTACTCAGAGTCTGATCAGGAAAATAGAAGCCATGATACATATTCCAGTAATAATATTTTCATATTAATCCCCTGGAGAAGGGAAAAGCTATTCACTCCAGTATGCTGGCCTGGAGAATTCCATGTACTACAATCCATGGGGTCGCAAAGAGTGGGACACTACTAAGCGACTTTCACTTTCACTTTTCAGGGGCTTATATTACTATTTGAAGTGCTAGGGGAAAATGCACCAGGAAAGCAGCTAGAGAAGGTTAGAGTAGCTCATTTTATATCTCAGATTGCAGCCTAAAAGACCAGTGAGGGAGCACAAAAGCCAGAGTTTATGGAATTTGTGAAGAGTTCATAAATTCCACCTAGACTAATGGTGGGGGCTTGTGAAGGGATCTGAAAGCTGTCACATCTGCCAAAGCTGCCATGGCTAAGCCCAAACATCCTGAATATGAAGATTTCCTTTTCACTCTCCCTTAAAGGTGATTGCAGCCATGAAATTAAAAGATGCTTACTCCTTGGAAGGAAAGTTATGACCAACCTAGATAGCATGTTAAAAAGCAGAGCTATTACTTTGCCAACAAAGGTCAGTCTAGTCAAGGCTATGGTTTTTCCAGTGGTCATGTATGGATGTGAGAGTTGGACTGTGAAGAAAGCTGAGCGCTGAAGAA
>NW_011494253.1:24557-29484 GCF_000754665.1 Bison bison bison | reverse complement strand
ACCATGAAGATTCCCAAAGAACCATCTTCCCTGAGTTAGAATTCAGGCTTCGTTTATACTAATAGGTGAGGAGATGCGACTGGTTGCTACAACTTCTTGTTCTTGCAGCTATCTATGTAGATATGGTTACAATGTTCTTATAAACCTCCAGCAAGATAAATATTATTCTCTGTATGCACCTCTTTATATCAATAGAAAAGCCTTATACTTTTAAAGATCAGAACCTTAAGAAAGGGCTCATGTATATCTCAGGCTGCAGCAGCATTCTTTTACAAAAGTGTGGAGTTCAGCAGGACTAAGCACAAGTGACAGAGCAGAAGGGTTAGAGCTAAAGGAATAGGTCAAATATGGAGTCAACTTTGTTCTTCTCTGTTTTTATTGTTGTTCAGTTGCTAAGTTGTGTTTGACTCTTTGTGACCCCATGAACTGCAGCACACCAGGCTTCCTTGTCCTTCAATATCTCCCTGAGTTTAATCAGACTCATGTCCATTGAGTTGATGTCATCCAACCATCTCATCTGTCGTCCTCGTCTCTTCTTGGCCTCTCCTCTTGCCCTCAATGGCCCTCTTCTACTCTTTCCTTCAGCATCAGAGTGTTTTCCAAGTTGCCTCTTTGCATCAGGTTGCCAAAATACTGAAGCTTCAGCATTAGTCCTTCCAATGAATATTTAGGATTGATGTCTGTTAGGATTGATTGGTTTGTTCTCCTTACTGTCCAAGGGACTCTCAGGAGTCTTCTCCAGCACCAAGTTTGAAAGCAGAAATACTTCAGCACTCATCCTTCCTCATGGTCTAACTCTCATGTCCATACATGACTACTGGAAAAACCACACCTTTGGCAACATGGTCCTTTGTTGGGAAATTGATGTCTCCGCTTTTTAATACTCTGTCTAGGTTTGTCATAGCTTTTTCTCAAAGGAGAAAGTGTCTATTAATTATGGGGCTGCAATAACTATTTGCACTGATTTTGGAGCCCAAAATCTGTCACTGTTCCCAATTTTTCCCAATCTATTTGTCATGAAGTGTTGGGACCAGATACCATGATCTTCGTTTTTTGTTGAGTTTTAAACACGCTTTTTCACTTTCCTCTTTCACTTTCATCAAGAGGCTCTCTAGTTCCTCTTCACTTTCTGCCATTAAAGTGGTATCTGCATATCTGAGGTTGTTGATGTTTCTTTCAGCAGTCTTGGTTCCAGCTTGCAATTCATCCAGCCTGGCATTTTGTATGATGTACTCTGCATACAAGTTAAATAAGCAGGATAACAAAATACAGCCTTGATGTACTCCTTTCCCAATTTTGAATCAGTCAATTGTTTCATATCCAGTTATAACTGTTCATTCTTATCCTGCTTACAGGTTTCTCTGGAGACAGGTAAAGTGGTCTGGTATTCCCATCTCTTTAAGAATTTTCCACAATTTGTTGTAATACACACAGTCAAAGGCTACATTAGCATGAATACTGTGATTTTTGTATTAGAGGTTCATGGTCTTTGAGATGTTTCTTGGAGGTCTGGTTTGATGAGGTATTCTCCCAGAGATTTTATTTCCAACAGACCTTTGGACAGGTAACAACCTGAGAGCAGTTTGAATTAAATTCTCAGCTTGCAGATTTGAACAACATACAGAGAGTGTGAATTCAGGCTGAAACCTGTTTGAGAGCTGAATTTTGCTTACAAATCACACAGGGAACATTTTTCTATCCACTGGCAGCTGAGGCCATGGGAAAACATTATCTCTCTTGCAGGGTTTATTTATTTTCTATTTCTAATTCACACTTCACTGAGTGCATAGCACTTACATGAGAATCTCAAAGCCAGTTTTGTACTTTGTGTGTACCCTGGCTATGTCCCCTTCCTTACTTACCATATTTCATGTGACTCAAGGTATTATTTGTTATTATTGTCATTTCAAAGTTGGGGGGTGAGTCACTCATGCAATGCTTGGCTAGATTCAGTTCCCTTGGATTGTTGGCCAGAGACAGTCTTTAATTTCTTGCACATGGACACTTTCCATTGGGTGGCTCACAACAAGGCAGTTGGCTTCGTCCAAGTGGGAGGGTGAAAGTGAGGAACAGAAAGGCTGGAAGGGAGGGAAGTCACAATATTGTATAACCTAACTTTGGAAGTGACATCTCATTACTTTTATTATATTCTACTCAATAAAAGTAAGTCACCAGATCTAGGCCACTCTCAAGGGGAAGGGGGGTTACACAAAGTTATACTAACTAGGAAATGAGATCATTGGGAGCTATTTTATAAGCAGGCATAGTATCTTATCCAGAATATATCTTATTCAGCACTGTAAATATGATCTTCTCTTGTCTGTCTAAAAAGAAATGACTCTTATATATACTCCCATCTCTCAAATGTTCTCTCTCATCACAGACTTCTGGTTAGATAGCTGTGTCTGTCCTGATTTTTCATGAATAATGGACTGTGATGTTCACATCATTTCCTCCACCAAATTTTAGCAGCTTATTCAATATTGAGCATATAGGTGGCTCTCGATGAATATTTCTTATATTGCTGAATAGAATTAGTATCATACCTCCTATGTTTCTTAGCCAACAGGAAGAATTTATCATGTCTGTATTTTAATGACTGGTTCTATTAAAAGTTGTTTTTGTTCATTTTATTTTGTTATGCTAGAATACAAATATTTAAGGCTAAAATAAATTTGTTTGAGCCATTGCCCTCAGTTTGTATATCTAACCCCTGTCTTTATATGCAAGATTCCTCTTGAAATGGACAACTAAACCTTTGAAGGAAATTCATCAATCTTCTGTCCTTTTCTTGACAATAAAAATAAATATTAAACTTGCAAATTTATGGAAATAAACCTGAAGGTGAAAGGGTCAAGTAGGTTATGAGACCCTTTGGCACGGCTTAGCATAATACTGATAAATGTGATCCCCAAGAACTCTGTGGATTAGAATCTCAGAGGCAGCATGTGAGCATTTATGTGTTTTGCAAAGGGACTTAATGCATGATTTAAGGCTCTCATAGCTATTAATGTTGCTAGTTGGAAACGTTACTGGTGTTTTATCATCATCATAATATTAATCGATGTGTGCTTAGTCACTCAGTCGTGTCTGAGTCTTTGTGAGCCCATGGACTGTAGCCCAGCTGGCTTCTCTGTCCATGGGATTCTCCAGGCAAGAATACTGGAGTAGCCTGCCATTCTCTTCTCCAGAGGATCTTCCCAACCCTGGGACTGAAGCCAAGTCTCTTGCATTGCAAGCAAATTCTTCACCATATGAGTTACAGGGAAGTTCCTAATATTCAATATTAGTTAATTAATTGTAATAAACAATTAATAATTACTATCAATTATTAATTAACCACAACTGCTAGTTTTATTTTAATTGTTATTTACAGTTTTCCAATGCCATTGCATTCATCTTGCTTGACTCTCAGTCCCAATTTGAGTTAGGTGAGATAGCAATGCTATGGTCCATGATTTCTTTTCTTTATTTAATTTTGATGTTTTAACATTCATGGTTTGCAGCCTTGCTATGGTGAAAGGGCTTGTGTAACTCAGTGAAGCAACAAGCCATGCCATGCAGGGCCACTGAAGACAGACAGGTCATAGTGAAGAATGCTGACAAAATGTGGCCTACTGGTGAAGGAAATGGCAGCCCACTTCAGCATTCTTGCCTGAAAAATCCCATGGACAGTATGAAAAGGCAAAAATATATATGCTGAAAGATAAACCACCTAAGTTGGAAGGTGTCCAATATGCTACTAAGGAAAAGCAGAAGTGCCTGGGCCAAAAGCTCAAACAGTGCTCAGCTGTTGATGTGTCTGGTAACGAAAGTAAAGTCTGATGCTATAAAGAACAGCATTGTACATGAACCTGGGGTTTTAGATCCAGAATCAAGGTAAATAGGGCATGGTCAAGCAGGAGATGGAAAGATTGAACATCAACATCTTAGGAATCAGTGAGCTAAAATGGACTGGAATGGGATCATTTCATTCAGATGACCATGCACCTATGACCTATATCTACTACTGTGGGCAAGAATCCCTCAGAAGAAATGGAGGAGTCTTCATAGTCAACAAAGGAGTCTGAAATGTAGTACTTGGGTACAATCTCAAAAACAACAGAAAAATATTGGTTTGTTTCAGTAATCCAAGTCTATGACCCAGCCACTGATGCTGAAGAAGCTGAAGCTGACCCGCTCTATGAAGACCTACAACACCTTCTAGAACTAACAACAAAAAATATGTCTATTTCATCATAGGGAAATGTAAGGCAAAAGTAGGAAGTCAAGAGATACCCAGAATGACAAGCAAGTTTGACCTTTGAGTACAAAATTAAGCAGTGCAAAGGCTAACAGAGTTTTGTCAAGAGAACATGCTGGTCTTAGCAAACACCTTTTTCCAACAATTCAAGAGACAACTCTACACATAGACAACACCAGAGGGCCAACACCAAAATCAGACTGATCATGTTCTTTGCAGCCAAAAGTGGAGAAGCTCTGCAGTCAGTAATAACTATACCTGGAGCTATCTGTGCTCAGATCATGAGCTCTTTACTGCAAAATTCAGGCTTAATTGAAGAGAGTAGGGGAAACTACTAAACATTTCAGGTATAACCTAAATAAAATCCTTTATGATTATACAATGGAGGTGACAAATAGATTCAGGGGATTAGATAGAGTAGATTCAGGGGATTAGATGAATCTACTCCCTGATAGTAGATTCAGGGAGTAGATTCAGGGGATTAGATAGGTAGATAGAGTGCCTGAAGAACTATGGAAAGAAATTTATAATATTGTAAAGGAGATAGTGACAAAATCATCCCAAAGGGGGAAAAAATACAAGAAGACAAATGGTTGTCTGAGGAGGCATTGCACATAGCTGAGGAAATCAAGATTGCCCAGAGAAATATCAATAACCTCAGATATGCAGATGATACCACACTTC
>NW_011494253.1:23733-24457 GCF_000754665.1 Bison bison bison | reverse complement strand
AGAGAGTAGGGGAAACTACTAAACATTTCAGGTATGACCTAAATAAAATCCTTTATGATTATACAATGGAGGTGACAAATAGATTCAGGGGATTAGATCTGGTAGATAGAGTGCCTGAAGAACTATGGAAAGAAATTTATAATATTGTAAAGGAGATAGTGACAAAATCATCCCAAAGGGGGAAAAAATACAAGAAGACAAATGGTTGTCTGAGGAGGCATTGCACATAGCTGAGGAAATCAAGATTGCCCAGAGAAATATCAATAACCTCAGATATGCAGATGATACCACACTTCTGGCACAAAGTGAAGAACTAAAGAGCCTCTTGATGAAAGTGAAAGAGGAGAGTGAAAATGTTGGCTTAAAACTCAACATTCAGAAAACTAAGATCATGGCATCTGGTCCCATCACTTCATGGCAAATAGATGGGGAAACAGTGGAAAACAGTGACAGACTTGATTTTCTTGGTCTCCAAAATCACTGCAGATGGTGACCACAGCCATGGAATTAAAAGACACTTGTTCCTTGGAAGAACAGCTATGACCAACCTAGACAACATATTAAAAAGCAGAGACATTACTTTGCCAACAAAGTTTCATGTAGTCAAACTATGGTTTTTCCACTAGTCATGTGTGGATGTGAGAGTTAGATTATAAAGAAAGCTGAGCACCAAAGAATTGATGTTTTTGAATTGAGGTGTTGGAGAAGACTCTTGAGAGTCCCT
>NW_011494253.1:14688-23633 GCF_000754665.1 Bison bison bison | reverse complement strand
TCCAAAATCACTGCAGATGGAAAAGATTGAAAGTGGGAAAAGGGGATGACAGAATGAGATGGTTGGGTGGCATCACTGACTCAATGGACATGAGTTTGAGTAAGCACTAGTAGTTGGTGATGGACAGGGAGGCCTGGCGTGCTGCAGTCCATGGTGTCACAAAGAGTCGGACATGACTGAGTGACTGAGCTGAACTGAGGAATGAAGGGAGGCCAAAGTCAGGGGAGAAATGAAAAGATACATCCAACTGAATACATAGTTCCAAAAAAAATAGCAAGGAGAGATGAAAAGCCCTCCTCAAATGAACAATGCAAAGAGATAGAGGAATACAATAGAATGGGAAAGACTAGAGATATCTCCAAGAATTCTGGAGATACCAAGGGAACTTTTCATGCAAGGATGTGCGCAATAAAGGACAGAAATGGTAAGAACCTAACACTAACTAAGGAAGGCAGTGAAGGACAGGGAAGCCTGGCATGTTGCAGTCCATGAGATTACAAAGAGTTGGACAGGACTGAGTGACTGAACAACAACAACAACAATGTTACATTGAGTTATCTGAGTTTATAGGAGGTTAAGATAGTTGTCAAGCTGATGCATTCAGAAAAAGTGTTCTGGACCAGATTTGTATCTCTCAGAAGTGACCTGTGTGCCTAGAGCCATTCACTTGTTCATTTGTTACTTGTTTGGTATTACTGCATGTCCCAGCCACTATATTGACTGTACGTAGAAGTGAACAGAACAGACATGATCCCTGCCTTCATGGCAGAAACTAATGTTAAATAATGACACCTCCCATCTCTTTATAAATATGATGAGATGCCATGTGATCACATAGAGGTACATAATTTGGTTAGACATTGAAGGGAAAGTCACACAGTTGTGTCAACTCTTTGTGACCCCATTGTCTATACAGTCCATGGAATTCTCCAGGCCAGATTACTGGAGTGGGTAGCCTTTCCCTTCTCCAGGGGATTTTTCCAACTCAGGGTTTGAACCCAGGTCTCCTGTATTACAGGCGGGTTCTTTACCAGCTGAGCTACAAGGGAAGCCCAAGGATATTGTAGTGGGTAGCCTATCCCTTCTTCAGCAGACCTTCCTGACCCAGGAATTGAACCGGGGTCTTCTGAATTGCAGGTGGATTCTTTACCAACTGATCTATCAGGGAAGCCCTTAGTTGGGGGATGGCGCGGTGATTAAGAAAGGCTCCCCTGAGTCACTGCTACTTAAGCTGATGATAAGCAATTTGTTAGGAAAAAGTAGTCCAGGCAAGGAAGAGCAGGTCCAAAGCCCAGAATGAGGGAAGAGCTTGTCTTGGTCTAGGAACTGAAAATTATCTGAGGGGCTGGATCAGAGTGAGGGTGGGGGAAGTGCTATTATTAAATGAAGTAGGAAACCAGCAGACACCTAGTCACTTAGAGCCCTGAGGCCACCTTAAGATGTTAACAAAGTAAAAGCAGTGAGTGAAAGCATAATTCCATCAGTTATATATCTGTAAAAAGTTCTTTTAAAAATGGAATTTAAACATGTACACTGTTAATTTTTAACAACTCAATTCAGTTCAGTTCAGTTCATTTGCTCAGTCATGTCCGACTCTTTTAACTGCTTAATACTAGCATGCTACTTTGAATGGCATAAACTTTCTAAACTGGCAGAATTTCTTCATGAAGAATCTGAAAAGGGTGTTCAAACAGTGTCATCTAGATATTTTATGAACTCCTCAGAGTGATTTTTATCTATACTACTTGACAGAATTATAATTGACTTTGAAATAGGTGATGATAATTGTCTTCTGTTCTATTTAAAATTTTTCTAATTAATAATTTCAAAATTTCTAACTACTTAATACATAAATTTATCTTACTGTATAATTTATCTTTACCAAATTCTGAATAACTTATTTAAACTTACTGTTTAAATTAAGAGAAAATTGCAGGTTTTTCCTCTATATTAAGAATGAGATTTCTGTGCTGGGCATACACACTGAGGAAACCAGAAGGGAAAGAGACACATGTACCCCAATGTTCATCGCAGCACTGTTTATAATAGCCAGGACATGGAAGCAACCTAGATGCCCATCAGCAGATGAATGGATAAGAAAGCTGTGGTACATACACACAATGGAGTATTACTCAGCCATTAAAAAGAATACATTTCAATCAGTTCTAATGAGGTGGATGAAACTGGAACCTATTATACAGAGTGAAGTAAGCCAGAAAGAAAAACACCAATACAGTATACTAACGCATATATATGGAATTTAGAAAGATGGTAACAATAACCCTGTGTATGAGACTGCAAAAGAGACACTGATGTATAGATCAGTCTTATGGACTCTGTGGGAGAGGGAGAGGGTGGGGAGATTTGAGAGAATAGCATTGAAACATGTATAATATCATGTATGAAACGAGTCGCCAGTCCAGGTTCGATGCACGGTACTGGATGCTTGGGGCTGGTGCACTGGGACGACCCAGAGGGAGGGTAGGGGAGGGAGGAGGGTTCAGGATGGGGAACGCGGGTATACCTGTGGCGGATTCATTTCAATATTTGGCAAAACTAATACAATATTGTAAAGTTTAAAAATAAAATAAAAGTAAAAAAAAAAGAATGAGATTTCTGAAAGGAGCATGATAATATATTCTGTTGTGGTTTTGCATGAAATCATGATAATAAATTGAAGATTAATAATTCAAATACAAAGCAATGAAATAAATCAAACTGAAGAGAAGTTCTACAGAATTAAAACAGCAGAATTAAATCAGAATTTAAGAGCAACTCTGAAGTCCTTAACCATGGAAAAATATGCAAACTGATAGTGGCAGATCTTATATCTCAACTTTGGATCATCCTAATTCTCCATGCCTCAGATTCCTCATCAGTAGAAAGGAACTAATAAAAATGAAGTGTTTTTGTATTGCCGTGCAGATGATAAAAAGATCTTAATTGATTGTAAGTGTTTGTATTATTGAGTTCAGCTGCCTCATTCTAATCTTGGCATGGTTTTTCATTTTTAAAAGTATTTAAAAAAGTATAAAGAATAAGTAAATACATATTAACTCTTTATATATATTAAATATATATATATATAATTTTCAAATATCAAATGTGGTTTTGTGGTTTACATTCACAGCACATATTTCTCTGCTCCCCACTCCTGCCCTTTGCCTTCTTGCTTTCTTTCTTATCAAAATTTTTATTGGAATGTAATTGTTTTACAATATTGTGTTAGTTTCCATTGTAGAACAAATTAAATCTACTATATGTGTAATATATATCCTCATTCTCTCAGACCTCACTCCTAGCCCTCCATCCCACCCTTCTAGCTCATCACAGAGGACTGAGCTGAACTTTCTGTGCTTTATAGTAGGTTCCCACTATCTGTCTCTTTTACACATGGTAGTATATGTATGCAATCCCAATACCCTAACTCATCTCACCTTCCCTTTCCCCCTTCCCTCTGTGTCCACAAGTCCATTCTCTACATCTGTGTCTCTATTCATGCCCTGTAAATAGGTTCATGTGTACCGTTATTCTGGATTCCATATATATGTACTAATATGTGATATATGTGTATTTTCTGCCTCAACTTTTCCCTGACTCTCTCCTCGTTGTCTTTCTAGGTCTCAGTCTGTCTACCATCTCTTACTAACATACACACCTACTCACAAATACACAACTTGAAAAATACCCTGTCATAATGCCAGCCCTTGGGGGTTTTCATCTTTATCATCCACTTCTCTCCTTGCCCCCATTTTAATTCATTCTTTTAGACTAGGAAGGGGAATTAAATACTCTTAGTTTCTCCTGTTATCGTATCATCACTAGACCTTTGTGAGTTCCATGGATGAGGAGCAAGGCCCAGTATTTCTTTGATTCACCTTAAAATCCATCCCCTCACAATGAATACCCATTTATTCCTCCTCCTATAATTGAGAGATTGTAATTGCCATTGTGACACACACTTTAGCATCAATATAACTGAACACTCTGGTTCCCTGTTTCATATCACCAAATGCTGGCATCCAACTTGCTCAAAGTTTGACAAAGTCCAGTGGTGATTTCTGAGCTGTTCATCCATGTTTGGTCTGCAAAATGAAAGAAGATTGCCTCCTCCATTGTAATCATGATTTTATCTCTACATTTAGAAAAAAAAAGTAGGTTAAACATACAAAGTGACTCAGGCCTGATTGGAAGTAGTGAGTGGGAATGACAGAGCAAGACCTTGGCTTGTTGGGAATCTTATTTTGGTGAGCTGAGGTATATTTTCTTCCCACAGCTGTCATATGGTTATGTATTAACCTATTAACAAGGACTTTCTATACACCAGGGATTATTCCAGGCTCTGGGGATATGTTCACCTCTGGGGATGTGCACAAAATCACTAAGACTCTCCTGTGGCACTTTTATCAATTTAATGGAAAGGGACAGCCAACAAATTTTTTAATAATTGAAAATATGTTAGACTATATAAAAGCCATGATTCTATATTTGTACATTTATCAATACATTTTATTTTATTTACAGAATAAAGCAATATTTGTAGTCAGGAAACCTTTATTGTAGAAGTGACATTTGAACGGAGACCAAATACTTGAAGTAACTAGATCTCTGAATGTGGATGGAAAAGGATTTCAAGTTGAGGGAATAGTAAGAGCAAAGGATCTAAGCTGTTAATCCCAATCTATCTGGGGAGAATATAATGATTAAGGAGGAGACTAGTACAAAAGGATATCAGAAAGACACTCAAGGAAGAGCTCATGTAGGGAGGCTGTGATCAGAGTATGGATTTTATTCTATGGAAAGAGAAATCCAGTCAAAGATTTTAAGCAAAGACTTAATACGATTTGTAGTGAATTTTTTGAAAGTTGCTGAAAGGAGAAAAACAAATATTGTATATTAATGAACATATGTGGAATCTAGAAAAATGGCACAGATACAAATACAAATGCAGGTCAAGAATAGACACACAGAAGTATCAATGGACATGTGGACATGGGGCAGGGAAGGAGGGTGAGATGGGACATAGGGATTGACATTCATACACTACCATGTGTAAAATGGAAAGCTGCTGTATAACACAAGGAGCTCAGCTCAGTGCTCTGTGATGACCAAGAGGGATGGGATAGGAGAGTGGGAGGGAGTTTCAAGAGGGAGTAGATGTACATAAACATATGGCTGATTCATTTTGTTGTACAGCAGAAACTAACACAACATTGTAAGGCAACTATACCCCAGTTTAAAACAAAATGCTGAAAGATGAATACATTGGGGTGGGTGAAGAGTCTATGATTTTGGACAAGTCTCACTCTGAGGTATTGTTTCCTCTGTCAACTACAAACTGACACTTGCTGTGGACACTTGCCGGAGAAGGCACCCCACTCCAGTACTCTTGCCTGGAAAATCCCATGGATGGAGGAGCCTGGAAGGCTGCAGTCCATGGGGTCACAAAGAGTCAGACATGACTGAGCAACTTCACTTTCACTTTTCACTTTCATGTATTGGAGAAGGAAATGGCAACCCACTCCATTGTTCTTGCCTGGAGAATCCCAGGGATGGGGGATCCTGGTGGGCTGCCGTCTATGGGGTCGCACAGAGTCAGACAGGACTGAAGCGACTTAGCAGCAGCAGCAGCAGCAGCAGCATGGGCACTTGCCATCTACTTCAACAAAGATTAAAACATGTGCTTCTATAGCTACTGACTTTCAACACCTCCTGAAAGGAGTTCAAGGTGGAGAGCAGAAATGAAGCACTCTATGTTGAGGAAAAACTGGAAGGATAGGTCTTCAGATAGATATTTTCAGGAGGCAATTTTATGAACCAAATTTCTATATCTTCTCATATCTAGAAAACCATTAAAATTCTTTATAGTGATGACTATTTTTCATGACTAGCAGAAGGCTTCACAAGAGTAGCAGAAAGCTTCACGAGAGTAGTGGAAATCATATAGAAAAAATGTGCTTGATTGCTTGTATTCTCTCTTCACCAAGGGTTTTCCTGGTGTCTCAGACAGTAAAGAATCCACCTGCAATGTGGGAGACCTGGGTTGGATCCCTGAGTTGGGAAGATCCCCTGGAGGAGGGCATGGCAACCCACTCCAGTATTCTTGCCTATAGAATCCCCATAGACAGAGGAGCCTGATGAGATACAGTCCATGAAGTTGCAAAGAGTCAGACACAACTGAACGACTAAGCTGCAGTACCTTTTCACCAAAAATCACATATTTACTGACCTTTCTCCTTGCCTCTTTGGTGCAGTTCCTCAGAGCTATTTAAGGTGCTGTATCCTGGGCTGCAATCCTCATTTTGCCCCAAATAAAACTTAATTTGAAGCTCTCACATTGTGCTTTTTTTGTAAGTTGACATCTTATATGCAAAATGGAAATAATGATGGTATCTACCTCGCTGACTATGAAGTGTACCTATTTTCTAAGGCTACTGTAACAAAGGATATAAAAATGAATAGTTTAAACAGAAGTTTATTATCTCATAGATCTGGAGACTATACTGCTTCATAAAAAAAGGAATTGATTCAACTTAGTAGGCATCTTATTCTGGAGGTTTATAAGGTTACAGAGATGTGTACTTTTGTGAGCAGCAGAGCATAAAGTGTGATATGAATAGGCTGTGCATGTTTGCAGCACCTGTGAACACAGAGGCTGAAGCTTGAGTGCTGATGGCTCTGGGTTAGAGGAAAAGAGAAAATCAAACTTCTTATCAAAGAGGAAAAGAACTTGTCTCCACATTGTATTACAAGTTGATCATGCATTCTCACTCCTGGTTATATTAGAATCATCTGGAGATATCTAAAAAATGTGTTCAACCGTGTTCCAGGAAATTTGGAAAACTCAGCTGTGGCCACAGGACTGGTAAAAGTCAATTTTCATTCCAATCCCAAATAAAGGAAATTCCAAAGAATGTTCAAACTACCATACAGTTGCACTCATTTCACAGGTAGCTAGCAGGGTAATTCTCAAAATCCTTCAAACTAGGCTTCAGCAATACATGAACCAAGAAGTTACAGGTGTAAAGCTGGATTAGAAAAGGCAGAGGAACCAGAGATCAAATTTCCAGCATCCACTGGATCATAGAAAAAGCAAGGGAATTCCAGAAAAACATCTACATCATGAACTACACTAAAGCCTGTGTCTGTGTGTGTGTATGTGTGCTCAGTCATGACCAACTCTTTGTGACCCCATGGATTGTAACTCACCGGGCTCCTCTGTTCCTAGGATTACTTTGGCAGGAATACTGGAGTCAGTTTTCATTTTCTTCTCCATGGGCTATTCCTGACACAGGGATCAAACTTGTGTCTCCTGTGACTCCTGCATTGACAGGTGGATTCTTTACCACTGAGCCACCTGGGAAGCCCTGTGTGGATCACAACAAACTGTGGAAAATTTTTGAAGAGACAGGAACAACAGACCACCTTACCAGTCTCCTGAGAAACCTGTAGGCAGGGCAAAAAGCAACAGTTAGAATCAAACATGGAACAATGGACTGGTTCAAAATTGGGAAAGGAGTACGTCAAGGCTGTATACTGTCACACTTCTTATTTAACTTATATGTAGAGGGCAGAGACTTGGATTACTGTAATATTGAACGGTTTGCCTTGGAAATGAACAGAGATCATTGCATCATTTTTGAGATTGCACCCAAGCACTGCATTTCAGACTCTCCTAAGATATTCTTGCCCACAGTAGTAGATATAATGTTCATCTGAATTAAGTTCACCCTTTCCAGTCCATTTTAATTCACTGATTCCTAAAATGTCGATGTTCACTCTTGCTGTCTCCTGTTTGCCCACTTCTAATTTACCTTGATTCATGGACCTAACACTCCAGTTTCCTATGCAATATTGCTCTTTACAGCATCAGACTTTACTTCCATCACCAGACATATCTACAGTTGGGTGTTATTTTTGCTTTATATTTTATTCATGACCTATATCATTCATAACCTCAATGAATTCTTCTCTTTTTAGGTATTTCATCCATTAGTTTCTTAGAGAGCTATGATTTATAATTTGTTTAGTTTTATGAAAGATTAATCAGTTTTTTCTTTATATATTTTAAGGCTGTGTATAAAGTACATAAATATTTAGAACTCAGATGTCTTTGTCCATTTGAGAACTTTCCTCTTTGATTATAATGGTTCAACAACTAATCTATTTTATCTTATATTACTTTGGACATCTTATACTTTTCAATATTCCTCTGCCATTTGATATTAAATGGGTCAATTAGAAGCAATTTGGATGTGTGATAGTCTCTATATTTTAAATAATTGCCTATAACTCATTTTCTTTCATGGTACTGTTGGAGAGCTTGGGCTTATTTTTGCCATATTATTTATTTGTCTTTTCTTCTATTTTTGGCTTATTTATTTATTTTCATTTTTATTGCCATTTATTGGATCATTGCATTTTTCCCTTCACTGGCCTAGCAGTTATAATTTTTAATTTTGGGAGCTATACTTGGATTTTTGTTTCTATTTTTTAAACTTTATGTTTTGGAATAATTATACTAATATAACCACAGAAGTTACAAAAACAGCACAGACATATCCATCACTGTCTTCTATAATTATAACATTTACATAACTACAGCACATTATTAAACTCCAGAATTGGCATCCATATTTATAATCTTTGGGGCTTCCCAAATAGCTCAAATAGTGAAAGAACCTGCCTACAGTGCTGGAGACCTGGGTTTGATCCCTAGGTCAGGAAGATCTTTTAGAGAATTCTTGCCTGGGGAATCCCATGGACAGAGGAACTTGGTGGGTTACAGACTATGGGGTCAAAAAGAATCAGACACAATTGAGCAACTAACACACACACACACACACACTCACATAATCAAAGAGGCTGCTTAAACCTAGAGGGTTGGGGAGGGGGGAGAGGTGGGGGGGAGGTTCAAGAGGGAGTGAGCATATGTATACCTTTTT
>NW_011494253.1:7706-14588 GCF_000754665.1 Bison bison bison | reverse complement strand
TTCCTTGGCAATGCATCCATTTTATAGGTATGCCAGATTTTGTTTATCCACTCACCCCTTGAGGGAATTAGGTTATTTCCAGATTGGGTCTATTAAAAAAAAAAAATCTGCTGTCAATATTATGAACAGATTTTTGTACAAATATATGTTTTCATTTCCCTAAAATAAATGTCTAGGAATATGCTTGCATTTTAATACAAAATTCATCTATATCTTTTAAAGCAAGTATAGATTTAACCAATAGTCATATTCTCCCCTAGACAAATCAATATGCTGAATATACTAAATAATCAGATTGCACTTGTGTTGCAATTCACTCTGTACTTTTGTTGTAATTAAGCAGTTTCAAGTTGTTAAAATCATTGTTTCTAACTGGTACCTATTTAAGTATTACAATTGATTGTATTAATTCACTCAGTTTTCCTTCTAGCACTTTTCCTTCTGGGTTGTGTTTAGAAAATATTTTGTGCATGATCTATTTTCCAAGTCCTCAGATGATTACAAATGCCTTTCTTGAGCCCATTCATCTTGAATGAAAGTTGAACTAGTAGGGATTTCTAGATTTAAATTCTTTTCACACAGCATTTTAAAGATATTGTTACAATAGTTCTTGTATTTAATTTCACAAATCATAAGATTAAAATAAGCATATTTTATTCATTTATGATAATCTATCATTCCTATTTGAATGTTTATAGCTTTTTTCCTTATCCTTTGTTTTCAAGTCTCATTTGGACCATGCTATTAGACCCTATTGTTCTGTTTGCATTAAGCCTTAGGAAGCATCACTACAAAAAAAAGTAGTAGAGGTGATGGAACTTCAGTTGAACTATTTCAAATCCTAAAAGACGATGCTGTGCAAGGGCTGCACTCAATATGCAAGCAAATTTGGAAAACTCAGCAGTGGTCACAGGACTGGAAAAGGTCAGTTTTCATTCCAATCCCAAAGAAAGGCAATGCCAAAGAATGCTCAAACTACTGCACGATTGCACTTATCTCACATGCTAGCAAAGTAATGCTCAAAATTCTCCAAGCCAGGCTTTAATAGCATGTGAACCATGAACTTCCATATGTTCAAGCTGGATTTAGATAAGGCAGAGGAACCAGAGATTAAGTTGCCAACATCCCTTGGATCATAGAAAAACTAAGAGAATTCCAGAAAAGTATCTACTTCTGCTTTATTGAGTATGCCAAAATCTTTAACTGTGTGGATCATAACAAACTGTGGAAAATTCTTCAAGAGATGGGAATATCAGATCACCTGACCTGCCTCCTAATACATTTGTATGCAGGTCAAGAAGCAACAGTTAGAACCAGACATGGAAGAACAGACTGGTTCCAAATTGGGAAAGGAGTTCCTCAGGTATGTTGTCACCCTGCTTATTAAACTTATATTCAGAGTACATCATGCAAAATGCTGGACAGGATGAAACACAAGCTGGAATCAAGATTGCTGGGAGAAATATCAATAACCTCAGATATGCAAATGACACCACCCTTATGGCAGAAGTGAAGAAGAACTAAAGAGCCTCTTGATGAAAGTGAAAGAGGAGAGTGAAAAAGTTGGCTTAAAACTGAACAGTCAAAAAACCAAGATCATGGCGTCTCATCCCATCACTTCATGGCAAATAGATAGGGAAACAATGGGAACTGACAGACTTTATTTTAGAAGGCTCCAAAATCACTGCAGATGATAAGTGCAGCCATGAAATTACAAGATGCTTGTTCTTTGGAAGAAAAGCTATGACCAACCTAGACAGCACATTAAAAAGCAGAGACATTATTTTGTCAACAAAGGTCTGTCTAGTCAAAGCTATGGTTTTTCCAGTAGTCTTGTATGGATGTGAGAATTGGACCATAAGGAAAGCTGAGTGCCAAAGAATCTGTGCTTTTCAACTGTGGTGTTGGAGAAGACTCTTGAGAGTCTCTTGTGCTCCATGAAGATCCAACCAGTCAATCCTAAAGGAAATCAGTTTTGAATATTCATTGGAAGGACACTGATGCTGAAGCTGAAGCTCCAATACTTTGGCCACCTGATGTGAAGAACTGACTCATTTTAAAAGACCCTGTTTCTGGGAAAAATTGAAGGCAGGAGGAGAAGGGGATGACAGAGATGAGATGGTTGTATGGCATCCTGGACTCTTTGTCCATGAGTTTGAGAAAACTCTGGGAGTTGGTGATGGACAGTGAAGCCTGGCCTGCTATAGTCCATGGGGTCGCAGAGTTGGATGTGACTGATTGACTGAACTAAACTGATAGGGTAAAGACAATCTACTGACACAAGGTTGTGTTGAAGGAAAGTGCAGCAGGCAGTGAGCAAAGAGTATGGGCAGCGCATGTTTGAAAGACTCTAATTCCCCAATGACTTCCAGGGAAGGGGTTTTAATATCAGTGTTGGTGAGTGGATTGCAGGGTGTGTGATAGCCTCTTGCACAGTTCTTGGATGGGTTGGGATCAAGGTGAAATTTCTTACATCATCAATAATCTGTTTTCAACCAACCTAGTGTCTATATGCTGTGATCATCAACTTTCATCTGATTGGGGTCTACTTGTAAAAACAACTTAGCCATGTGTGTCAGGCCTTTGTCAACACCTTTTTGGGACTTGGGAATTTGGTTCTCTCATGTGGCCAATTTATAGTATAGATTGTTACTGGTTTTCCAGCCTAACAGCAATTCACTTTTTTTCATACATCTCCACATTCCTAATCATGAGCTCTGAAGCAGCCTTTAAAGACTCAGAAGAAGCCCCAGAGACTAAAACAAAAGTTTTTCACATCAAAGGACAGGGACAGAGAGGCTTGTACAAGATTCGAGTAGTGTTGGTCTTTCTCAGATGTCTGGCCTCCAAGATGGCATGCCTCTGAAGCTGCTTTCTTTGGTACTGAAGCTGGTGTTGAGGATATGAATAGCTGTGGGGTGTGTGGTACCTGCTAGGAGGAAGTCCCAATGCTTTCAGGTGTAAATTTATTGCTAGGCCCATGCCTCTTCCCTTTTCCTGGTGTTGCCTTTACTGATTTTCTTTTTTAAGGATTTATACAATTATTAATTATATATATATATATTATATATATATATTCTATCTTTTCTAATGGTTTGGTAAGAGTGGAGGAATCCATCTTGTGCAAGTTATAAGCTGAAGCTTTTGATGTATTCCTAGCAACAGTAGCCTAAATCATATTTAGTTATGTAGTAAACACACTTTTTAAAAATTATATAGCTTAAGTTACAAAACTTCATCAAACCTCTTAGGATTTTTTCCTTGGCATTCATATTTAGGCAGGTTTTAAATAGTTCAAATCCATTTGAGGTTGGTTTAGCAATTATATTATTTCTAGAATAATCTGAGTATTTTTCTTTTCTAGGTGTTTATTTTGTGATGGTTTATATAAGATGAAAATAACTGATCCTTTTTTACAAATACAGTATTTGTATTTGTATTTGTATTTTACAAATACAAAATCATTTTTAAATTTAATTGTATTTTTACAAATACAGAATCATTTTTTAAAAATCCATTCGTGTTTTGTATCTTTCTTTAAATAAATTAAATAACTAAAAATTTTTTCTTAATCTTCTTAAAATTATCAATGCATTATTTTATCAGTTTTAAAATGTACATTTTTATTGTGAGTCTATTAGTAAGAAATGGCATCATTCCAGTCTTTTCAGTACTCCTTTCCCGGATTGAAAAAGAGCAGAACGAAACAGTTTGGGAACAACGAAACATGTGAGGTGAATGTCTTAGTTGTTCTGTCATGTCTGACTCTTTGCAACCCCATGGACTATAGCTCACAAGGTTCCTCTGTCCATGGAATTCTCCAGGCAAGGAGTTGTAGCCATTCTCTTCTCCAGGGAATCTTCCCGACCCAGGGACCAGACCTAGGTTTCCTACTTTGCAAGAAGATTCTTTACCACTGTGCCACCAGGGTGCTCCCTGTTGAAGGATTTGAAGGCCTTGGCTTCATTCTTCTTTGTCTTTGTTTCCCTTTGTCATTATATTTCTTCCTTTTTCTTCTTCTAGTGTTGTTAAAACAGTTTTTCCTCCAATTTATCTAGAGTGCAGTTATTTTAAAAAAGGTAAATTCCTTTAGTTGTAGTAAATAATGCTCTTGGTTTTTAAGTAATTTAAAAAAACAAACTCCAATTTATCATGCTTTATGTAATTTATGGATTATTTGATTATTTAATCAACCTGGGATGATAAATATTTTCTCAAAACATAATTAAAATAAATATCATTTGTGAATGTAATTAATATGATGTTAGTTTTATTAATGAAGAAATCTTGAAGTGGAAAATTGAGTTACCATTTTTCCTCTAGGTTTATTTCCCAGCTTACATGATGACATCAAAGTAATACTGAAATTATTTGGTCTATGTAATTTTATCTTTCATATTTTCTACATTTAGAGCATCTTCCATTTTAGTCTGTGAGAGGGAAAAAATAATCTAAAATCTGGCAACAAATGAAGACCTATAAGATGTAATAGTTCATTAGGGTGTTTAATCTTAAAAATATTTGCCTTCTATTTACTTTGACTACCATCTCCCCTCCTTTTTTTTAATGCTATATTAGGTGGCACTTGTGGTAAAGAACCTGCCTACAGTACAAGAGACTTAAGAGGCATGGGTTCAATACCTGGGTTGGGAAGATCCCCTGGAGGAGGGCATGACAACCTACTCCAGTATTCTTTATTATTATTATTACTTTTTAAAAAATCTTTTTTTTTTTTAATTGAGTTGCTTTACAGAATTTTTTTTTTCTGTCAAACATCAACATGAATTAGCCATAGGTACACATATGTCCCCTCCAGTTTAAGCCTGCCTCCCATCTGCCTCCCCATCCCACCCCTCTAGGTTGATACAGAGCAGCTATTTCAATTCTCTAGGTCATACAGCAAATTCTCATTGGCTATCTATTTTACATATGATAATATAAGTTTCCCTATTACCCTCTTCATAAATCTCACCCTCTCCTCCCCCTATCCTGTGTCCATACATCTGTTAGCTATGTCTATTTCTCCACTGCTGGCCTGCAGATAAATTCATCAGTATTATCCTTCTAGATTCCACACATATGCTTTAGTATATGATATTTATCTTTCTGACTTATTTCACTGTGTATAATAGGCTCTAGGTTCATCCACCTCATTAGAATTGACTCAAATGTATGTATTCCTTTTTATGGATGAGTAATACTCCATTGTATATATGTACCATAGCTTTATCGACTCATCTGTTGATGTACATCTAGAGTAATGGAATGCTATATTAGGTGGCTTCCATGTCCTAGGTTTTGTAAATACTGCTGCAATGAACATTGGGGTGCATATGTCTTTTTCAATTTTGTTTTCCTCAAGGTATATGCCTAGGGGTGGAATTGCTGGGTCATATGGTGGTTTTATCCCTAGTTTTTTAAGGAATCCCCATACCATCTTCCATGGTGGCTGTATCAATTTAAACTACCACCAACAGTGCAAGAGTGTTCCTTTTTCTCTACATCCTCTCCAGCATTATTGTTTGCAGACTTTTTGATGATTGCCATTCTGACCAGTGTGAGGTGATATCTCATTGTAGTTTTGATTTGCATTTCTCTAATAATGAGTGATATTGAGCATCTTTTCATGTATTTGTTAGCCATCTGTATATCTTCTTTGAAGGAATGTCTGTTTAGGTCTATTTCCCACTTTTTGATGGGTTGTCTGTTTTCTGATATTGACTTGTAAAAGCTGTTTGTATATTTTAGAAATTAATTATTACCTGTTGTTTCATTTGCTATTATTTTCTCCCATTCTGAGGGTTGTATTTTCACCTTGTTTGTAGTTTCCTTTGCTGTGCAAAAAAATTTAAGCTTAATTAGGCCCCATGTGTTTATTTGTTTATTTTTGTTTTTATTTCCATTACTCTAGGAGGTGGGTCATAGAGGATCTTGCTTTGATTTATGTCACTGAGTATTCTGCCTTTGTTTTCCTCTAAGAGTTTTATAGTTTCTGGTCTTACATTTAGGTCTTTAATTCATTTTAAGTTTATCTTTGTGAATGGTATTAGGAACTGTTTTAATTTCATTCTTTTACATGTAGCTGTCAGTTTTCCAAGCACCACTCATTGAAAAGGCTGTTTTTTGCCCCACTGTATATTCTTGCCTCCTTTGTCAAAAAGTATCCACAGGTGTGTGAGTTTATTTCTGGGATCTCTACCTTGTTCCATTGGCGCATATTTCTGTTTTTGTGCCAGTACTATACTATCTTGATGGCAGTAGCTTTTTGGAATAACCTGAAGTCAGGAAGGTTGATTCCTCCAGCTCTACTCTTCTTTCTCAAGACTGCATTAGCTAAATGGGGTCTTTTGTGTCTCCATATGAATTGTGACCAGAGGACTGGAAAAGGTCCAGGCCAGAGGACTGTAAAAGGTCAGTTTTCATTCCAATCCCAAAGAAAGGCAATGCCAAAGAATTCTCAAACTACCGCACAATTGCACTCATCTCACATGCTAGTAAAGTAATGCTCAAAATTCACCAAGCCAGGCTTCAGCAATACGTGAACTGTGAACTTACTGATGTTCAAGCTGGTTTTAGAAAAGGCAGAGGAACCAGAGATCAAATTGCCAACATCTGCTGGATCATGGAAAAAGCAAGAGAGTTCCAGAAAACGTCTATTTCTGCTTTATTGACTATGCCAAAGCCTTTGATTGTGTGGATCATAATAAACTGTGGAATATTCTGAAAGAGATGGGAATACCAGACCACCTGATCTGCCTCTTGAGAAATCAGTATACAGGTCAGGAAGCAACAGTTAGAACTGGACATGGAACAACAGACTGGTTCCAAATAGGAAAAGGCTGTAAACATCAAGGCTGTATATTGTCACCCTGCTTATTTAAC
>NW_011494253.1:7459-7606 GCF_000754665.1 Bison bison bison | reverse complement strand
TACTTTGCCAACAAAGGTTCATCTAGTCAAGGCTATGGTTTTTCCTGTGGTCATGTATGGATGTGAGAGTTGGACTGTGAAGAAGGCTGAGCATAGAAGAATTGATGCTTTTGCACTGTGGTGTTGGAGAAGACTCTTGAGAGAAGA
>NW_011494253.1:3980-5886 GCF_000754665.1 Bison bison bison | reverse complement strand
CAGATGCCATGATCTTAGTTTTCTGAATGTTGAGTTTTAAACCAACTTTTTCACTCTCCTCTTTCACTTTCATCAAGAGGCTCTTTAGTTCTTCACTTTCTGCCATAGCGTGGTGTCTTCTGCATATCTGAAGTTATTGATATTTGTCCCAGAAATCTTGATTCCAGCTTGTGCTTCATCCAGCCCAGTGTTTCTCATCATGTACTCTGCATATAAGTTAGCATGTAGGAATGCAAGTGATTTTTGTGTATTGACTTTGTATCCTGTGACCTTGCTAAATTTACTGATTAACTCTAGTAGTTTTCTGATACTATGTTTAGGGTTTTCTGTGTACAGTATCATGTCATCTGCAAACAGTGAGAACTGTACTTCTTTTTCCAATGTGGATTCCTTTTATTTCTTCTTCTTCTTTGATTGCCATAGGTAGGACTTCCAAAACTATTTTGAACAATAGATATGAAAGTGGACACCCTTATCTTTTTCCTGATCTTAGAGGAAAAGCTTTCAGTTTTTCACCATTGAGAATAATGCTTGCTGTGGACTTATCATATATAGACTTTACTGTATTGAGGTAGGTTCCCTCTATGCCCATTTTTAAAAGACTTTTAAACATAAATGGGTATTGAATTTTGTCAAAGGCTTTTGTTTCTTCTATTGAGATTATTATATGATTTTTATCTTTCCATTTCTTAATGCTGTTAAGCTGCTGCTAAGTCACTTCAGTCGTGTCCAACTCTTTGCGACCCCATAGACGGCAGCCCACTAGGCTCCCCCATTCCTGGGATTCTTCAGGCAAGAACACTGGAGTGGGTTGCCATTTCCTTCTCCAATCAGTTTCTTAATATGGTGTATCATATTGATTAATTTGCATATATTGAAGAATCCTTGCATCTCTGGAATAAACCCAACTGGGTCATGCTGTATGAGCTTTTTAATGTATTATTGAATTCTGTTTGATAGGATTTTGTTGAGGATTTTTGAACGTATGTTCATCAGTGATATTGGCCTCATTTTATTTTGTGTGGTTTTGGTACCAGGGTGATCATGGCCTTGTAGAATGAGTTTGGAGTTGTTCTTTCCTCTGAAATTTTGTGAAAGTTTTAGAAGGATAGGCAATATCTCTTCTCTAAAATTTGATAGAATTCATCTGTGAAGCCCTTGGGTCCTGGGCTTGTGTTTTGGGGGAGATTTTTTTTTTTTTTAAGTGATAGTTTCAATTTCAATGCTTGTAATTGGGTTGTTCATAATTTTTATTTCTTCCTGGTTCAGTCTTGGAAGATTGGACTTTTCTAAGAATCTGTCCATTTCAAGTTTATTCATTTTATTGTCATATAGTTGTTCATAATAGTCTCTTATAACCCTTTGTATTTCTGCATTATCTGTTGTAACCCCTCCTTTTTCATTTCTGATTTTGTGATTTGTTTCTTCTCTCTTTTTTTCTTGATGAGTCTGACTAAAGGTTTGTCTGTTTTGTTAATCATCTCAAAGAACAAGCTTTTGATTTTATTAAGCTTTACTATTGTTTCTTTCATTTCCTTTTCATTTATTTCTGCTCTGAAATTTATTATTTCTTTTCTTCTGCTAACTTTGGAGTTTTTTTGTTGTTGTTGTTGTCCTTATTTTTACAGCTGTTTTAGGTGTAAAGTTACATTGTCTATTGGATGTTTTTGTTATTTTCTAAGGTAGTATTTGACTGTGTGGATCACAATAAACTGTGGAAAATTCTGAAAGAGATGGGAATACCAGACCACCTGATCTGCCTCTTGAGAAATTTGTATGCAGGTCAGGAAGCAACAGTTAGAACTGGACATGGAACAACAGACTGGTTCCAAATAGGAAAAGGAGTTCATCAAGGCTGTATATTGTCACCCTGTTTATTTAATTTATATGCAGAGTACATCATGAG
>NW_011494253.1:0-155 GCF_000754665.1 Bison bison bison | reverse complement strand
TGTTGTTGTTTTGTTTTGTTTCCCCTCTGATAGGCATCACTGAGTGAGGGGGTAACTCTGTCTACTGATTATTGGGTTTGATTTTTGCCTTGTTTGTTGTTTGGATGAGGCATCCTGCACAGGGTCCTACTGGCAGTTTTGTGATGCTTGGTCTT
>NW_011494252.1:25601-26126 GCF_000754665.1 Bison bison bison | reverse complement strand
CTGGAGGCCAGCAGTCCAAAACCAGTGTCACCGGGCTGAAACCAAGGTGTCGGCGGGACCACACACCCCGCTGGAGCTTCTAGGAGAAAAACTGGTCCTTGGCTTTTCCAGCTGCTGGAAGCTACTGGCCAGTGGCCGCTTCCTCCATCCTCACGGCCAGCGGCGTAGCATCTTCCAGTCCGTCTCGGTCCCATTTTCTCAGGCGCCTTGTATTTACTGACTCTCGCACCCCTCGGAGTCTGTACGTACTGTGTGCATTCCAGCCTCCTCTTCTTGTGAGGGCCTGTTCATCGTGGGTTAGTACCACCGTGAAAATCACAAAATGTTGTAGGTGGGTGTCTCAAGGCAAGTTTCGAAGGATTTTTCAAAATGATTATTATTGGTCTGGATTGATTAGGGGGATAAAAGAGTTGCAAAAGCAGGAGAGAGAGCAAATCGTGAACCTGTTATTCCACTGGAATTCCTAAAACGGGTGGTTGCCACAGGTAGCCAGGGGTCAGTGAATGTTTGTGAGCAGGGCGACAA
>NW_011494252.1:24979-25501 GCF_000754665.1 Bison bison bison | reverse complement strand
GGAGATATCGCTGGTTTGATTCCAGACCACCATGATAAATAGAATATGGCAATAAAGGGAGTCACATACAATTTTTGTGGTTTCACAGTGCACACAAAAGTACAAAGTACATAAAAGTACACTGCAGTCTATTCAGTGTACTAGGACATTCTAGTTTTAAAAAACAATGTACATCCCTTCATTTAAAAAGACTTGATTGCTGGGAACTCCCTGGCAGTCCAATGGTTAGGACTCAGTGCTGTCACAGCCAGGGCCAGTTTCGATCCCCGGACAGGGAACTAAGATCCCACAAGCTGAACAGCCAAAAACATATTTTATTGCTAAAAATGTTAACCATCATCTGACAACCCGGTGTTGCCTCGAAACTTCAATTTGCAAAAAAATGCAGTGTGTGCAAAGCAGAAATAAATGACATACGCCTGTAACGGTGTATTGTGTATACATATTAAAATATATGTGTAATTAATAGATATAAAAATCTGTACACCTATAAAATTATTATGTATAAAAAATATATTTTAA
>NW_011494252.1:23586-24683 GCF_000754665.1 Bison bison bison | reverse complement strand
ACTACGGAGCCCTGTGCTGCAGCTGCTGAAGCCACGTGCCCTAGAGCCGGTGCTCCACAAGAGAAGCACCGCAGGGAAAAGCCCATGCCCCGCATCGAAGAGTACCCCCACTCACTGCAGCTAGAGAAAGCTTGGGCAGCAACAAAGACTCAGTGCTGTCAAAAATAAATACGTACATTTTTAGAATATCTATCCTATGACAAACCGTAGTGGGAAAGAACATTAAGAGACTATTTTGCTATAGCAGAAATTAACACATTGTAAATCAATTATACTTTCATAAAAAAAAAAAAAGAAAAGAAAAGAAAAATTACAAAATATAATAAAGTTATTCTTTCATGGTTCTGGAGGCCAGCAGTCCAAAACCAGTGTCACCGGGCTGAAACCAAGGTGTCGGCGGGACCACACACCCCGCTGGAGCTTCTAGGAGAAAAACTGGTCCTTGGCTTTTCCAGCTGCTGGAAGCTACTGGCCAGTGGCCGCTTCCTCCATCCTCACGGCCAGCGGCGTAGCATCTTCCAGTCCGTCTCGGTCCCATTTTCTCAGGCGCCTTGTATTTACTGACTCTCGCACCCCTCGGAGTCTGTACGTACTGTGTGCATTCCAGCCTCCTCTTCTTGTGAGGGCCTGTTCATCGTGGGTTAGTACCACCGTGAAAATCACAAAATGTTGTAGGTGGGTGTCTCAAGGCAAGTTTCGAAGGATTTTTCAAAATGATTATTATTGGTCTGGATTGATTAGGGGGATAAAAGAGTTGCAAAAGCAGGAGAGAGAGCAAAATCGTGAACCTGTTATTCCACTGGAATTCCTAAAACGGGTGGTTGCCACAGGTAGCCAGGGGTCAGTGAATGTTTGTGAGCAGGGCGACAAGGTGAAGTAGGCATCTGGGGAGGTGATTAAGCATCTTGTCTTCCCAGGGACAGTGATGCAAATGGAAAGGCAGTGATTTTTTACCTCTGTTTTCTTCCCCAGTACCTCCAGGGGGTTCCCTATGTGTTGGGGGCCAGAGTGAGGTACTCTGCCCGTGACAAAGGTCATGAGGAAGGAGGCTAGACATACGCAAAGGCGGGATCGAGCCTCAGGAGTCCCCCTGGAAA
>NW_011494252.1:22965-23486 GCF_000754665.1 Bison bison bison | reverse complement strand
CTCTCACTCTGGCTGAGTCTCCATCTGGAGTGCGGAACCCGCCATGCTTACTAATTATGCCCGGGCTTCTAAGATCTGACCGGGGAGGCCTCAGTGTCTCCTCTCCTTCGGGAGAACGGAAGGACGCCTGTGGCCTACGTAAGTGGTGCAAACTTCTTGTATTGAAGTTTTATTGGTCTCCCGAGTAAACCAAGCCACTCAGCCTCTTTTCTCCACTGAATTTTCCTACTGAGCTATCCTTATTCTATTACTCTTAATATCTTTAATTAATATCTAATTGAAGCTATTGTACCCTGACCCTCGCCGACGCCGTCCCCGCTTCGAATACCCTGGATCAGCCGAGGCTGGACCCCGGCACCTGTGGGTCATGCCTCTGCTGCTGCTGCTGCTGCCAAGTCACTTCAGTCGTGTCCAACTCTGCCCGACCCCATAGACGGCAGCCCACCAGGCTCCCCCGTCCCTGGGATTCTCCAGGCAAGAACACTGGAGTGGGTTGCCATTTCCTTCTCCAATGCATGAAA
>NW_011494252.1:22354-22865 GCF_000754665.1 Bison bison bison | reverse complement strand
AAGTATAATGGGCTGATTAGAAATTGTACTGGTGAAGGGTTTTTCATTTGTTGAGCCAATGTTTGTTGCTAAGTCTCCATATCCCCTGCCCTTACACACATTAATGAATATATAGAAGAAATAAGTATTAACCTTTGATATAAATCACGTTAGACCTTAGGCTAAGAAAGTTCTTTCCTTAACTAAAACCCACTACACCCTCACCCTATAGGAATGTAACTTTATTTGGGTGGCGTCTGTTTTAAGAATAATCACCCTTGGAGAAAAAAGTGTCCTGGTTGACTGACCGCTGTCACAAGGAGAGGGTCATAAATTGTCAGCAGGCCCCCTGGCCAGAAGATGATGTAACACGCCTAAGACCTCTGTATACATTTGTGTGAAGCACCTGACTTTGACAAAAGTCAGGACTGCTGACCCCGCGTGACTTTTGCATAACATCTCAGTGTATAAAAGTAGACCATGGAAAAATAAGAATTGGGATCAGTTTCTCGAAATACTGGTCCTCCCATGT
>NW_011494252.1:21651-22254 GCF_000754665.1 Bison bison bison | reverse complement strand
AAGTCGCTCAGTCGTGTCCGACTCCCAGTGACCCCATGGACTGCAGCCCACCAGGCTCCTCCGTCCATGGGATTTTCCAGGCAAGAGTACTGGAGTGGGGTGCCGTTGCCTTTTCCCGGGTCATGCCTCAGGGACCCAGAAAACTTTGAAAACTTCTAATTATCCCTAAGGGACTGATTAACTCAATTTCCTTCAAACTCTGCTCGAGGGAATGCGTGTAGGGGCTAAAGTTGTGGGGAGAGTTGCCTTTTTCCCACCCTTGTCACTTCCCCCCAAAGAATGGAATATGGGGACTTCCCTGGTGGTCCGGAGGCTAAGACTCTGTGCATCCCGGTGCAGGAGGCCCTGGTTCAACCCCTGATCAGGCAACTAGATCCTACACGCCACAGCGAAAGTTCTCCCATGCCATAACTAGGACCTGACAAAAAGAATGGAAAATGACCAGTCTCCATAATTTAATTTTCTATTCTCTCACTTGTTTTTCTACTGAATGATGAGTCCAAAATAAACAAATAAAACAAAATCACTGGACTTAGGGAATTGGTATTTATTTATTCCTCTTGTATGTCCAAGTTTTAGCTCTGTAATAATCACCAGAGTGAC
>NW_011494252.1:18758-20372 GCF_000754665.1 Bison bison bison | reverse complement strand
CCACTGAACCACGAGAGAAGTCCCACACTTTATCTATCCATCTACGAAGGACATTTCAGTTGCTTGCATGTCTTTATGGCCACTCATACTTGAACCCCATATTTACATGCGTTGAGTAACAACACGCATCCCAATTTTAGAAATGCTGAAGTTGAAAAAAATTATGCTTGCAGAAAAACTTTCCATCCAGTTAGTGTTAGGAAAAATTTAACGATTCAAAGTGAGTACTTAAGACTCAGGATCAGTGCTAGCCCTCCTGATAACTCTGTAATGTCTCACACCTGAAGGTACTCAAGAGATTTGATGAAACACGAGGCAAGTTAGGAGTCAGCTTTTACATAAGAGCAGATAGAGGCTTTAGTTACCTAGTGAATAGTACCTGCAAATCAGAAAATTTTTACCTAATTGCCTAACAGTCGATTAGGGCAAGATAAATTTATTTAATTTTGAGACTTCTAGGATGGGAGCGATCATTTTGAATTATTTTCCACGGGGACTATGAAAAGTGCCCCTGTTTTAATGTTATACAGGGACCTCTGACCTCTGTCTCAGGGCACCGAGCCACCACAGGCCCGAGACTGCAGAGGACTTCTGTCACCACGAGAGGGCGCTCCAACATAACAGGCGCGGACACAGCCGGGCTTGCATCATGAGGAAGGGAAATTAACCAGGTGTTTCCTGTAATTTTTTTAACTGAAGTATAGTTGATTTATAAGGCTTCCCTGGTGGCCTTTTTTGAGTTTTATAGGGGGACCTGTGACCGCTATCTCAGGGCGCCAAGCCTGGCCTGGCCTGAGACTGCAGAGAACTCCTGTTGCCACCAGAGGGCGCGCCAACACGACAGACGTCAGCAAAGCCCGCCTTAATGCCAAGAAGAGGGGAAACTAACGCCTGTTGCCAATACATTTCCTTTTTTAACTGAAATGTAGTTGATACACAATACTGTAGTATTTCAGGTGACAGCAGGTTAATTCACATTTACGTGTTTACATATATGTACTCTTTCATATTTTATTCTTTTTAATTATAGGATTATTAAAAGACATTAAATACAGGCCACTGTGCTATAGAGTAAACTCTTCATCTCCATGTTATGTACAGTATTGTGTGTCTGCTAATCCCAGATTCCTAATGTGTCCCTCCCTCCATTTCCACCTTTGGTAACCATATGTTGTTTTCTGTGTTTGTGACTCTGTTTTGTACAGAGATTATTTGCATTATTTTTTAGATCACACATATACGTGATACCAATATAATATTTGTCTTTCCATTTCTGCCTTACTTCGCTTACTATGAAAATCTCTAGGCTAAGTCGCTTCAGTCGTGTCCTACTCTGTGCGACCCCATAGACAGGCAGCCCACCAGGCTCCCCGTCCCTGGGATTGTCCAGGCAAGAACACTGGAGTGGGTTGCCATTTCCTTCTCCAATGCATGAAAATGAAAAGTGAAAGGGAAGCCGCTCAGTCGTGTCCGACTCTTTGCGGCCCCATGGACTGCAGCCCACCAGGCTCCTCCGTCCATGGGATTTTCCAGGCGAGAGTGCTGGAGTGGGGCGCCACTGCCTTCTCCACTAGGTCCATCCACGTTGCTGCAAACGGCAGTACTTCGTTCTTT